>NC_142070.1:63565000-64165000 GCF_059756535.1 Pantherophis guttatus | reverse complement strand
AAAGACCTAGGACCAAGATTAACCCAGATAAACAGAAAAATGACACCCAAGGCAATCAGAAATAAATCAAAACTCATCACGCTGCAGGAGCTCACAAAGCTGCACAAAGTTGAACATATGAAAGCAGCTATTGAGTCACATAAAAACATGTGGTTGCTGCAAGAAGCAACCACCTCACAAAAATCACACAACCTCAAAAACCAGTTATCACACTTACACACAAAATCTCACAAATCTGCACATATGAAAGTAACTATTGAATTTGAGTCACATAAAATGCAACCACGTTCCATGTGACTCAATAGCTTGCTTTTATATGTGCAGCTTTGAGATTTTGTGTTTCTGTGGTGAGTGTGAATCTGTGACTCTATTTCCTCAAAAAAAATACATTTCCTGAAAACAACATTGCCAAAAAAAAAACATTTCCTAAAAACAATAACATTTCCAAAAAATAACATTATTACAATCATTTTTTTTAAAGCATAAATAAAAAAAACCCCGCCACTTACCCAATTGAAGGTACAAGGCAGGCAGGCAGGCAGGTAGGCAGGCTCAGTTGCTCACCAATGAGATGGATGTAGCCATCGGATGCCTTCCATTTCTAGCCACACAGGTCTGCCAGCTGCTCGGGTTTCAGCTACTGAAGGCTGGAGGCTGGCGGCTGTACAAGGCAGGCAGGTAAGGCAGGCTAAAGGCAGGAGGGATGGTGGAAATGTTAGGCTCACCCGGGATGGAGCCATGGCAGTCACAAAACCTACAGGAGTGTGGGGATAGGGGCTGCCAGACAAGGCCCCAGCCAAGCTACGGCAGGCTGCAGGAGCATGCAGGTGGCCAGGAAGGCCCCAACCAAGCTACGGCAGCTTGCGGGAGCATGCAGGCAACCGGGAAGGCACCAGCTGAGCTATGGCGAGCCGAGGGAGCATGAAGGTGGCACCAGCCAACCTACAGTGGGCTGCAGGAAAGTGTGGGCAGCTGGCAAGGCACTAGCTGAGATACGGGGCTATGGCAGCCCAGGGATTGGGGCGGCCAGCCTGCAAGGCCCCAGCTGAGCCATGGCAGGCTGCAGGAGCATGTGGTGGCCGGCAAGGCACCAGCCAAGCTATGGCAGCCTACGGCAGCCTGGGGATGGTGGGGCAGCTTACCTGTAGGCGGGACGAGGCAGCTCCCTTGGGGCGCAGGTGAATTCAGCATGCCGCTTCAGCAATTCAGCAAGCAAGAGCAGAATGCACAGGTGTGAGTCCCACCAGGGAGGTCACATGAGGAGTGAATCACGAGGCAACTAGTAGGCCGTGTGGTAAAGAGGCGTACATATAGGGCTCGGATGGGTGGTGCGAGCTTCGAGCAGGCGAGTGAGCGTTGAGCATATGAGCATTGGGCAGGCAGGCGGGGCAAGCGAGCGGCATCCAGGTGACCGTCCAGGGACATGGCCGGCCAACCGTTGCTACCGGTTCAGCGACCGACAATAAATTACCGCTACCAGTTCTCCAGAACCAGTACGAACCAGTAGCAACCAATGTGTGTGTATGAGAGGGAGAGAGAGAGAGAGAGAGAGGGAGGGAGGAAGGGAGGGAAAGAGGGAGGGAAAGAGATCTTGCTGGAGGTAAAAGGATGAAAAGGTGTAATATGAAAAACAGGCCATTTTAGCAGCAAATCAAACCTCAAACCTTCTAATCTGTTTCACAATCTCTGTAAAATGAAACTGCCTAGTGGCATGCATCAAATTTATCTCATCTCAGTTTCTAGACATTTGCTCTTGTACAAAACAATCTAAAGCATCTCATTAAAAGTAAAGTATATTTCAAAAGCACAATACCTATTTCAATACCCAAGCTCAACTCCTCTTTGCAAAATTCCCAGAGCAACAGTTATCTCTACTAAAGTCTCATTTTTTTCCTCATTCACAGCAGTTTTTCTCATTCTCTTCCTTTCTGTTTGTTCCATCTTGATGAACCAGACAAAAGCCTAAGCAACAGAATATTCCCAAATATTTATTTCAAGATCTTCTTTCTAATTGTTAAACATTGATAATTATGGATAAGGCTGCCCTTCCTCAAATGACCAGATCCTTCTGCTTAATCAGCACATGGAGGCCATAGCCTCAGGAAGGAATAGAGAAGGGGCTTTGTCCAGAGCTGACTGTCACCTTAGCCATAGCCTTTTGAAGTGAAAAGCTTCATTGCTAGTAACTTATCACCACAAGACTGGATTACTATAATGCCCTGTACTAATGAAAGACTTTGAAGACAACTGGAGTATGGTTCAGAACACAGATAGTCACAACAGTAGGATAACACTTGTGTTGTATGAAATGCACTGATCAAAGTATTGCTTGTATTGTATAAGAATCTTCAGGGTTTGGGTTGTTATTTGCAAGCTTGAGTTCCCCATGCTAAAGGAGCTTGATTTAAAGGCGGGGTGGTGCAGTGGTTAGAATGTAGTATTGCAAGCTAATTCTGCCAACAGCAGTATTCATGGAATTGCTTTCATAATGCTGATTCCCCCTCTCCCCCATTTGCTAACTTTATATCCGGTTATAGTTTTTTTTTTTTACTGTCATTGAAGAGTAATTTTTCTTTTGTGAGCTGGATAGGAACATACATAACTTGTAATTAATTAATAAATAAAGCGATGTGTAGTCATAATTTTAATATGATAATGCTTCAAATAAATCAGCAAAATTGTTTTTCACACAAATGTCATGTAGTGTTTAATTAATTAGGACTGTCATAAATCCAACAATTTATTTCCTGAATGAAAGTGGATTAGAAGGACAGTACCCTACCTTTAAAATGTGTAGATTTTATTGTTATCTAAATATAAATGAGTATCGTGAAAGATTCTTTCCTGCCAGGGGGTATATTTTTCATTAAGTTTATTGTTTTAGTATTTACAGCTACATGCAGAATTCAGTTTAGATCAAAGACTATCCATTTGTTTTACATTGCACATTTGCTTGCAAAGAGCCTGTTGGAAGAAATATCCTTCTGGGTTCAGCTCCAAGTAGGGAAAAAGACACTGGAAACGTGGAGACTGCTTGGAAAGATGGTTTAATGGTGGACGGGACAACATGGCTTGAGTTCCTGAACAGAAAAAGGGGCGAGATACAGCGAGTCCCTGGGTTTTTATGCTTTCCCTGGCTTTGAATTTCCTGGGGCCCCAAAAGAGTATCCTCATTGGTTATCAGACTCCCAGGGGGTGGGGGTCTTAGCTTTTGTGGCTGATGTAATCTTCCCAGGTGCCATGTGGTGAGTTTCTGTCCTAGATGGGTCCTATTGTGTGCAGATGATGGTCCTTTGACAAAGGATTAAGTTTCTGCCTCTGGCCTATTAACAAAGGTGTTGGGGGGGGGAGGCAGGAAGCTGCTTTGTCTTTAAAACATGTTTCTCCATTTCTCATCCAGGGAAATATAATATTCTGCCTTTTTAATATTTCCTAAAATATTTCATTCTTCCAGGAAAGGGGTGGGTGCTAACTTCCTACAAGCCCCATGAACTTCATGACTAAACAAATAGGCCTTCCACTATTTATTTTATTTTATTTATTTATTTGTCAAGCATATATAAGATAACAGGTAAAAGTATAAACATAATTTGAATACATGAAAAGAGTAAGAGTAAAAAGAAATATTAGGGCAGGGACGGTAGGCACGCTGGTGCACTTATGCACCAGCGTGCATAATACCAGTTCAATTATACTAATTGAACTGGTATTATACTAATTGAACTGGGGATCATACTTGATTCCCAAGTAGAGATAAACATGAGCTGTATTCTGGTTATCATGCAAACTGGACTCATGGCTGCAGCTATGATGAGCTCATAGCTCATCACATTCAGTCATCTATCCTATGTGATCCAAATGTAGACTAATAGGGGACGTATAGTTCATCTACTCAGAAACAGAATCAGTGAAACAGCAGTTTATTTACACTTTCCTAATGTCTTTTAGTAGTTAGGATATCAAGGGTAAACTTATACCATGAGTAAGTGTCTTAGCCACACTTAGCATTCATTTAATGCAGGGGTGTCAAACTCAAGGCCCGGGGGCTGAATCCAGCCCATGCGCTGCTTAGATCTGGTCCACGGGGCTGTCCTGAAAACAGTGAAGAGCTGGCTTACAGTGCCTCTGCCAGAAAAAAGGAGCTCTGTTTTCGTGGGCAGAGTGTCGAGCGGCGTGATGCACATAGGCCTGGACGTAGGCCTGCGGGAATTCAGACCCCGAACCACGATCCAGAATCAACCCCGGCGCGGTCCGGGTGGGCGGCCGGGCGATCGAGGTTTTGCCAAATCAGCCCCAGTGCTGGAAACCAACCCCAACGAACCAGGTCGACGGCCATTCCGATGCTTCAGATGTAATCAGGAGGGACATCGGGCAGCCGAGTGCCCCCTGCCCCCACCACGGATGTCCACCCCGCGACCGTCAGGGCCGACCACGATGTCGCGGGACCGCTCCATACGAACACCGGAACGGTCCAGAGCAGCAGCCCACACCTCCTTGTCGGAAACAACAGCACACGCCCCAGTGGGGATCACGCCGGGGACGGCTCGTGTTCCAGAACCCTCGGACCATAGCGGGGATGATGACGAGGCACAGGACCCAATGGTAAGTGATCCAATCCATCCCTTCCTGATCCCTGTAACCCTACAGCATCCTACAACCGCTAAGGGATGCACCCTAGAGGCATTACTAGACACCGGGTGCACCCGGTGTCTTATACGCCAATCTATTGCAGAAGCACTGGGACTTTGGATAATAGCATTACGGACCCCCATCAGGTTTGAGCAGGTGGACGGAACATTGCTCGGGGGCAGGCCAACCGCTAATATAACCAAGCCAGTTACCTTACGTATAGGAGACCATCAGGAACAGATTCGGTTCATAGTAATAACCCACATGATTGAGCCGATCATCCTCGGTCTTGCATGGTTAGACAAATGGAAACCCCATATTTGGTGGGAGGGAGGGTATCGCAGAGTGAGGATTCCGCTGACAACGGAATCGTGTGTCAAGTTACATGATGACGTAATACCAGATTGCCGGTACCCCCGAGTTTATGATGACCTTGCTCAAGTCTTTAGTGAGGAAGAGTGTGACATGTTACCGCCGCATCGAGACACAGATTGTGGAATAGAACTGAAGCCCGGGGCCCGTTTACCTAAACCCCGGATGTATTCAATGACCCCGATGGAGCTAAAGGAATTGCGTGCCTACATTGATAAGAATCTAGCAAGGGGCTTTATCCGCCCTAGTCAGTCACACCTAGCCGCCCCGATCCTTTTCCGCGAAAAAAAAGACGGGGGTCTATGCTTATGCGTAGACTACCGGGGCTTAAACGCTGTTTGCGTCGAACCATTGTATCCATTACCATTGATGTCTGACTTACTCACAACCCTGGCCACTGGGAAGATCTTCACGAAGTTAGACCTCCGTGAAGCTTACTACCGGGTGCGGATACGCCCGGGGGACGAATGGAAAACCACGTTCAATAGTCCCCTGGGTAGCTACCACTTCCTCGTGATGCCATTCGGTCTACAGGGGGCCCCTGCTGTCTTCATGCAGCTTATTAACGGGGTGTTGCACGATTACCTGTACCGGGGGGTCCTGGTGTATTTGGACGATATCCTTATTTACTCGAAGACAATGGAAGAACACGTTCAGTTGGTCAGACTAGTGCTAACCCGCTTGTTGGAAGCCCGGTTATTCGTCAAACTCTCAAAGTGCGAGTTCCATCGCAAAGAGATTGATTACCTAGGGTTTCGCATCAATGATACCGGCATACAGATGGACCCGAAAAAAGTCGAAGCTGTGCTAGAGTGGCAGGCCCCACAAACACGAAGGCAACTGCAGAGCTTTCTCGGGTTCGTGAATTTTTACCGTCGATTTATCCCGTCGTTTGCTAAGACGGTATTACCCCTCACGGACCTATTACGAACAAAAGGGGTCGTGAAACCTGGCACAAAGCCTAGACCGGGATACAAATTGCCATGGACCTCCACCTGCCAAAAGGCGTTTGAAGAGCTCAAGCGCCTGTTCGCCAAAGAACCCGTGCTGAAACATCCGGATACGTCACAGACATTCGTAGTACAAGCGGATGCCAGTGACGTGGCAGTGGGGGCTGTTCTTCTGCAAAGCGACACGACCAACGTCCTGAAGCCCTGTGCCTATACCTCACGTAAATTTACGCCCACAGAACGGAATTGGGCCATATGGGAAAAAGAGGCCTTTGCAGTCAAGTGGGCCCTACAAACTTGGAGACATCTGTTAGAAGGCAGTCCGCAACCGTTTGAAGTTTGGACGGACCACAAAAACCTGGAGGCGCTCCAGACACCTCGCCGGTTGTCCCCAAAACAGGTCAGATGGGCGCACTACTTCCAACGATTTCAGTTCAACCTGAAGTACAAGCCCGCGGGGAAGTTGTTCCTAGCCGATGCTCTATCCCGCATGCCGCAATATCACAGCAAAAGAGCAGAGGGGTTACAATCTCTATTCCCTCCCATGTCTGTCGGAGCCTGTGTTATGGGAACACGACAGACCTATAGTTGGATGTCGGAACTGAAACAGGCCTTAGCTACTGATGAATGGTTGCGTACTAACCAGTCACTCGTAACCCACCGTGACGGACTGGTCTGGTGGGGGGATAAACTATATATACCCAACACGTTACGACAACATGTCCTAAACCATTGTCATGACCAAAAAACTTTGGCTTCTTGAAAACCCTGCATTTTACCAGGAGACAATTTTGGTGGCCAAAGATGCAGAAGGATATTGATCGATATGTTGGAACATGTCACATTTGTGCAATCTCAAAACCAAGACCCGGGAAGCCCCTAGGACTGCTACAAACGGTAGCCGAACCGAACAGACCATGGGAGGAGATCTCCATGCCCTTCATTGTGGACCTACCCAGTAGCAAGGGATATACTGTGATATGGACAGTGCTCGATTTATTCTTGAAGCAAGCTCACTTTGTCCCGTGTAAGGGGCTACCCTCGGCACAGCGGTTAGTCCGCTTATTCATTCAACGTATCTATCGCTTACACGGGGTACCCAAAAGAATCGTATCGGACAGGGGAGTACAATTTACAGCCAAGTTCTGGCGCAGGTTCCTCCATGACATAGGAGCCACACAGGGCTTGAGTTCTGCGTACCACCCGAGTACGAATGGAGCAGCGGAGCGGGCTAATGCTATGGTGGAACAGTATCTGCGGTCCTATATTTCGTACCAACAAAGCGACTGGGTGGATTATTTACCATTTGCTGAAACAGCATACAACAATTCGGTCCATCGCAGCACCGGGTACACTCCTTTCCGAATTGTCATGGGACGAGATTTCCCGGCTATCCCCGAACTGGACCTCCACCCTTCGAAACCCACCACTCCAAATGACTGGTCAGGTGATCTCCAGAAAATCTGGCCTCTGGTAAAGGACGCTTTACGGAAGGCATCCGATGAATACAAGACGCATACAAACAGGAAGCGGACCACCTGTCCCCCTTTCCAGATTGGAGACCGAGTATACCTTTCCACTAAGTACCTGAGATTACGGTTACCGAGCAAAAAACTAGGTCCCAAATACATCGGCCCCTTTCCTATCATAAAAGTGATAAACCCAGTCACCGTTCAGCTGAAATTACCCCCCTTGCTGGGAAAAATCCATCCGGTATTCCATTCTAGTTTACTAAAACCAGCTGCCGTAACGACCGATTCCACACATAAAGCCCCTGGCCCGATATCTGGGTCCTACTATGAAATTAAAGACATTATTGACTCTAGATATCATAGGGGCCAGCTGCAATACCTGGTACGATGGACGGGATACCCAGACACGGACTCCTCGTGGGTTCCAATGGCCGACATTAACGCCCCACGTCTCCTGAAGCGTTTCCACAAGAACAACCCCCATAGGGTACGCCTAAAGAACGGTCACTAACAACTGTTTCTCTCTTTCCCTTACAGGCAGATACCTGGTAAGGGGGGGCCGCCTGTCGAGCGGCGTGATGCACTCGACACCATGATCCCAGCCGCTACATTCTGGACAGCGTACCCGACGGGGGGGTGGAGAGGGGACACTGGGTGCTAGGTGAAGGGGTTAGTTATGGCGATAGGCGTCTCTTTCACTTGGTTTACCGGGGTTGCGTGGGTGTGTAGGGATTCTACAAGCAACGCAGCCTTCGCCGGAGACCAGAGCGGATGACATCATTGCTGCGCGCGTTTAGAATGGACAGCTGCGGGAGATTTGACTTAACCCAGCTGATAGCGCTCAGCGCTGCTCCTATAAAGGATTCCGACGCCGGCTCCCAGCAGCCGCGTCTTTACTTGTATTTACATTCCGGTCTCCACCGAGAGCTGTTGTCACTGAATAAAACCAAGAGACTCCGATCCTTGAGCTCGTGTGATCCTTGTGTCCTGGTGTTCCGGCTTCAGGGGAGGCCGAGACAGAGCATTGCAAGAGGCCATCGCAGCTGAAAACGGAGCTCGGGAGCCCATTTTTACTGGCAGAGTGATCAGGCCACCACTGGCATCCCCGACACAAGTGATGTTGAGCTGCCCGATCCCCCCCCCCGGGCACGTCCTCCCTCCCAAAGTCAAACATAACCCTGATGCGGCCCTCAATGAAATAGAGTTTGACACCCCTGATTTAATGCTTACCATTAAATGTGATTCTGCCCATGTACTGGGTTGAAGACTTCTCAGCAATAGAGAAATGTGCTTCAAAAAAACAAATCAGAAAGTCTAGACAAGTCTTACAGTCTTACATTTTGAAGTCACTGATCTGTAGCACACATTTGTATGCATGAATTACATACATGCATACTCACTAGCGCACATTTTTGTTATATCCTTATATTTATATTTTTTACAGATATATTAGATTATTAGAATATGTGAAGATGCATGGCTTCATTATAAGCTGATAATGTTATTTTCTTTCTTCTTTGTTTCTTTGAAATAAAATCTTTACAGGCATAAAGTTTTATCAATAAAGGCAGAAATGTTGTTGGTTTGTTTTCTTTTGCCTGATGCTTAAATGCAAAGAAAGCTGTTCTTTTTAGTGAGAGGAGAGGACAATGAGAACAGAGTATGATCTCTAGCCCTGTTGTTTTGGCCTCAAGAGATTCAGTTGTATATAAGCAGAGTTCAAATAGAAATATGGATCTTAATTAGTGAGGGAAAAAATGATTATTGCTGGCTACTTGTAAACTTCTGCCAAGTTTACAACATATTTTTTGAGGGTGTGTGTATTTCTGTGTGAATAATAAAAATATTAATAGATCTTAATAAAAGTGATAGCAGGGTTTAAAAAGAAGTGCTAAGAGCCAAGCTAGATTTCTCAACTATACTAAGGGAAAATAACTTTTCCCTAATGGGCAGGATTCTAGTCAGACTACATGACCTGCAGTGCTTTGAATTTAAAATAATTCTAAAAAATAGGATACATTTTATTTATTTTTTCAATCCAGCCACCTATCAAGCCATGCTAGGTATTTACTCTTTTCACATTAGCTCCATTTTGGTTGTCAGCCCATGCTTAATTGTGTAGTTAACGATGGGTGAACCCCTTCAGCTTGTTTCAGAAATGAGTCACAATTACAAGCATCTCTCTTTTTTTCCCAGAAAGGAAGGGGGGGGGAAAGACATGAAGAGTTATGTTCATCCTTCTCCACAGTCTAAATTGACTGGATAAAAAACTATTGAAAACCATAAAATATTTCTAGTAATTAGAATATTTGCATTTAGCATGCCAATTGTTGGAAAGAAAGCCTAGACCAGTGGTGAAATTCAAAATTTTTTACTACTGGTTTTGTGGGCGTGGCTTCGTAGGCATGGCAGGAGAAGGATACTGCAAAATCTCCATTCCCACCCCAGTCCTGGGGGAAGAATATTGCAAAATCTCCATAACCACCCGAGTCTATGGCCAGCCAGAGGTTGTATTTGCTGGTTCTCTGAACTACTCAAAATTTCCGCTACCAGTTCTCCAGAACCTGTCAGAACCTGCTGGATTTCACCCCTGGCCTAGACGTTGTTATTTGTCTAACTGCAAACCATCAAACAGATAAGTCTGAAATGGGGGAAACAGTTGACACTGCTGAGTAAGTGTACTTTTAAAAGGCATACATTTTGAATGGGAAGTATAGGGGGCTTCATAGAGGTCAGTAAACAC
Organism: Pantherophis guttatus; assembly: GCF_059756535.1. Classification (NCBI taxonomy): domain Eukaryota; kingdom Metazoa; phylum Chordata; class Lepidosauria; order Squamata; family Colubridae; genus Pantherophis; species Pantherophis guttatus. The sequence goes on along the minus strand of NC_142070.1, from coordinate 64,154,834 downwards.
TGTTCTTTTCTTCACATTCTAAAGTTTGTCTGACCTTGCCTTGTATGGCAGTCTTGAAAAATCACCCTTTCGTTCGTTTAATAGCAATGTCAAATTGTTAGTGAGCAGCAAAAGCTTAATTCCAAGAATGGTCCTTCCATGTTTGGAGAATGGCATTACAGGTGAAACTAGTTCAAACCTTGATTTGACATAATTTTTATGATTATTGCTTACAGCTCATGAAAACCCCAAATTCACAATCTCAGAAAATTAGAATATTACATGAAATCAATAAAACAAGGTTTGTACATAGAACAATATCGGACCTCTGAAAAGTATAAGCATGCATATGTACTCAGTACTTGGTTTGGGCCCCTTTTGCATCAATTACTGCCTCAATGCGGTGTGGCATGGATGCTATCAGCCTGTGGCAGGATACCAGACCAGGATGCTTCAATAGCAGCCTTCAGCTCTTCTGCATTGTTCGGTCTCATGTCTCTCATCTTTCTCTTGGCAATGCCCCATAGATTCTCTATGCAGTTCAGGTCAGGCAAGTTTGCTGGCCAATCAAGCACAGTAATCCCATGGTCATTGAACCAGGTTTTGCTACTTTTGGCAGTGTGGGCAGGTGCCACACTGAAAATGAAGTCAGTATCCCCATAAAGCTCGTCTGCGGAAGGAAATATGAAGTGCTCCAAAATCTCCTGGTAGACAGCTGCATTGACCCTGAACTTAATGAAGCATAGTGGACCAACACCAGCAGATGACATGGCTCCCCAAATCAACACAGACTCTGGAAACTTCACACTGGACTTCAAGCATCTTGCAGTGTATGCCTCTCCATTCTTCCTCCAGATTCTGGGTCCTTGGTTTCCAAATGAGATGCAAAAGTTGCTCTCATCAGAAAAGAGGACTTTGGACCACTGAGCAACAGACCAGTTCTTTTTTTCTTTAGCCCAGGTAAGATGCTTCTGACGTTGTTTGTTGTTTAGGAGCGGCTTGATAAGAGGAATACGACATTTGAAGCCCATGTCCTGGATCCGTCTGTGTGTGATGGCTCTTGAGGCAGTGACTCCACCTCAGTCCACTCCTTGTGAAAGTCCCCAACACTTTTGAATGGCCTTTTCCTGACAATCTTCTCCAGCCTGCGGTCATCCCTGCTGCTTGTGCACCTTTTTCTTCCACACTTTTCCCTTCCACATAACTTTCTATTAATGTGCTTTGATACAGCACTTTGGGAACATCCAACTTCTTTTGGAATTACCTTTTGAGGCTTTCCCTCCTTATGGAGGGTGTCAACGATGGTTTTCTGCACAACTGTCAGGTCAGCAGACTTTCCCATGATTGTGATTCCTACTGAACCAGACTGAGAGGCCATTTAAAGGCTCAGGAACCCTTTGCAGATGTTATGGCTTAATTAGCTGATTAGAGAGGGACACTTTGAGCCTAGAATATTGAACCTTTTCACAATATTCTAATTTTCTGAGATTGTGAATTTGGGGTTTAGATGTGGTGTAAGCCATAATCATCAAAATTATACAAATCAAGGCTTGAACTATCTCGCTTTGCATGTAATGAGTCTATCTCATATATTAGTTTCACCTTTTAAGTTCATTACCGAAATAAATGAACTTTTGCACGATATTCTAATTTTTCGAGTTTCACCTGTATACATTATTGAGAAAGAAATGATGTTTAATTCATACTGCATACAAATATAATGAATATATTAAACTGTTATTCTGTTTATCTGTTATAATCATTGCTATTTGTATGCTGCATGGTGGAATCTTGTGCAGAAATATAAAAATCATGGCCTGCAGGGCATATGGATCTCCGATTCTACTATGTTATATCATACTGTTAAGCCATTAATCACTGGTGGTTGACTTTTATCTCTTCAATTATCATCAAATTATCATTCTAAAAGGTGGAATATTTATTTTAATAATTAACATTCTTCTTTAGGATTTAAATTTTATTTGGTAGTTGGCACTTATTTTTCCTCAGGACTTCAAGCACTTTGGTTGAAGTAACTATGAGAGAAATTTTTTAAACTTAAACTGAGAATGACTGAAATAAATTGTAACTGAATTATATACATATAGTTATCACTGTGGGCTGGCATTTGGATAACTGATAGTGGATTAATATTCTGGATTATCACTGGACATATCTTTTAACATCAATAATTTTATTTGAATAGTTTTTTTAAATAAATAGTCATTAGATATTAAACTGGAAAATCATTGCACTTATCTATTTAAATCTTGGCAGCTCTTACATACAAAATTTCCAAGGACTAATTGAACATAGATGCAGGTCCAGAACATAGATGCAGCTACAGAATTCAAATAAATAAATGTTTCCAACTTTGCTAGCATTTAACACATATTTAGTTGATAGGTTTAAATTTTATACAGAACTTTATGAATACTTAACTCTGTAGCATAACTCTAATCCCAAAACTGATGGTAAAGCTCTTTACAGGAAAGAATGTCACAAAAGGTATAATTTTACTACATCAATTATTGTTTTATGATTACTTGAAATATTTGAAAACTTCAAACCATCAAGATAACAAAAATATATATATTCAATTAAGACATGTTTTGACAACTCAATACAGATCCTAATTAGCAGTTTGCTAAATAGTTCAAATACTAATACCAAATAATTCAATTTCAGAATCCAAATCTACTTCTTTCCTTCTGACAAAAATTTATTTATTTATTTATTTTATTTACCAAAAATTTATATGCCGCCCTTCTCCCTAAGGACTCAGGGTGGCAAACACAAGTTAGAAACATACAATAATTGAGAGAACAATTCAAAGAATCTATAACAAATATACAAAAAGCTTGCAATCAAAAATTTAAAATGTTCATTTGATCCTTCCAAACCAATATACTCACATTTTGAAGACTAAGTTTATATCCTGTGATTTGAAAATGAAATTAATCCATCAAAATATTTTTTTTCATATCTACCAGATATCATGTAGAATATTTCATAAACGGTCAACTGATGTTTATTTCCATTGGCATTCCAGAAAAAATTGAGGGCACTTTAAATAATAGATTATGGTTACCGGTATATTCTTCTTTATACCAAAATCCTCATAGAATTTTTGAGAAAATTCTGGGTTTTAATGATATGCATAGTATATTGATTCATATACTAACTACTTGAAGTTTAACATGTTTAGAGCAAAGAGTGGCCTTTGTTTTCTTACAATAATAAAATGCATAATCCTTAGGAGAAGGAAAATACTGGAGTTCAGTACAGTATTTACACAGATATAAAGGATTCATGTAGATATAAAAGATTGGATTCCAGAGATGGTGATCTAACCATTTTTCTGTTAATCAGAAAATATCACATTAACTGTTCCTTTGAAAAAATAAATTCCTGGACAAGTTTGAACTTTGAAAAGTTAAGTTTCCCTTTTAAAGATTTACAAATCAGATGAACTTGGGAAAGAATTGTAATTACTTTTTTTATGTGTTTACTTGTGCAATTTTCTCCCTTTTTTCTGAGTGTTCATTTTTTTTTTTTTGATAATACTTTATTGATTTTTTAAAAAAGTTTTTTTAAAAAGAAAACATCAAATCTCAGTTAACATCTGAGGTATCATGCGTTCATTTTTATTTTATATGCATTGCTTAAAAATGAATAAATAAAAGTTTTTTTAAAAAAAATACTTAGTTGTACCAATGATATATAGGTGAAACTCAAAAAATTAGAATATTGTGCAAAAGTTCATTTATTTCAGTAATGTAATTTAAAAGGTGAAACTAATATATGAGATACTCATTATATGCAGAGTGAGATAGTTCAAGCCCTGATTTGTCATAATTTTGATGATTATGCTTACAGCTCATGAAAACCCCAAATTCACAATCTCAGAAAATTAGAATGTTACATGAAATCAATAAAACAAGGATTGTACATAGAACAATATCGGACCTCTGAAAAGTATAAGCATGCATATGTACTCAGTACTTGGTTTGGGCCCCTTTTGCATCAATTACTGCCACAATGCGGCGTGGCATGGATGCTATCAGTCTGTGGCACTGCTGAGGTATTATGGAAGACCAGTATGCTTCAATAGCGGCCTTCAGCTCTTCTGCATTGTTCGGTCTCATGTCTCTCATCTTTCTCTAGGCAATGCCCCATAGATTCTCTATGCTGTTCAGGTCAGGCGAGTTTGCTGGCCAATCAAGCACAGTAATCCCATGGTCATTGAACCAGGTTTTGCTACTTTTGGCAGTGTGGGCAGGTGCCACACTGAAAATGAAGTCAGTATCCCCATAAAGCTCGTCTGCGGAAGGAAGTATGAAGTGCTCCAAAATCTCCTGGTAGACGGCTGCATTGACCCTGAACTTAATGAAGCACAGTGGACCAACACCAGCAGATGACATGGCTCCCCAAATCAACACAGACTCTGGAAACTTCACACTGGACTTCAAGCATCTTGCAGTGTGTGCCTCTCCATTCTTCCTCCAGATTCTGGGTCCTTGGTTTCCAAATGAGATGCAAAAGTTGCTCTCATCAGAAAAGAGGACTTTGGACCACTGAGCAACAGACCAGTTCTTTTTTTCTTTAGCCCAGGTAAGATGCTTCTGACATTGTTTGTTGTTCAGGAGTGGCTTGACAAGAGGAATACGACGTTTGAAGCCCATGTCCAGGATCCGTCTGTGTGTGATGGCTCTTGATGCACTGACTTCAGCCTCAGTCCACTCCTTGTGAAAGTCCCCAACACTTTTGAATGGCCTTTTCCTGACAATCCTCTCCAGGTTGCGGTCATCCCTGCTGCTTGTGCACCTTTTTCTTCCACACTATTCCCTTCCACATAACTTCCAACTTCTTTTGCAATTACCTTTTGAGGCTTTCCCTCCTTATGGAAGGTGTCGGTAATGGTTTTCTGCACAACTGTCAGGTCAGCAATCTTTCCCATGATTGTGATTCCTACTGAACCAGACTGAGAGACTGAAATAAATGAACTTTTGCACAATATTCTAATTTTTCGAGTTTCACCTGTAGCAGTATTTTCCCCTCTATTCTGACACTGTCAAAAGACACCTTAAAGATATGTAAAACTCTTTGGCTTTGTTTCCCATTACCTTGAACAGCACTTAGATAGCAGTGATTGAGAACAGAGGCAGTCGAAGCAGGATATGAATTGTCAATGGGAATAGAAAATTTCATGCCAGTATTGTTTTCTGCCAGTACGCTGATGGTTGGTTGCACTTGATTTCAGGAATGAAGAAAGACTTTATTAATTTTTCCCAACCCCCTCAACCGCTGCAGCATGATACCATGGTTGATGGTATCAAAAGCCGCTGAGAGATCTAATAGGACCAGGACAGAGGAGCAACCCCCGTCCCAAGCCCTCCAGAGATCATCAACCAACGCGACCAATGCCATTTCTGTGCTGTACCCCCGCCTGAAGCCTGACTGGTATGGGTCCAGATAGGCAGCTTCCTCCAGGTACCACTTGGTAGCTGTCGTGCTGCCACCACACTCTCGACAAAATTTACATTTGACTTTTAGTGTGTTAAAAGTGCCCAAATGATATATCATTAAAAATAAAGATAAATACCGATCATATTTTCTATTCAAGGTGCTAATTATACTCTATAAAGAGCTTCAAAGGGTCAGATTGTTTGAGGGACCACCTATCTGATTGTTTCTGCCCATCCAGTGTGCAAGTGAAGTGATAGATTGATTAAGTGTCTTTTCTCTGTCACCCCTCTGGAATGATATGTGCCCAAAGATCTGTATGGTTCCACCCTGATGTCAGGGATATCCCTGGTGTCAGTAAAAGATTTCCATCATGCCGCCACTAAATGAACATCTGCCTTCCTTAGTAGCTGCATCCTTCATGGATGATAGGCACTACAGTATATTGGGAATAACCAAGGGCTTGTCACCACAGAATGGTTGACCCAAGAAGGAATGTTCACAAGCTGTTAAATTCACAAAGAGCTTAAAATGCAGCTGTGTATAGTACAATGATGACTGGGGATGGGGTGGGGGGCAGCATCATTGATACTGTGCCTGAAATGAAAATGAATTAGTTTAGCTGTGTTTTAGAATAAATTAAAATCTACTTGAAATACCACAGTCTTTTATTTTGTGAAGCATGTGGCATCTTGTCTGTTTGGACTGCTGCAGTTATATACATGTTTAATTTTGCAAATTTACCAACCTTTTTAACTGACTGGGTACAATTATTTCAGCAACAAGAAAATGATGAACTAGCATCTTGAGACAGTGAGTTCATAGATACATCATGTATTTTTTTTTCTCCTTAGTAAGATTTAACTCTGCCAGTAGGTTCATCTCACAAGATACCAAGCACCATCATTTCTCATTAATGTCCACAGTTCATTACACAAACATAATACATGCAGAAATGTCCAAAAGCTTCATTACACAAACATATTAGATTGTCCAGAGGCAATTTAGAGTGGTGCTTCTGTTCTTTTAATATTGTAAAGAAAATTAAATTTTGACTAATATAACTTGTTCTTTTTGTTTTTTTGGCAGAATTAGTTGATGCCATACACTTTTTACAGCCACCTGCTCAGGGGTGAAATGCTCCCGGTTGGGATCAGATCACCCGATCCAGTAGCGATGCGGCGGGTAGTTCGGAGAACCGGTAGCAAAAATCCCTGCCCCCACCCCCATGCCCAGCTGAACCGCGCTCATCAGACACTTTTTTTTTTTACTTTTAAAAGCATTTTTTCTACAACCTCTTCAGCTGAAAAAATGCTTTTAAAAGTAAAAAAAAGTGTGTGATGATCGCGCGGCTCAGCTGGGCCTCATTATCTGAAGAGGGTGTAGAAAAAAATGCTTTTAAAAGGCTCTGACGATCCCAGCTGAGTTGCCTGATTGTCAGAGGCATTTAAAAGCATCATTTTACAATCTCTTCAGCACGTCAAATGGAGTGAACTTCTAAAAAATCTTATGATTTTAGCATTGAGTTAACAATATTAGTATTTTTTTTATTCCACTTGGGTTGCAGGACAGTGTTAATGATTTGAAAATACGGAGAATATCCTCCATTATGCATTATATGCTATATTAATACAGGGGTGTCAAACTCGATTTCATTAAGGGCCACATCAGGGTTATGTTTGACCTCAGGGGGGTGGGGGGTGTGTGGCCAGTTCCTGTTGGGGTGTGCCTTTGGTGGCCCAAGTGCTCTGCCAGCGAAAACAGGCTCCCGAGCTCCATTTTTGGCTGTCACATCCTCCTGCAGCCCTCTGCCAGCGAAAATGGAGTTTGTGCACCCTCCCAAGCTCCATTTTCACTGGCAGAGGGTTGAAGGAGGCCATGGCAGCCAAAAACAGATCTCGGGAGCCCGTTTCCGCTGGCAGAAGCATCACGGACTGGTCCTTCGTTGTTTCCAGGGTGGCCCCATGGGCCAGATCTAAGTACCCCGCGGGCCGGATCCAGCCCCTGGGCCTTGAATTTGACATCCTTGCATTAATACATAAGCCATTTAATTATTATAGATAATACAAACAGATGATGATTATTCTAGACATGGTTCTATCTCTAACTTCAAAAGATAGGATAAAAAAAATCTGTGAACTATAAAAAAGCAGTTTATTATAGCGCCAAGCATGTTATGAGACAGTGAACAACATTCTATGCTACCCTACTTCCCCTCTTGTTCACAATATCACTGTTTCATTTTTTAATGCAAAGTCTCACCTTCCTCCTGATATGAAAGTGAGGTTTTGCCCAAATACTTATTCAAAATTTACAAAAATATTTTTTTAAAAATTATCACTAACAGCATATTTAAGGGAAATGCCTCATGCATTTATTTTAAAAATTCAATTTAATTCAAAACATGAACATTTTTTTTAAAAAAAATCACAAAGTAATGCAACAAAATGACTTATGAATAGAATAGAATAGAATAGAATAGAATAGAATAGAATAGAATAGAATGGAATGGAATGGAATGGAATGGAATGGAATGGAATGGAATGGAATAGATAAATCGTAAGGATCCAAGCACAAAGTTACAGTCATACAGTCATAAGTGGAAGGAGATGGGTGATGGGAACGATGAGAAGATTAATAGTAGTGCAGACTTAGAAAATAGTTTGACAGTGTTGAGGGAATTATTTGTTTAGCAGAGTGATGGCATTCGGGAAAAAACTGTTCTTGTGTCCAGTTTTCTGGTGTGCAGTGCTCTATAGCGTCGTTTTGAGGATAGGAGTTGAAACAGTTTATGTCCAGGATGCGAGGGGTCTGTAAATATTTTCACAGCCCTCTTTTTGACTCGTGCAGTATACATGGGAGGCAGGTTAGAAGCAATTGTTTTTTCTGCAGTTCTAATTAACTTCTGAAGTCTGTGTCTGTCTTGTTGGGTAGCAGATCCAAACCAGTTAAAGAGGTGCAGATGATAGACTCAATAATTCCTCTGTAGAACTCAGTAGAACTGTAGAACACCAGTTCCTTGGGCAGTATATATGCAAAAGTAAGAGAAAAGAAATGAATTCATGCACTCCTGATCAAAAATAGATTTAAATGTCACCATTTCAATGCAAAACTGACCACAAAGGCATCCTCAGTATCATATCTGAGAAACAAAAAAAAAAGGATTATTAAGATCTGCTATCACATTGTCTTATACATTGTTGACCACCCATTATATCAATGTTGGCCTAGTGGTAAAGATGCTTGCCTCCCACTTGGAAGGTTGAGAGTTCAATCTAAAGTAGTGGCAGATGTTTCTGTCTTGAGACACAAAGAAAAAATATCTGCTGCGAACTCCGTGTGGCCATCAGGAAGGGCATTCGGCCAATAAATGCTTAAGCCAGCCTGACTTTATCCCAGATAGGGACTACAGGGTCATAAAAAGGGAGTTTATTGTCTTATATCAATAAAATGTAAATATTACTAACTAAATAACCAAGCCTCAGTCGATCAGTATACAGAACCTAGACCTGAACATCTATGGTTGCTCAACAGAAGGCAAATACATTCCTTATTTTAGTTAGAATACTGTTAATCTTTAATTAATTAATTAATAATCTCAGTAGCTTGTTCATAATCTCTTTAGTAGACACTATTAATGTGTACTTAGTAAGTAATGTGTATTAATGGGTACAAATATGGACAAAATTATACTTATTCAGAAACTTTTGTTACTACATATTTTTTTTTAGGAAAACAGCATTTATTGACTTCTTGAGGTGCATTCATGCCAGAGGTGGTATTTAGCAGGTTCTGACCAGTTCTGGAGAACCAGTAGTGGAAATTTTGAGTAGTTCTCTTTAATTAGAGAATAGTTTCTCTTTAAGAACAATAGTGGGAAGTAGTATTAAGACAGAAACAAGCATATATTTGTACTGCCCCCTCTTTAAGAAATAATCAGTAGACCCCACCTTACTGGGTAAATTTTGTTCAGTTTCTCACCTTTCTTTTCTAGGGAATGTAGTGAAAAAGGTGGCTGCAGTGGGTCCAGGGTGAAATGGATTATCTAGAACCTTTTCAATCAGGTTTCAAGCTGGGTTATGGGGTGGAAATCTTATTGGTTATGCTTGTAAATGATTTCTGGTGAGAGTGGGATAGAGGTACCATATCCATCCTTGCTATCCTTGACCTCTCAGTGACTTTCAACACCATTGACCATGGTATCCTTTTGGAGCATTTGGGATTAGGTGGTGCAGCATTGCACTGATTTGGTTCATTTCTCCACAGCTGGTTCCAATCACTGTTGATATATTGTGAGAGATGCTGCGGCTGCTTCTCTGTGATGAACTGCAGGGCTTGGTACTCTCTATGCTCCTATCTACAATGAAACTGCTGAATGAGATCTGACATGGCCCATCGGAGCCCAATTTGGAGTAGGAGTAGGAGTTGAACTTGGATCATCCAACATGGATGGCACATATCCCTCAGCATGTTTGGAGAGACCAGAGGCTGAAGACTATGCTGTCCCAGGCCCCTCAAGCATTGAGGGAGGTAATTTCAATTTCAATTTCAATTTCAATTTAATTCAATTTATATGCCACCCCTCTCCGAAGACTCAGGGCGGCTAGACCTGATGGTCTTGACCAGATGGGGAGCTGACTGATTTCACAGACACAGGTGAAAATCATCTGCTCACAAACAGTGGTGCTGATGGGCAGCAGATCTCCTCTGATGAGGAACAACTGTCCCTCCACTCGATCCAAGGGCAGAGAGCAGAGCATTAGCAAGCTCAGAAAAGGGCTGCAAGGCTACTTGAGAGAAGGTCACCCCACCCCTTCTCACAAGAAGCACCTGGAGTGGAGTGACTTAAGGAGAAGCCATGGGGAGTTAGTCTTTGCCAGGAACAATTGTTTGTTTTGGATTACACTCCCCCAGGTTGACTTGTGTGTTTTGACCGTGTCTAAAGCACAGGTGTTAAACTTGATTGCGTCATGTGACATCACATGATGTATCGTGATGTTTTTGCCATTTCGGAGCTGGGATGGGTGTGGCCTGTGCATGATGCCTCCAGCCCGCAGACCGCCAGCTTGACACCCCTGTTCTAAAGGCCTGCCTTGCCTTGAACACTGGGGTCATAACAAGGTCACCCACACATGGGAAGAGTTACCATCAATATGCTGATGATATTTAGCTTCACATATCCAACTCTGGTGATTCAAGTGATGCTGTGGTTCCTGGATAGGACAGAACAGGCTTCAGCTGAATCATGGTGAGACAGAATGGCTGTTGGTATGTGAAGACTCTGGAGGCTTAGTATATTTAGTTCTGGATGGAGTTGCACTACCTAAGACATAACAGATGGTAGTCATGGCAAGGAGTGCCTTTGCACCAATTGTGCCCTATTTTGGATTGCAAGGCCCTGCTCTCAGTCATTCGTGCCCTGGTCATCTCTTGCTTAGATTATGGCTGTATATGGGCAATAGTAGATTCCCCAGGTACAGCAATGGAAGCTACAATTGGTCCAGAATACACCAGTATGGACAGTTTTTGAGGTCCCTAAAGTAGCACATGTAATACCACTGTTACACAAACTGCACTTTCTGCCTATCTGCTTCCAAGTACAAATCAAGGTGTTGGTTATCACCTTTAAAGCAGGGGTGAAATGCTCCCAGTTCGGACCAGATCACCCGATCTGGTAGCAATGGCAGCGGGTGGTTCGGAGAACCGGTAGCAAAAATCCCCATGCCCAGCTGAGTCACACAATCATCAGAAGCTGTTTTTTTTACTTTTAAAAGCATTTTTTCTACAACTTCTTTGGCCAAAAAAATGCTTTTAAAAGTAAAAAAAGAAAAAGAAAAAAAAGCCTTTGATGATCATGCAGCTCAGCTGGGATCATCAGAGGCTTTTAAAAGCATTTTTTCTACAATCGCTTCGGCTGCAGGTTGTAGGGGAAAAAAGTGCTCTTAAAAGCCTCTGACGATTCCAGTTGAGTTGCCTGATCGTCAGAGGCTTCTAAAAGCATTTTTTCTGCAACCTTTTCGGCCGAAGAGGTTGTAGAAAAAAAATGCTTTTAAAAGCCTCTGATGATCCCAGCTGAGTTGCCTAATCATCATAGGCTTCTAAAAGCATTTTTTTCTGCAACCTCTTTGGCCGAAGAGGTTGTAGAAAAAATGCTTTTAAAAGTTTTTTTTTAAAAAAAGTTGGCCATGCCCACCATCACATTACCCCCCCCAAAGCCACGCCCACAGAACCGGTAGTAACAAATTTTAGATTTCACCCCTGCTTTAAAGCCCTCTATAGCAGGGGTGTCAAACTGGTGGTCCACAGGCTGGATATGTCACACGCAGGCCATGCCCGCCCCTGCTCTGCGAAGGGAAAAACCATCACGATATGTCATGTGACAGCATGATGCCGTGAGTTTGACACCCGTGCTCTCTAGCATGGGTGCTAGCACCCTTTAGCACCTGTGCTCTATAGCACGTTATTCTTCCCAAAAATCCCCCAGTTATTCTTGGTCCAGAATAACTGTGGAACCATCTTTCCCCAATGGGATTGGCCTGCCCACTCGTGATGGTAGAAGAGGCCTACTGCAGATCCCATTAGCCAAAGAACTTTGGTTTGTGGGAACCACGAAAAGGGCCTTTTCTGTCATGACCCCTGCCCTTTAAAGCATATTGCCATAGGAGATGAGATCCATTCCATGTTTTTTAACCGTCAGGAAAAGCCTTAAAACTTGGTTTAGAGTCCTGAAGATATTGGCTGGATGTGGTTGGTATAGTAATAGACAAAGTACCACTCGCTCTCTGTTCCAAACTGAGGCTTTTCAGTTTGTTTGATTTTTTAAAAATTTTAATATGTTTTTATATTTATAATTATTTTGATATTTGCATATTTTATCTCAGCTGCTCAGAGTCATCATCAACTGTGAGATGGGTGACAAATAAATTTAATAATAAATAAAAATATATGTATAAAGCTCAAATGTACTGCATATAGCAGAGCAACTGTTTTTAGAAAAATGACATTACACTTTAATAGCCTTCCTTTTGCCATGGCAACTGCATCTGACTGCAGAAGGAAAAATCCTGGTAATGTTAGTTCATTCAGCTCACCTTGCACTGATTGAGATATTAGGCTCTTTCTGTTTCTCTGAGCAATGAACTGATGAAGGAATCGCTCCAATTATTTTCACTTTAGTTTTTAGTACAACAGTAATCATATTTTGAGGGCAAGTTGGGGGAAGGTCACTTTAGTTACAAAGTTTTTCTCTTTTAATAAATAATAGAAATGTCATGCTTGTGCGAGGTCCGAGGCATTTCTTCCATATAAATTTTGAAGCATTCACAGCTAAAATATAAGCCTTAAAATAGACCTAAAATTTTATAAAAGGAAGAAAATCCCCAAATCACTCAAAACCCAAGAAAAAAATTTGAACGTCTTGGCTCTGTCCATGCGTCATCATCATCTTACCTAATATAGTCCTTAATCATCTTCTGTATATTATGCTTAGACTTCAAACAATAAAACTTTTCCATCCTACTTTTAAGATTCATCTGAGAGTGCTAAGAAGTTGAACCTGGCAACAGTTCAGACTGAAAGACACTTCCAGAAGCACCTTTTCATTTTCCTACCATTCCTTAAAGCAATTACATTTTTCCTCCACAACAGCAACATGATCCTGGAGAAAGAGGCATTCAATTTAAGGGATTACAGACATATTACCTGTAATTCTCAATTTACCTCAAAGCATTTTTTTTCACTTGAATCTAAAGTTATGAACAGCTCTACTATAAGAGAAATGGTTTGTTTGTTTGTTTGTTAAATTTATTTGCCATCTATCTCGCTGTGGGGCTACTCTAGACAGCTTACAACAATAAAAAAGAAGAAATGAAAAAAGAGTAAATAGAACAGAAGCAAAATAATAAAGTGGGTTTGATAGCTCAGCTGTTAAAGATGCTGAGCTAATCACCTAGAAAACTGACAGCCCAGGTTCGAGACCCCGGTGCTGCATGATGGGATGAGCTCCCGTTACTTGCCCCAGTTCATATTCATAAAAATATGAATAGTATATAAATAGTGGTGGGAAGGTAACAACAATCGACACACCTCAGTGTATCCTCATGCTGGCAACATGACCATGGAAATATCTTTGAACAATGCTGTCTACCTTAGCTAAGAAATGGAGATGAGCATCACCTCCTGAGTCAGACACGACTGGAAAGGGAAAACCTTTACCTTTTTAATATAATAGAACAATGAAATAAATGAAATGAACAAGAATAGGAGGATACATCAATATGATAACAAAAAGATGGATGGGTGAAGAGCAGAGAGCAAGTAGGGGATGGAGGTGGAGTCTGCCATCAATCCAGCAGTGATTTACAGTGAGAAATTTCCCATTTAGTCTGCAGGTCAACCAGTAAAGCCAGGTTTTTAGGATCTTGTGGGATATACCATTTTCCCCAAATATACCTCCTTGGATAATAAGCCCAGTCGGGCTTTGAGTGCATGCGCTAAAATAACCCCCCCAAAAAATTTGCCCTCCCCAAAAATATTAAAATGCATGTGCAGCCAGTCTCCGCCATTTCTTCTGGTCAGGGTAGAGAGATAGAGCTGGAAATCAGGTAAGACAGCAAGAGTCTTGCTCCATGCACTCCAAAATAATAAGACCTCCCTGAAAATAAAGCCAAATGCTTATTTTGGGGTTCAAAAAAATATAAGACAGGGTCTTATTTTCAGGGAAACATGGTATGTAATGAGCACTTCCATCTTATCATCAAATAACCATGCTTTTTTCAGTCAAACCTGTAGATTCTTTCACATATTGCTCAGACATAAGTAAAATTCCATAGAATAATCTTATCCATACTTATACAGGTAGTCCTCATTTTACAACCAGTTCTGACAATCTTACCTCGCAGATACTTTTACAGTCCGGATTCAAAATTCCAACAGTTAGCCACTGCATCAGTCCCATGACTTCAGTTTGGACGCTCAGCAAACAGTCTGCAACTATGGCCATTTCCAGTGTCCAGCAGCTACAATTTATAATGGTTTTGCCAAAAACTGGCATTTACTTCTGGTTTTCAGAAAAACAAGGGCCATAGCAAACCAAAGATTGGTTTAATGACAGTGGCATTCATTTAACAACTGTAGATTCACTTAAGACCACAGGGATTCACTTAACAACCGCCACAAAAAAAGCCATTAAATTGGTCTTTATTACAGTCATGAATTACGACAGTGATGTGCAGTCTCCATTACGGTCATAACACAAGGATTACCTGTAACCATAAATACACACTGCTTACTATATACACATTAATAGTCCCATTAAAGAGAATTTGAACAAGTTACTGAGCTTATTAATAAACAATGTTCTAGCATTAGTAAATGTTAGAGGAACTTTCTGAAATTGTGAATTCATGTCACTGTTATTTATAATCAAAATGAATTTACAGAGAACATTTGACCACTATGCAATCATGCAGTTATACTGTTTACTGCATATCCACAGTATCCATGCCATTTGTTTGGGGCATTGAAGGTAATTCAGTTCTTGCCCTTATAATCAATTCTTTACAATTTTTATGAAAGGTATGGAATGGTATATGACCAGGTGTTAGAGTCAGTGACTTCCAATTCTATGACCCACTTACTCTCAACTACTCCAAGGCAGTGGTGGCAAAATTTACATGACGATTTAACTGTTGTGGACTCTTAATGATCCTTAACATAAGATTTTTTTTTCATTTTAGAGATAAAAATAATGTATTATTGCAAATTCCCATAATGATCACCTCTGACCATGCTATTTGGGGATATGAGAGATGCAGTGCAATAATACTTGAACCATTGTAAGCTCTACATCTGATTATTTCTCATGACTATTTCTTCAAGGTTTGCAAATTATAAAAATGCCTGGACTCTAATCTTTTATTATAATTGAAACTGATAAAGACATTGTTAAATATGGCCAGTAACAAAACCTATATAACATATAAAAGCATCTATTTTAATACAGCAACTTGATCTTGAGTTTGAGAAACTGATTCTCTGAGAGGTCACCCAGAAAACCTCCTCAGCTTCTATCACATTCACATTAAATAAGCCTGCAGACAAGTAGAATTCCAACAGTAGGAAATTCTAAGCAATTTCCCCCTCCCTCCTTAGATCCAGTAACAAAAAAATATAAATCTGTGGTTTGTTTTACTACTTTTATTAAAAATATATATACAGATATACAAGCAATAATACAGAGGTACAATAAATGCAAACAGCAGCATGCTATTGAACTCAAGGGGACAAAAAGGCTTGCTCAAAGAAAGCAATTTTTGTACCATAGATTGAGCAGTTTCTTTAAAGGTGTGATACATTTCAAAAACACAGTACATGCTATAACAAATTATCCCCAACTATCTCCAAATATTTCTCTATCTTGGCCCATTCCTGTCCAGTTTGTTTCTTCTCACCTGACTCCATAGGCCATAATCCTCCCTTATAGCCAACTTCTTTGTTGGTGAAAACTGCCAGCGTCTCTACCATGACCAAATGGTCTAACCATCCTTCTAATCCCTAACGTGTGTGTGTGTATCCATAATCTGTCATCTGTCATCTGTCACCTATAATCTATCTATAATCTATCTATCTGTAAAATAGAATAAAATGACATAAATTATATCTCTTTTTTACCCCTGTGTCAGTGTGTATGAGAGTTCATGACCAGGAAGAGCTGGTGACAAGGTCAGCCAATGAGGGCCGTTTGGAAACTGAAACAGCAGGGAGCCTGGGCGTGGTTTAGCAAACAAGTCTGGTCTAGTCTGTCTGCTGAACTGAAACTGAAACTCATCTCTGCTGTTCTTCTCCTCTGCCTGTGTTTTTTGCCTGTAACTCTACCACGTTGGAAGAATCTGCTGTTGGTTTTGTATGTGTTATTATATATATAAAGAGAAGTTAATGAATCCTGCTGAATCAGTTATCTGTGTGTGCTTTCTGGATGTGATTTCTGCAACAAACTCTGGCACCCTGCAATCTATCCCAATCAGACCCACATATGATGATCTCAGTTGGACCACTTTAGTCAGAAATTGTGCTGTATTAAATGTCATTTTCAGATTCTGGCCGCACATGAGGTATGTTGTTTTAATATGGGCTTCGCACAGGGCTATACATTTAATATGTGAATCAGTATTCTTATCTCTTCACCCCTTATATAAACAGCAATTGAATAATATATGAGTCAGATCTTCTACCTCTTCAACTCCACAGATATATGTATGTTCATTGTAACCTGCAAGTATGAAGTCCCAACATACCAAAGATCTGCAGAAGTCTTTTCTTCAGTCCTGATGCTTCTTTCTTTTACCTCCCTACGTCTGTGTCTTGGACACAGAACTCCATCATCTCTTATACCTTTTCTCATTCGTTGGCATTTTGTTTCTCTGTTCTCTGGAATAAAGCTCCTGCTTCTGAGATTTCCAAATTCTGGCTTCCTTTTGGGAAACATGCTATCTAGTAAAGAAGGTCCCTTTTGGAATCTCTCTATGTGCCTTCCATAATTCCATATCGTCTGCATCAAACTTTGGCCCTCTTCATCCAAACCTTTAGCATTGAAATTAGCTTTCTTGCTTCTCCTGGGAAACTTTCTGCCAGTTTGCACTAGATTTATTTCCAGCTCTGTTTAACATCTCTGAATCATATAAAACTTCATTATTACCATAATCAAAATCTTTTACTTCTTTAAATCTAAATCTTTACTAAACATATTTAGTTTATACTAATATATACAAAAGTTACTAAAACATTTCTAATGTGGTAGACATTGATTTTAAGGTAAAATCAGGCTCTTCATTTTTAAACGTATTTAACAACTGAACCAGGTTCCTTCAATGACTTGTTGTTAACTGTTTTTTCTGATAATTTCAGAAAGTAAGGCATTTTAAAGAAACCATGGGTGACTTTTAAATTAGCATATTTTTAATGAGACAGAAAACTGAACATGCTGTAGAACAACTGATGTCCCACTGGGTCCCTCATAACAGGATGGTGAGTTGACTAGCATAGAATTAAAAAAAAAATACAGAGAAAATGTCTCACATGATTTGAAAGCAGATATTAATACTGTGATTTTTTTTCCTTATTAGATTTTCCATTTATACATATTCAACAATAAACAGTAAAATTGTACTACTCCCACCTTATGTATTTGAGATGATTAAAATGATCATCCAAATTGCATATTGCTATATTACATTTATCATCATTTCACAAACAATTACCAAACATCAGGAATGCAGTCCTATTCAATCTCCAGGAGAAGGTCTTAATGTAAATTAACAGTAAACTTCTAGGTAAACATGAATAAACTAGTAGGCACAGTCACTGGCTAATCTGTATTTTTTTTAAAAAAAAATCACAATTTAGTTAATATATTATATTACATTTTTATGATTAAAATATATGTAATAGTTGAGTTGCATGAAACTTGATCACAGAGAAATGAATATCACAGAATATAGCCTAGTTCTTTTAAAAAAGTAATTCAAATAATCAATTTCATTATTATGGCAATCAAACCTTCAAATAGGTGTTTTGATTTTAAAAAACCCTTTGATTAAATTACTACTTGAAAGTGAATTCACAAGTCAAAATAAGAAAAATACTTCCAAGCAATTAATCAAAATGACTAGCCTTCCAAAGCATTCATATATTAAATGGCTTTTATTTTGCTGGCAGATGTCTAAAATAAAATACAAAACTTTACTATTTCATTTTGACATATGAAATACTAAGAGGGAATTGAGTGGTGTCATCACCTCAAGAATATTATTGTAAGTTGCTGGCTTATAATTAACATTGTCCAATTAAATTCTACCTCTCAGATGTTTGGTAGTGGAACATTATTTTGCTTTTTCAGTTTCTGCTTGCTTTGTTTTCACATACCTTTTAAAACTCGATTATTCTGCAGTGTATTCCATCTAAGGCGGAACTAGGCATTTTACAGTTGCCAGGCCACATCTGGCCCTTTGGCTGTCCTTGTCTGGCCCAAATGAGGTCAGTTGGAAATTAGAATTAGAATTAGAAATTCAGTTCAGTCTCCTATTTTTCACGTCTTTTATTTATAATTCAGACTTTTACTGCATTTACTACCACTTTTTCTATTTCTCCTCTCTTCCTGCTTTTTCATAGCATTTGTTTTGCTTCCTCCAGCTTTTTCCTTTATAGGCCTTTATGACCTTTATACAGTGGTGGGATTCAGTCAGTTCGCACCACTTCGGGAGAACCGGTTGTTAACTTTCTGAGCAGTTTGGCAAACTGGTTGTTGGAAGAAATTATTAGGGGAGAGAACCAGTTGTTAAATTACTTGAATCCCACCACTGCCTTTATAGACTTTCACTCTTCTAGGTGAAGGCAGATGTCTCCTTTTCCTTGTCTTAGGAAACCTTTATGGATTTCATACAGCTGCTTTCCATTACACCACCCGCCACCATTATTAGTGAAGAGTGTAAAAAAAATGACATGACTCTTTCCCTCCAGTGTTTTCATCTTTTCCCTAGTACTCCCAAGTCATTTGTTCTGCTGCATTGCTTATTACAAGGTTTGTGATTCCAACACCAACACATACTCATAGTTCCAATAGCACTCTCCTTTATATAATCCCTATTTTATTCTCCTTATCCTTGTGATGTCTTTTGAGCTATCAAAGGCTTTCTTTCTTTTCCTTTTCCTTTTCTCTCCAAGCATCTACAAGTCATTGCTATATGTTTCCCTTAATCAAAAGCTGTTTTTTCCTCTCTAACTTTCATACATATATTCTCCATCCCCCCTGCCTCATTTGAGAAAAGTGCTTGTCTACATGCTACAGAATCTGCAATCCTGATGGGAAATGCTAATAGATGGCTGACAATATTCGGCAAGAAGCAAGCCAGGACTGAGTGCTCATAGAAATTTGCTTTAATTGCTTTGGTTTAATAAATGAATTAAAATAAACTAAAATAGTCTGCAGCAATGGGCATGGTGTAAACCAGGGTTGTCAAACTCACGGCCCATGCGCTGGATGTGTCACACGCTGGCCACGCCCATGCCTGGTTTAGCAAAGAAGGAGAAATGCCAATACATCATGTGACACTGCTGTGACGACATGAGTTTGACATCGCTAGTATAAGCTGAGATAGAAGAAAGAAAAATTGTGAGCATTAATAAACTGCTGATTTATGACCTCGTATGTGGGAGGGATTAATAAGATGGAGTGAGACAGAACCTCTAACTTCTCTATTAGAGGAGAAATCCAAGGATAGAAAGCATGGCAGCTGCCATTTTGTAACTGAGACACTATCAGCATTGTAGCATAAGAAAAGAAGGACAACATTATAGAAATGTTGACAGGATTGTTGCCTCTAGTTCTATTTTTCTGGTACACAACTTGGTTTAACTGAAACTTAAATATTTTTGCTAGAAGATCAGCAATTTCATGTATGTGATCTTTAAGAACTCTCAAATCATGTTCGTATGCTCCTATGCCAGATGTCATCAACATGAGATGATTCCTTGACTGCCTTCTCTTGCTGCCTCATTTTGACCTTTTTGAGAAAGTCAGTACCAGATCAGGAATCTGCCTTATATCTTCTGTGGTAGGGATATTGTAGATATAAAGAAATCACTCAGTTTCTCTGCAACATCCACATTTCCTTAAAGATTTCATTTATTCTTTTATGTCCAATTGCTTCTCCTATTTCAGTTCAGGTAGGCTCTTGTAAAGCGTGTTACTTTTAACAAGATGAACGTTACTGCTTATAAATGGGATACCATGGCTTGGTTAAAATTTGTTTTACTCCTAAAAATAAACTCAGTGGCATTTCTCTCAGCACCAATCTCCCTATACCCTTTCTCCATCTGCTTGATTCTATGCTAACAATGCCATGGCGACTCAGGTAAACTGCTGAGTGCGGCAATCAACATGTTTTTCTTTCTACACAAATGCTAGCCAATAGACCTGTCCAAGCTTATTTCAAGCATACATATTATTTCAACTCTGATGGAGTGGCATTAGTCTTATCTACACTAGGTTCCACTTCATCCCTGCATTGTTTTATACCCATTGTACCACAGAGACACAGGTGGGCTGTTAACTGCTACTGTGTAATATGTATATATTAGTATGTATATCACATTTTTGTCCTCAGATATCAGCTTGATAAACCTGCTACCTGCCCAAACTTGCTGCCAAGGATCTTCCATCTGGATATACTTCAGTTCTGATAGATTGGCCCTACTTTTTTTCCCTCTGTGCTACATGCCATCTGCTCCTCAAATGTCATTTTACCAAGCTTGTTCCACATTATTGGACACATTATTTCAATTCTGGTAGTTTGTTTCTTTCTATGTTACACTGTCTATATTCCCAAATTCTAATATCCTGCTAGAACATGTGGAACCAACTGAATATCTGCAATTCTCTTACTATGAGGCTAAACCATTCCAGAGGGCAACCATTCAAATAACTAACATCTAAGTGACTGCAAGCTATAAACATGGAGATATAAGCCTATGTTACCCTAAGATTTGTAACTTAGGTGTCCTTTAAAGTTATTCCCATAAAGTGCTACATTTGCCAAGTTTACAGAAAGCATATATACAATGGTAGTCAAGGAAACAAGTGATCAGAAGGAAAAAATAGATTTATGTTATCTTTAAATTTTTGGTTAGGAGACCTTTGGCAGTTCATATTCCTAAATTGCATATTCCTAAAGTAAGCTATTCCAGTAGTTGATTGCCCTAACAATGAGAACAATCAAACAGTAGAATGGCTTGCATTCAGAAGTTGTGGGTGCCCTATCAGTGGCAGCTTTCAAGAAGACACTGGACAGCCATTTGTCTAAGATGATATTGACTCTCCTGTTCAAGCAGATAGCTGAACTAGATGACCTCCAAGGCATCTTTCAACTCTGTTATTCTATGTTCTATATTCTATATAGCCATGTCTGCCCAAACAACTGCCTGATTTCAGGATGCCAAAATAATATGATACTGAGCAGTGGTGGGATCCTCCTGGTTTTACAACCGGTTCAGTGATCATGTGATTTGCCCTGTGCGCGCATGCACAGTTTCAAGAAATCTTCACTTCCTGGTTTCTTCGGAGGAGTAACACAGCTGATTCGCATGGCAATCTGCTCTACCGCACAAATCAGCTGAGAAGACAAAGGTCAGAAAATAGCCCGGGCGGGCAGGTGTCCCATCTGAACATCGGGACAAACCAGTTCACTCCCAGCTGATTGTCAGAACTACTGGTTTTCCCGAACCGGTCCAAACCGGTAGAATCCCACCCCTGGCACTGAGGCTGGTTTAAATTTCAAGTCAACATGAACTAAAGTCACATACCTTAAAATATAATTTTAGAGTTAGAATGGATAGGTTATCTCCAAATGAAATAACTGCTGAGTGCTATTGTTTGCTAATTTTTATATTGACCAAAGGTTGGGGCTTTATTTTTATCTCCAATTGTGAAACAAAGGAATGTGGTTCCACTTCTCCTTGGTCCTGCCAACATAAATCAGTATTGATCCCTGCACTGAAATCAAGGCTGGCCAGTCGAATTGTATGCATTCTTGGCTCCAACTGTACTTTATATTCTGCATAATGCTGACAGTCTCTCCACAATAAAATTGAATCTGTGTCAAGTTTACAATGGCAGGTGCAGATCCAAATATTTATAGTTTTAAGAATGGGAGAGCAGTAAGGCGAGGACTGGTTGGTGCAGAGCAATTCTTTTATGTCATTTACTTTCTCTTTCACCTACTGATTTCTGTGGCACTGTATTTATTCTGTAGCATGATCCCCCTGATTAACATCTTTAACTGCCAACAAGCTCTGGTATAATTGACTCCTACCACTGAAGAAACAGTCTTTCTGGAAAGGGGCAAGTTTTCCCAGCAACTATCCGCCACCCCAGAGGACCAAGGTTCAAAAGCAGCAAAATATAAGCCTCTGGTACTCTTAAAAAAGCAAGTGAATAGGTCATAACAAATGTTTAAAAATAGAAAGTTTGGATTTTAGAACAGTTTTACAACATTAGATTTTTAAGGTAAAATAGAATGTTGCATACAGTAGATCTTATCTTGTTCTCTACAGGCTCTTTGCTAAAATTTGGGAAGTTAGATTTGTTGTGGTGTTTTTAATTAATTTCTATAGCTTTCCATCTCAATCAATGATTCTGGACAGCTTACAATGTCTTTTGTCTTTCTCTCAGATCTGTAATTTTGTCCTAAAAGAGGGATGGAGAAACTATTTTAAAATTTATGTAAGTAAATTCCTTGAAACTGTCTGACTGAAACTTGGCACTGATAATACCTTCTAATGGGCGACCATTTCTGATATGTTTATTTTATTCTGCCAAAAGATGAAGTGGCTTCAGCTCTCAGACAATTTGAAGTTTATCCATTATAACTTCTGGATAAATCTTTTTTTCAGTTCCAATCTTTATTCTCAGATCAGCTTATATGGAATCAAAGTCTTACTGACCTTTTTGAATTTTGAGTCAGTAATTCAAAATAAACCAAAGCTGGTTCATACAGGCTTACTAAGGATACAATCCCGTACTAGGTTGGGGAATATAATCTCATTTAGCTCAGAGGTTAATGGCATTGGCTTTGTTAGATGAAAGCCAACCATTTTCCCCAAAATTCTACCCTCTTTTTCATTTCACCCTTCTTTAGAAATATATTAACTATTGATTTGATTGCCTAAAGTTTCTGCTAGTTTTCTTTTTTATCTATTTTTTATTTTATTTAAAAAGAAGTTAAAATACAAAACTCCAAAAAATTAAAACAAAAAACCCCCAAACAAACAAGAAAAAACATAAAACAGTCAGCTATTTAAAAAGCGTATTAAAAAAACCACATATACACATCTTATCTTCCCTAACTGAATTCTGATTAATATGTTACTATCGTATTGGTTCCCACCCTTTGCAAAACAAGCCCCTTCAAAATTTTGAAACTAGTAAATCTATTTGCAAATTATTGACCTCTCATCTATATACTATATTAATGACAAGGTAGTTAAAGGAATAATAATATTAACAATAACAATAATAAGTTAAAATTGCAAAACTCTCTGTTAACTGTTATTGTAATCAACTTGTAGAAAATTTACCATGACATCTTATCTATACCAAAATATTCCCAAATGTTAAAAATAAATCATCCTGCATCAAATATCCATGTTTGTTTCTTAATAGCATCTCTTATCAGTTGTCTATTTAAATGTAATAAATTCAGTATCCATAGTAGTTCTATCTTCCCAACAAAGCCCAACAATGGGCTTTGCTCAACTGGTTGAAAGCAGAACTTTAAAAAATCAAAAAATGAAAGTTAGAACTGATGTTTGCTTAGAAAATGAAACTGATAATAGGAAGATGGAATTGCCCAGTGACTTTCCAACTGCTACCAAAGGGAACTGGAATCATCAAGAGTCCCCTTCCCAAATAGGTCATTCCTAAGTGTTCCCACTCAAATCCAGGGAGCAATACTGCCAAAGAACTAGCTTTCGCAGCAAAAACAGCAGTTCTTCTGTAAGAGAGAAGAAAGGCTCTTACCATACAGCAGCCACCTTGGGAAGAGCCCAAATTTCTAGTATAGTTTGCTGCTATATTTTATTGTCATGATTTTTACATTGATTGCCTTTTATGCAATGTTATAAGAAGTAATCTTGCTTCTATGTATGTGCCAACCATTTTATTCTTTCACTGAATATTTTAAAATAATGTAATTTTCCAATTTAGAGCTATAAATAGAAATTTTTAAAACATACTTTTTAGTTTGCAATAATACAAATTGCTTATGAGGTAAAATAAGAATCTGAAATGTTTAATATGTCTTTTTTTAAAATAAAAAATCTTGAGATACAGTATTTCAGTCATTAAAACTTGCTTTTCTCGTCCAATTTCTCCCATTCATCAATTATTTTTTTAAGAATAAAACCTACAGTAACATTACATTACTCAAATAGAATCTCAGCTTGAATTGTTAGGAACAAAGATGGCTAAAATGGAATTGCCAGAGGGTGTGAAATTAATAAAGTCTAAGTGAAATTAACATGCTGCGTAACAAGCTGACAATCTAACAAGCTGATTACTGTATCCCAAGAGCAATTATCACAAAGCAAAGCAAGAAAAAAAATGGAAGCAACTCAGACATTTATAGAAGAGGCAAAAGGATACAACGTAAAAGCAACCAATTAAATAGCTTAGGTGGGAAAGTGCCTCACATGTAGAAATTAAAAAGCAGCAAAACAGGTGAGCAATTAGCCAAGTATCCTGCATCAGACACATAGCAAATGGAGATGAATGCAATTAGTGGTTAATTCAACTTACTATACCTTCCAATCAATGACGCCCAAGATAAAGTAGCCAGTTCAATAGAACCACCCCCATCAAAAGAAGAAAAGAAATATAAACTTGTTAATCCCAAACTGCAATCAGTTGCCTTTTATTCTTTTTCTTTTTGTGAAATGTTCACAACCAAAGTTGGAAGCTTAATATCAATCAGGAAAACCTTGACTGATTATTTTGTAACAGGCAATTCTACTCAACAGAGTGTCATTGCATTAAAAGGATGTTTTAGCTTTGATCTATTGTTAGAAATGATAAAACAAAATATACTTTCACCAATTTGCAACAATGAGTAATAATTGCTGGTGGTGTGGTTTGTTCTCCAAGCTTGTTGTTTAGTTTCCAAATGTTTTGTCACCAAGCTAGCTAACATCATTGGTTAGCTAACATCACTTCAGGTAAAGTGTCTTGTTTCAGTTCTCTTATGCTTTTATAGGTCTTATGTAGTCAGTTGATCAGTCATGCAGTGACTCAAACTCTTAGCTCTACCACTCATCCAATCAAAGTTTTGGATACACTATGTCAATGACATCTTTGTCATTGTTGAACACTCCAAGCTGCCATTTCTGACACTCCTTTGATGTATGGTAGGGTTTGTTTCCATACTGCAGCTGACCATGTGGTGCAACAAAGTCTGGATGCTGTTTGTAGGAGAATGATGTGGTTTTTTTTGGTAGCCATTACAAAGAAAGATATCAAAAAAGTGATTTTCCTCCATTTTTCTTAGGGATTTGGTTCTTTTGAAGAGAGTCTGGATGCATCTTTTCTTCTGTGCAGTAGGGTGACCACTGGCATAGTTGAGAATTTGGCCTGTGTGTATTGGTTTTCAGTAAACTCTGATTTCTAGTTCACCACTATTCAGTTTTCTTATGTTGTTATCAAGGAACAGGAGTTGTTCATCCTTTTCTTCTTTGTGTGTGAATTTGATTCCTGTAAATACATTATTAAGCATTTGGTGTGTTTCTTCCAGCTTGGAGTATTCAATAATGACAAAGATGTCATTGACATAGTGTATCCAAAACTTTGGTTGGATGAGCAGTAGAGCTATAAGTTCAAGCTGCTGCGTGACTGCCTCTGCTATGAGATCAATCAAGCAATCAACCAATGATGGCATCGACCATCAGCAGACCACGACCTCTGGCAATGGTGACCTCATCACCAGATGACCCTCACACGGCATGACCAGTTGGTCACATGACCAAGTGACCACATAAGATCTATAAAAGCAGAAGAGAACTGAAACAAGACACTTCAACGGAAGTTCTGATGATGATGTTATCTAACCTAGTGACAAAACATTCAGAAAGTTTGGGGCGAGAGGCACTTTTCACAGTGGTTCTTTCTTTATGGTTAGTTTCAGTCAATGTTAAGAGGGAAAGATCAGCCTCACAATTTCTCACTTATGGGGTGCTGCAAGGCTCAATATTCTTATCACTTTTGTTAACATCTACATGAAATTGATGATGAGGTCACCTATGGGTTCAATTTAGTTATAATCAGTAAGCTAATGATACTCAAGCAGTCAAGAAATACACCAAAGACTAGCACTCAATAGTGTGATAACATATTAACATGTTGCTGTTATTTTAAAATGTGGGACTTCTGAATTTATTCAGATCAGTATCTAGAACTCACTACCTAAATGTTATTATAGTTGAAAAAAAGTAAGTCTGATAGAAGAATAATGAAATAACCACAGTAGAAGGCTGGGTTATAAAACTAATAGAAATAGCAAAGCTGACTAGTTTGATCTGAGAAAAAAAGATAAGGGCTTTTTAAAAAAGTCTTAGAAGCCTTATAAACTCTTTTTACTGAAGGAAAAAAAAAGACAAAACTGATGATTTATGGATTTGAGGATTACGGAGGGTTAAAGTGGGAGAGAAAGAGTAAGAGGGAAATTACTTGATAGAAAGAAGGTCAGATGTCATAATCCTATGTTTTGTTTCTTTTTTCCACTTCTTTTATATACTTCTTTTTCTTTATTTTTTCATTTAATACTTTATATTTTTATTGTACTGAAAAATTCTAATGAAAATACTAAAATAATATATTATTTTGGAAGAAGGTGAACAGGAATAAACAAATAGCCTCCAGCAGACTTAGCGGAAATAAAAATAAATATGGAATAAAATTATGTGAAGAAATACTAAAAAGAATAACTTTTAGTGCTGATGAAAATAATAGTGCTATCTTGAACAAGAATATGACTAGAGTCACATAATATTATGTATTCTAATTGGTTATTCTAATTAACTTCAATCATGTAATTTTTTTGTATACTTCAGAATGTATCAGGGAGAAACTGAGAAAAGTCACTGCAAGTTTCTACAGATTTTATTAATGTATAGATTAATAAAAGAAAAAGGATCTTATTCTATTTTTCTCAGACATTGAATATTGACTCCTTTCTTTCTGAGGAAAAGAAAAGACTACAGTCCTTGGAGTGGAAAACAGTTTCTCACAACATTCAGCAGGCAAACAATAATCATGATGAATGGTAAAATCACCACACAGTTTTGACATATCAATGTTCCCTAGTTCTTCACATAGCAACAGTAGCACATTCAGCAGGAAATTGTGTCATTATTAAGCCACTATGGTTACAGCTATTTAAAAGATGGAGTAGATCTGTGTTTTTGGTAAGTGCTGGAATGTAAGTGTGCTTTTGACAGTTTTCATCTTTCTTTGGAATAAAGAAATATAGGGAAATGACACATGTATTAGCTGACAACTTGCCCACGGGGCATCATTACAAGCACATGCTATGGAAAATCAAGATAGCATTTCTTTCCACATAAACTGTAGCTGAAAGCTGTCAGGTTTAGCTCTGTTCCTGAATATAACAAGCTGCTGCTGTTGCCATAGTATTCTAATGGACCTAGAGATTATAAATTATTCTTCAGGATTGTCCTTTTACATTAAACATCTGCATGTGTTCAGGATGAGTTGTCTTGAACATTTATTATACAGTATCTATAACCTAAGCTCTCTAAGCTGTTCATCATGGCTCATCAGTGACGGCAAAAAAGTGCTTCCTAAGGAAGTAGAATAAAATCTTTCACAACTGGAAATACATAAGTATGGGTGTATCATATCACACGGAGTTAGTAACTGGACCCATCTTTTCTTTTTAACTTCTTCATTTTCATCATGTAGTACCAGATTGTGGAGTAGGTTGTAATGTGCAAAGCTTGAAACTATATCATCCATAGTTGAAAGGCATTTACGCTAAAATAATTTCATCCTACATGTAGGATGTAAAAAGATAAAATATTAAGAACATACAATAAGACATAATAATTAGAATGGCTACCAAAACGAATTAGACAAAGAAAGCCCAGGAACACTTTATATGAGCCTTAAAAAAGATTTTAAAAGTCAAAAAGAGGGCTGTGGAAATATCTACAGACACCTCACATCCTGGACATAAATTGTTTCAATTTCTACCTTCAAAACGACACTATAGAACACTGCACACCAGAACAACTAGACACAAGGACAGTTTTTTTTCCTTCATGCCATCACTCTGCTAAACAACTAATTCCCACAACACTGTCAAACTATTTAGTAAGGCTTTATTACTATTGTTCTTCTCATCATTGCTATTAACTATTTCCTTTTCTACTTATGAATATATCTTTGTTGCCTGTATCTTTATAATTTATATTGTTTTATTTAGTTTCCTAGTATGATTTATGTTGATTGCTTATTTAGTATCCTATAACTATCACTAAGTGTTGTATCTTATTATTTATGATGAATGTATTTTTATGATGACTATGATCATGATTATAGCTTTTATGTACTCTGAAAGCTTATTCACTGAAGACAAATTCTTTGTGTGTCTAATCACACTTGGCCAATAAAGAATTCTATTCTAAAATCACACCATGATGGGGGATTTTGCTAAGCTGCATAGGGAATTTGACCTCATTATGATGCCACAACATAGAATATCCATCTGTGTATTATAAATAAATAAAAAACATGAAGCTATTATTATTATTATTATTATTATTATTATTATTATTATTATTATTATTATTATTTATTGAATTTGTATACCGCCTACTCCCAAAGGACTCAGGGCGGTGAACAGCCAAAAATAAAATACATATAATACAAATGTTAAAAAACCATTAAAATACAATTAAATAATTTGGCCCAGAAAACAAAATTTAAAACACCCCAAATTTATAAGACAAATTTAAAATTTAAAAAATTTAAAAACAGTTTAAAAGAGAGGTTAGGCCAGGCTGGCCTGCTGGAATAGGAATGTTTTGAGGGCACGGCAGAAAGTGCGCAGATCCGGGATCCTCCGTATCTCCAGGGGGAGCTCGTTCCAGATGGCGGGTGCCCCCACAGAGAAGACTCTCCCCCTGCGGGCCGCCAGTTGACACTGTTTGACTGACGGCACCCTAAGAAGCACCTCTCTATGGGAGCGTACTGGTCGGTGAGAGGCTACTGGTGGCAGAAGGCGGTCTCGTAGATACCCCGGTCCTAGGCCATGGAGTGCTCTAAAGGTGGTAACCAAAACCTTGAAGCGCACCCGGAAGACCACCGGGAGCCAGTGCAGCTCGCGCAGGAGGGGAGTCAAATGGGAGCGCCACGTCGTTCCCATAACCACCCACGCAGCCACATTCTGGACCAGCTGGAGCCTCCAGGTGCTCCTCAAGGGGAGCCCCATGTAGAGAGCATTGCAGTAGTCCAGGCGGGAAGTGACGAGGGCATGAGTGACCGTATTTAACGAGTCCCTTTAATCCAGAAAGGGACGCAACTGGCGAATCAGGCGAACCTGATAAAATGCCCTCTATGATATTGTTTTATTGTACTGTGAGTTATACAGAGTGTGTAGTCAATATACATTCTCTCCCTACTAGAGAGATTGCCATGGAGGACAGATGACTTTTATGCAGGCTTTCTCCTCCAAAACTCAAATCCGGCTACCATGCGGGCAGTGGCAAAATTCTGTGTGGCTGCAATGTCCACAAGAAAAAAACTGGTTACAGAATTATAGATGTCAAGTGGTGCCAATTTTTTGGAGATATCTATAACAATTATTGGAAAAAATACATTTACTCACATACTTATTGGCTCTCCACTCATGTAAATTAGGGAATGACCCTAACGATTTGAGATTATGTATTTACATAACAGGGATGTTACTATTCATGATTAATGTCACTATTATTTTTAATTTATTGTATGTCTATTGCTGGTCGAGGACCGTAATAAAGTTTTATTCATTCATTGAAGCTATGATACAATCAAAGCATTTATGGAATAGGTAGTTTCTCAAATAGGGTGGTTTTGACCTGTTTTCAGCTTAATCTGGAAGTTCCCATCATAAATCAGGATAAGTATGGGATAAATAAATTAATCTGATGCCTTGATGATGAAGTTGATGTGATAATCTGATTCTACTATAATAAATGACATATATATATACATATGCATACACATACACACACACACACACATATATATGGATGTATATTTCTAATACAAGTGCCATTAATGAAATTATTTATACAAAGTGTCTGGACGTTTGGAGCTATTACAAATAAACGAAGGATTTCCTACCATATATTACAGGGAGGTACATATATTTAATTTGAATTCTGATATAAAATAATTCTCCTGGAATGTTCCATCAAGTATTTATACCACAGGAACTAATGAAAATTTGGTATGAACTCTTGTTCCTTTACTTTTTACCAAGTTCCATATGATTAGTTATGGAATAGTCTTGCTGATTGCTACCAATCACCCAACTTGCACAAAAAATCAGCCAACAGATTATTTTTAAATTTTATTTTTAAAAAATGTTTTCCATAAAACATTAACAAAGGAAAAAGATCTATAAATCCTATTGACTTGTTCAGATGAATCTCCACCAGGAATCATAAAAGTCTTGCTTGCTTACATTTGTACCCTAAACCTCTGCACTTGGCAAAAGATAATCATATTTGTAGTTAACAGCAAATAGGTGAAACAAACAATGTCATGTCACAACATATACAAGACTCTACCTGAATCCGTTGTTACATCATCTAACCCTCACAGCTTCAACCTTAAACTGTCTACTGTGGATCTCACCCCATTCCTAAGAGGTCTGTAAAGGGGGTGTGCATAAGCGCACCAGCGTGCATACCATCCCTGTCATACTGTCCCCATTTATTTGTATTCATTTCTTCAGTCCATATGCATGTTTATATTTATACCTGCTATCTTGTACATGTTTGACAAACTAATAAATACAAAATACTAATACAAATATAACTTTATACTGCTGTTGCTCTCTAGCCCCATCTAGTGACTGGAGAGACAAACAGGCCTCAAGTATATTGTTTGGAGATGCCTCCACCCATTTACCAATCAGCCCGCACTGTCAAACCAAGTGCATGCTGGGAAGCCAGACTCCATTTCTTTTAACATTTGGAGAAGGCAGAAGCAGCCATTTTAATCTGTGGCACATGGTCATTCAAGAACAAACTCACATTCCACACACAGAGTATTGCTGGTCAAATTCAGATCGCTTGTATTTATTAATTGTTATGTTCAGCAGTAACTTAATACTGTCTATCTTATATTTGATTCTCAATACACACACACAGACACACACGTACATATATACCGTGTTTCTCCGAAAATAAGACCCTGTCTTATATTTTATTGAACCCTGAAATAAGCGCTTGGCCTTATTGCCATGTGTTCAAAAGCCCGATTGGTCTTATTATCAGGGGATGTCTTATTTTCCTGGATGTTCCTGGATGAAACCGTCTATCTAGATCCGTGCCAGTCCGGCTTCAGGCCTGGGTACAGCACGGAGACGGCATTGGTCGCATTGGTGGATGATCTCTGGAGGGCTCAGGACAGGGGTTGTTCGTCTGTTCTGGTCCTGTTAGATCTCTCAGCGGCTTTTGATACCATCGACCATGGTATCATGCTGCGCCGGCTGGAGGGACTGGGGGTGGGAGGCACCGTGTTGCGGTAGTTCTCCTCCTATCTCTCTGACCGGTCGCAGTCTGTGTTGGCAGGGGGCAGAGGTCAACCTCGAGGCGCCTTGCTTGCGGGGTGCCGCAAGGGTCGGTCCTCTCGCCGCTCCTGTTCAACATTTATGTGAAGCCGCTGGGTGAGATCATCCGTGGTTTTGGGGTGCGATGCCATCTGTACGCTGATGACACTCAGCTGTACATTTCCACCCCAGACCACCCCAATGATGCCCTCGAAGTGATGTCCCAGTGTCTGGAGGCCGTGCAGGTCTGGATGGGGAGGAACAGGCTTCGGCTCAACCCTTCCAAGACTGAGTGACTGTGGATGCCGGCGTCCCGGTATAGCCAGCTGGTGCCATCGCTGGCTATTGGGGGCGAGTCACTGACCCCCACAGAGGGGCCTCGCAACTTGGGCGTCCTCCTAGACACACGGCTGTCTTTACAAGAGCATATGATGGCCGTGGCCAGGGGGGCTTTTTATCAGGTTCGCCTGATACGCCAGTTGCGCCCCTTTCTGGATCGGGACTCCTTGTGCACAGTCACTCATGCCTTGGTTACGTCACGCCTGGACTACTGTAACGCTCTCTACATGGGTCTCCCCTTGAGGAGCACCCGGAGGCTCCAGCTGGTGCAGAATGCGGCCGCACGGGTGATTATGGGAGCGATGTGGCGCTCCCACGTAACACCTCTCCTGCGCGAGCTGCATTGGCTCCCGGTGGTCTTCTGGGTGCGCTTTAAGGTGTTGGTTCTCATCTTTAAAGCGCTCCATGGCTTAGGGCCAGGGTATTTGCGAGACCGCCTGCTGCTACCGATAACCTCCCACCGGCCAATACGCTCTCACAGAGAGGGCCTTCTCGGGGTGCCGTCGGTCAGGCAATGTCGGCTGGCGGCCCCCAGGGGGCGAGCCTTCTCTGTGGGGGCACCCGCCCTGTGGAATGAGCTGCCTCCTGGAATACGATTGATCCCGGACCTCCAGACCTTCCGTAAAGCCCTGAAGACGTTTTTATTTCATCAAGCCGGCCTAGCCTAAATGGTTTTTTAATTGGGATTTTAAATTTTATGGATTTGGGGTTTTAAATTTGGGTAGCCAATGATTTAATTCTTTTAATTATCTTAACTTTTGCATTTGTATGTTTTTTTAATTTTGGCTGTTCACCGCCCTGAGTCCCTTCTGGGAGAAGGGCGGTATACAAATTAAATTAATAAATAAATAAATAATAATTTTGGGGGAAACAGGGTATATATTTATATATATATATATATATATATATTCCTATTTCCCTCAGTTTCACCATACCCTGTTCTCCCAATAAAGCATTCAGATCAACGCACACACAGCCCGTTTTATTGGTGGATAGGTGGGTTTAGCTGCCTTTCAAGCTGCACACAGACTAATATGCAGTGGGGACAGAACAAACAACATGTTTAGATATATCTGTGTAGCAAAATGCACTTTAAGCTACCATTTTTAGATATATTCTGAATTCTCCACAAAAAACAGAGTACAGGAGGACATAGTTAAATAAATAATGAAATCTCCACAAGCCGGTTACAGTAACAGAGTTGGAAGGGACCTTGGAGGTCATCTAGTCCAACCTCCTGCTCACGCAGGAAAGCTGTACTAGGGATTCAAATTGCCGAACTGCCGACCTTTCTGATGGACAAGCTCAGTGTCTTAGCCACTGAGCCACCTAGTCAGGCAACACAAATTATTAAACACAAATAAGACAATGCACTAAAATCTCTAAAAAAAGCATTTTCATTACCCAACCAAACCATCATAGACAATTTTCTTCTTTTAAAAAGAGCACTGAATTGTTAACTTGTTGAGCTTAGGTATATTTATTCATTCTGGTAGGCCCTACTTAATTTTCATTGTGCTCTTGAAAATAAAGACTCCCTTAGATTTATTTATGTATTTAAAGTTAATAGCTACCCAACTTCAGTGGATTACAAAATTAGGGGAGGAAAAACCATAAAAACAGATTCTAAATACCAGCATTAACAGGATGCAAGAAACGTCCTAGAAAAAAAATAAAAAAAAATATGTAAGTCTGAGTTTAAGAAAGTGACTAAACCAATGTAGTACTCTACATTTATATTCTTTATCATAGAAGGATGAAAATTTGTTCTTGAACTGAAGCACAGTACTTATACATTAATACATGATACATACAAATATCCATTCATACTTCTAATATTTTCCTTCCACTGATTCTCTTCAGATATAAAGATATAAGATATAAATTGCTCACCTACAACCAATCACTGCAGAGATTGGCATGCTTATACTTCTAGGGCTTCTGACAAGTATTCATCCTTTCATCAGATCCAAACAATTGTAACTCAAAATGAATAGGACTTGTGCTTCTCTCCCAAATTGTACAAAATGGTAAAGAGTTGAGGTTTTTTTAAAAAAATAAAAGATTTTTGAAAAGCTTTCTGTGCTTTCAGTTACAAGGGTCTGCTTACAAGAAGCGTTTTAAGTTCCCAAGGCCGAACTTAAACAATTGTTTGGCATTTTAGAGCACAACTGCAACTGGTTAGTTTCCATCCAAATTCAAAAAATCAACCCCAAAAGATGCTGAATTAGAAATCTCCCCTGCAAAGCAAATCTGTAAATGTGTGGGCTATGACTAATAAAATACTCTAAACCAGGCATCACCAACCTTTCGGACTTCAGGGACCACTAAATTCATAATTAAAAATCCCGCAGACCTCTAATATGATCTGCTTAATGACCAGCTGGGTGGGTGGGGTTAGGTGGTCATTTGACTGGGTGAGCATGGCCAATTCAATGTCACATGCCTCGAGGGGCACCTCGCCGACCTCTACTCACCCCTCCCCTTCCAGCCACTCCTCGTCTGCCTGCCCGGGCTCCTCAGGGCCTCAACAGGAAGCAGTTGTTGGAGCTAAGCAGCCACCATGAAAAAGAGTTGGCAAAACAGCTGGCTCAGTTCAAATTGGATCTGGCCGAGAAGGAGGCTCAGCAGAGCACCTCACTGAGGACTACAAGCATAGGCTTTCCAAGCAGAGGGAAGACTGTAAGAGTGCAAGGCCTGGAGGCTCAGCAGGCTGAGATGGTCAGCCAGTTCCAGGCCATGATGCAGTCCCACTGGAACAAGGCCCTCTGGCTCTTCACCATCAGCGGTGCTTCCCTTCAGCCTTTGCTCAAAGCCCTGCACCAGGAGGCTGAAGCAGGCCCCAAGTCAGAATTTCTGCCCCTGTCTGACCCCACAAAAAGACCCCAAAGGGGGAGTCTCCCTGCAGCAACACAAACGTTCATTACACTTATCCTGCCCAGGGGCTGTAGTTTGAGGACCCCTGATTTAGTGCAATATAAAAAATGCAAATAATTTTTCTGCGGACCATCAAATTTTTCTCACGGACCACCAGTGGTCCACGAGTTGGTGACCGCTGCTCTAAACAATGTACCTGACAGGCAGGAAATACGTTATGGAGATATTTCCCCTTGAAGAGACATACCGGTATTTATCTATAGATTTTGTAACAATTCAAGCTTCAAAACAGAAGGTGAATAGGGAAAGGCAGTTGAGAGCAAGATATGGACCAATTTTTTACAGAATGTTTAATTGAAACTTCAGACGTTATTAAAATCTAGCAATAGCTAAAGTACACATTGATAATAATTTATAAGGTACCAGTGAAGTTGAAACAATCAATCAATAAAATAAACAAGGAAGCCCTAGTTAGGTTATCTAGGATTAGGATGTGAACTGGTTCATGTTTATTTTATACTTTGCCCTTGGAACAAGTTGGTATCTTAATATAAGAGTTATATCTCTTTGATTTATAAAGAAAGAAAGGATTCAACTCACCCAAAGTCACCCAGATCTATTTCTTTACTGAGTGTAAATTATAAGTTTTATACAGCAACATTTGCAAAGAGAATAAAAGTCACTTTAACCAAAATGATACATCATGATCAAGGGGAAGAAAAACAGAAATAAATGGCAGTAAAAACCAGAGTTTTCTGAGAAAGTTTGCAGGCACCTACAGAAAGAGTCAAAAAAAGCCAAGACCTACATATAATACTCAATACTTAAGTACCAAATTATTGAGAAAGAGATAAAAAGTATTTATTGTCCTAATTGCACTGCATGAACAATTCATATAGTTAAAGGCAGCACTGAGTTGAATATAACTCAGAAAGAAAAAAGAAAATGCTTTCATCCCATGAGCCCCATTGAGGAGAGACCAATCATATATACCTGCTTCTCCAAAAACATTGCAGTGCATAACTGGATTATGTAAGCAATTAAAAACATATGGGAAAGGGGAAGTATTAATATTAATAATGCAAGATCATTAAATCCTTAGCATCTTTCTTTAGAGGTTGATGAGACCAAGTCATAAGGAGGCAGTGATAGGAAAGGGGATAGTGAATATGGCCATTATGAAACAAACAAAATGTTATAAAGTTATGATATTTATGTAGTTACTTACCAAACACATCTAAATTATATTAAAGTAACCAAAATATCTTTACAATCCCCAAGGATTGTCACAACTTTTGAGCATCCCTAATGTTTGGAAAGCATACTAAAAAGCAGAGACATCACCCTGCCAACAAAAGTGTGTATAGTCAAGGCTATGGTTTTCCCAGCTGCAATGTATGGATGTGAAAGTTGGACTATAAGGAAAGCCAAGCGCCAAAGATTTAAGGCCTTTGAACTCTGGTGCTGGAGAAGACTCCTGCGAGTCCTTTGGACTGCAAGACGATCAAACCGGTCAGTCCTAGAAGAAATCAACCCTGACTGCTCTTTAGAAGGCCACATCCTGAAGATGAAACTCAAATACTTTGGGCACCTAATAAGAAGGAAGAACTCACTGGAGAAGAGCCTAATGCTGGGAAAGATTGAGGGTAAAAGAAGAAGGGGATGACAGAGAATGAGGTGCCTGGATGGAGTCACTGAAGCAGTAGGAGTGAGCTTAAATGGACTCCAGAGGATGGTAGAGGACAGGAAGGCCTGGAGGAATGTTGTCCATGGGGTCGCGATGGGTCAGACACAACTTCACAACTAACAACAACAGCAATGTTTGGAAATTGAAAGTTGAAAAATTTGACACGTCCTAGTGACAAATATGCTGCTTCTTATCTTTCAACACTGGATCGAACACTGTGATAGATTTGGATTGATTGATTGACTGACTGATTGATTGATTGTTTGATGTGGTAAAGAAGATGTAGGAAATAAATCTGACTCAACATTTGCATGTAACCAGATACTTTTAACCAATGTTTAACTCAGCTATTCCTCCGTAGGAAAATATGTACATTGTACATTTCACTAAGATCAGCCAAGAACAGCAACTGCTCTGAAAACAGATGTACACAAACTTCACTTGAAGTCTGGAGAACCTAGGGAGATATGTGTTAAACACAAAAGTTCAGTAAGTAAACCATGCTTAATATCAGCTGTGAATCTATAAGTTTGGAGTAGTGAATACATGATTATAGTATCATATTTATGTTGTTCCTATATCACAAAGCAAAAATTTTAACTAAATCTGTAGTGTGGAATATTAATTACCAATAATAAAAAATCGTTAGTTGTATTTCTATCTTTCTCTCCATTTTAACCAGGAGACTGTTGAATTATATTTTCCCACATTTTCTGCATGCTTTTAAATGTTTCTGTCATAACATGCTATCATTCACCTGGATAATGTTTCAAAATTAGTTCAGGAAAAAAATGGGACTAAAATTGCAGACCAAGTCTGAATGAAAATCTTAGATACCAGTATCACTAGTGTGTCATGAGTGCAGAAGTGAACATCCCTTCTGATCTCAGTTGAATGTAATAAACCATAATTATTTCTGAAGGAGAAGCCATATGAGATAAGCAAGAAAAGGAACATTTCTGCAATATTGAATTTTCTACCACTACTAGTGGTATTATTTTGAAAAGTAGGATTCCTCAGATTATGTTGGATATATATTCTAATTGTAATGTTAAAATTTACTGTTTTTTTGATGTAGAGTACATCATGAGATAATCATCTTTCTTTTCTTTAAGCCACCAAGAATCCTTAGGGATTTGACAGTATTTAAATATGATCAATCAATAAAAATTCAAATGTGAGCAACATGGTTGCAAATTTTTGGAGAAAAATAACTTCCTTCCTCTCAGTTCTGTTCACCAGCTCTGTTTTCTGGCTACTGCTAATTTTTTTCCCCTGTCCTATCCCACCTATTTTTTCCTTTCTCTCTTTTTGCCAGAAGCACTTCTCTTTTTCCTTATGCTCTTACTAGCATCAGTTACTTCCAGCAATGGTGAAGGCTCTTGTCAAAGGAGTTTGGGGAGATTATTACAAGCAATTTAGATAGTTTTTTAGAAGCCAAGTTAAAGCTGTTCAAACTTTTTGTCTTGATATGTCTTGATTTCCATTCATCTCTTCTAATTTCATTGAAGAACTTTCGATAAAATCTAAACCAGTCTTGAAAACTGTGGGCTTAGATTCTTGTCAACTATTTATTTCTGGTTTTATTTAAGGGATTTTGTCAATGGAGGTTTCAGCATTGAGAAATGACCATCATCCTGTGTTAGCTATGCTGAACCATGAATCATAATATCATGAGCCACCAGCAGAAAATCTGCTCCTAGAAAAAATAAAGTAGAAGTATTGTAATAGATTTGATGTGTTTTCCACACTTCAGAGAATAGACTAGTCCCTGGCAGTCAGGTGTCACAAAAGTAGGGACCAGAGAATCTTTCATTTCTTCTATTTACTTCAAAATATCTCAAGAGCTTCAAAGAAAAAAAGGAATTCAGTATATTTCACAAAGAAACAAAATAATAATAATAATGAAACCTTATATGTAAAAATTGTGAAATATTAGAAAACACATTAAAAGGAGATTCAAAGTATGATAATATATTTATGTTTTTCAGTAACATCTTTTTTCTACTAAATTTGTGCTATAGGATATTGCTAAAATTGTATGCACGTTTGTTTCTCATTAATGAGCTCTCCATGATATAAACTAGACTTGAAAACTTATAAACATTGAGTGATTTTGTGTTAGTTTTTGTCATTGTCAAGTAAGACATTAAGGAACACATTTTGTTAGATTTAAAGCATGTTCTTTGTGAAAGGTTTGGCAACTCTTGTACTAAGGCAAGAGAAAACAGGCTGGTGTATTGGAGAAGTATCAAGTAGCAATGAGTAATTTGCCAGCATCTAGGTAAGTGGATTTCCAATTGAGCTTGGAATCTGAAGTGCCATAAGCTTTATGTGATATTCAACAATACATAATTAGCCATTATATTTGAACTGACACCAATTTCCACTGATAACATAGGAAATAGTACAAATTAATGACTAACTGACATGCAGTTATGTAAAGTTATATTCAGTAATGTATTGATTTAAAACATTAATGGCTATAGAAGATTGCAAATGAAACATTTATATGAGTGATTGATTTTCCAACAGTATATCAAATACATATTAAATAATATAAGAACTGAAATATAAATAATTAAACATTATACTCTCTGTATAAATTATATAAGTCTAAACCTAAATACTGCATAACTATAGTATTACTATACAAAAATAATAGTTTTTATGCAAATGGAATTTTTAACTACACAAAATTTGGTTCACATAGTGATAAATTCATGTCTACCTTTGGTAAGACCTCACAAGCTAACTATGCACAACATGCTAGACAAGGCTAAAATGATGTAGGTAATTTCTTTTTTAGCCATATTGTAGGAATCCAGTCTTTATATCAGCATGTTGAATGAGTGCCAATCTCAGATCTCAGCATGTTGAATGACATCGCTTTAAGCCATAATATGATATATTTGTTTGGCCATGTAAAATGAACCCAACAATTATATTTAGATAGTTCACATTCAGAATTAAACACATTGTGTGAATCCAACATTGTATCTGGGCATTACACAAAACCACAATCGCACTGCTCAGATTCTTATTTGTGTTGTGAATTTAGTCCCCTGAGAATCTCTGCAATTTGATTCTTACATTTATACACTTGAAGATTCTTCAGGAGAAAGTGAGATGAAGCATTTCCAGATGGAAGACAATTAATCCTAAAACATTGTGCATTTGAAAAGTTAGCAGTGGAAGAAAACAACATCTGGAACTGTCTCCCTTCCTAGTAAGATTTGAAGAACAAGGCAGAGTTATGAGACTGCAAGGGCTTCAGAAATACCAGAGAGAAAATAGGAGAAGAAAGGAAGAAGAACTTAGCAGAGAAACTATTTTATCCTATTGATTACTGGGAATCTAGAAATAAAAAGAAAGAGCAAGAAAAAGCCTCCCTTTTAGTTTCTTTCTATATCTTTACTTTGCTTTCTCCTCATGATCTTGGGCTGTCCCTATAGTTGCTCCCTACAGGAATAATAGATTGCTTTCATCCCTCTTCTCAATTTTCCCCCATGAGGAGAAAAGTTCAGAGATGCAGGCTTTCTGTAAGCACATTTGAGCTGTGATATTGAACTTGAGAAGGGATGTTTCAGATTCTTTACAGCAGGATATAAGAAGGGTAAGAGCTCAGAAGTAGGTTGCCTCAGTGGTGAGTCAGGCCTTGTAGAACAGCTTGACTCTTAAGGTTGGGCTACTCCCCACAAGGCATGCTTTTAGCAAAAATTGTGCTCTTTTACCAATCTACAATCTAAAATACTAACTTGTTGAACTGCTAGGGTTTCAAATTTATTTGTATGTTATTTTATTTTGCATTGAAAAAATAACATATACAAATCAAAATAAAAAGATATACCAGTAAGCGAGGCAGACAGAAGGAAGGAGGGAGAAAGAAAAGGGGAGATGGGTCGATGGATGCATAGATACACAGACAATCAAATAATTTTTAAAATGTACATTAAATTCAATTTAATTAGAAAAGCAATTTTATTAACATTACAGACTGAACATATTATATATCATGCTATGGTAATTGCAACAAATTTACTGATCTATTCTATTTTGATATACCAGTATTTCAGTCAGCAAAACCACATAGAGGTTTATTTTATTCATTTATTTATTTTGTTAAGCATGTATAAGATAATAGATATAAGTATAAGCATGATTATGAATACAGGAAATGGATACGAATAAATGGGGAAAGTAGGACAGGGACGGTAGGCATGGTGAGCTTATGCATACCCCTTACAGAAATCTTAGGAATGGGGTGAGGTCAACAATAGACAGTCAAAGGTTAAAGTGATGGGAGTTTGGGAATGAAACCACAGAGTCAGGTAGTGCATTCCAGGCACTGATCACTCTGTTGCTAAAGTCATATTTTTTGCAATCGAGTTTGGGATGGTTTACCTTGAGTTTGTATCTATTGTGTGCTCGTGTATTGTTGCGGTTGAAGCTGAAGTAGTCAGGTAGGACAATGTAGCAGATAATTTTGTGTACTACGCTTAAGTCAGACCGAAGGTAGTGCAGTTCTAAGTTGTCTAAGCCAAAATTTCAAGCCTGGTGGCATAAGGTATTCTGTTGTGAGCAGAGGAGTGGAAGACTCTTCTTGTGAAATATCTCTGGAGTCGCTCAATTGTATTAATGTCTGATATGCAGTGCGGGTTCCAGACAGATGAGCTGTATTTGAGAACTGGTCTAGCAAATGTTTTGTATGCTCTAGTCAGCGCAGGTTCCAGTTTCAACATACAATTAGGTGGACAGTTTATACAGAGCAGACCCTC
Organism: Pantherophis guttatus; assembly: GCF_059756535.1. Taxonomy (NCBI): domain Eukaryota; kingdom Metazoa; phylum Chordata; class Lepidosauria; order Squamata; family Colubridae; genus Pantherophis; species Pantherophis guttatus. The sequence continues at coordinate 64,113,324 of NC_142070.1, read as the reverse complement.
AAAAATTTGGATTACACTGCCTCAGTATAGGTGTATCAAAATAGTAGCAGGTCTGTGCACCATACAGAGGGGGACTGATGACACTGAGTCCTGAAAACTTATAAGCCTGGGAAGTGACAAGCCTTTGTTATTCATACTAGGTCAGTGAGACTTGGAAGGAGAATATTAAGTATTTAAATTCCTGATTTGATCAAAGTCAAACCATTAATTTTCCAAGAGTGGCAGTGGATAACAGTTTCTTTGGAGAATTCAAATGCTTCAGTTTTATTATACTTAAAAATAAGTTATTCCTTTCTAAAGTAAGGAGGAAGGAAATGAAAGATTTCTTTCCCCTAAGGAGAGAATTAGTGCACTGTTGGCATATGAAAGTATCAAATGTTTTCCAATATGAAGGACTAAGATTTAGCCAGATCTTGTGCTAAGGAACTAAGTGAAAAAAATTGAAGAGCTTGGGGCAGGCAAAAAGAGAAGGGCGTTTGCCAGAATTTTAACCTGGCTTTTTAAGTAAATACAGTTAACTACACAGAAATTACTGCATTTTTTAAAAGCTTGGTTTATAACTGATATTTTAAATCATTTGGTTACAGTTGTTAATTACAATATAAAAACTCAAATTTAATGTTGACTTTAAATTCATATAAAGCATTTTAATATGCAGATTTGACGACAAAAATACAGGTGAATTTTTCTAGTCCTGCAAACCAAATGTAAATCAGGATGTCCAATGACCCAAATCCTAGTTGAACCTAAGTCTTCAAATCCCTGAAAATCTGTTTAAGACTCAAAATACAAGCATTTAGGAGAAGCCATTAATTTTCCTATTGCTTCACAGCTTCTTCACCATTTCCAGCACTAAAACACATCTCCTTCCATCTCAAATTTTCCCTATTCTTCTTTTATGGAAATAGCAGCAAAAATAAGAGAATCAAAAATGGTATCGACTTCTGTTCATTCCTTGACATATCAATGGTTAAGTAGAATAATACTGTACATATCTAACCAAAGTGGCATAAATTCTTATAGTTGTAAAAAAATCTAAAAATGATTTGTTTTGGAAATAACTAAGTGTTTTCTAATTTTTAAGCAAAATAATTCAGTTATATTCAATATAGATCAAAGCCAAAATAATTTATTCATGGTGTGCAAATCACAGTCTCACTATTATTAATGTAATGATATGCATCTATGCTTTCATAGGAAAGTATGCATTGACAAACTGTAGTAATATGTTATTTACTGGCATTGCTATCAATCTAGTGTCTTACATCAAATTAATGATGACAAACTAATACTGAAAATTCCTTGCAGCTCTAACTAAATTATTACGGTGTTATGGGTCATTTGCACATCTTAATGTACAGTGAATAAGTAGGAAAAAAGAGTATAAATGACTGACTTATGTCTACTGGTGTTTCAGCAGTTCCCCAATTATGAAGCTCTCTAATATGTCTCAGTAAAGTATGCTATTTTCCTGCAGGGTGTCCAGTCTTCTCTTCAAAATTTCTGATAAAAGAAGTACTACAGCAGTCAGTGAATATTAAATACATGTGAACAGCTGGAGTAGTTCATTGCTATACTATACTGTGAACTGCTTATTGCGTGATATAAAAGCTAACATTTAATTTTAAAAAATATAAGGACTTAAAGGAGATAAGCTCTTAGTGTCCTTCATGCTGCTTCTTCATTTGGTTTCCTCCTTTTTTGTTTTTGTTTTTTTTTTCTCTATACATTAATTAACTGAATTTATTAAATCTAGTGAGGATTATTTTGGAGGAACTAAAGATAATATTAAAAATTATATTATCAATTTTTGAGGAATGGACTAGGACTACAAAAGTGTGTTCCTGACTCTTAACGAGGAGGTCATACATCAATTTGATTTCATTTCATGAAATAATTAGAATTAGTTCTGTGATATTGTGACATTCAGACATCAATATATTTATGTAACCTGAGATTGGCTGAGATCACCTGAAGAGAATGAAATTAAGAATGATTGTTAAAAAAATAAATGATAGTGAACAAACGAGAGAAGGAAAATAACTATAGTATAACAATAATAAAAAACGAAGACCAAGACTAATTGTATGTCAACAAATTAGGAACAAGATTGAACTACTGCACACATTCCTCATTCAAGCAATATTTTGCTTAAGATGTTAGAAATGGAATAGAATCACTCATGGAGAAAGAAAAAATAGGCAAGTTTTGGGCAGAAGTCAGAAGAATTCAGTATCCGATCACTAACATAAGATGGATGACAGCAGTAGGAAGAGTAATAAGGTTTACCTAGAATTGTAGGATGGAATAGATGAAAGCTGAAATCAAATCCGAAAGTAAAATACTAACAATTTGAGATATGCCGATAAACATTGTTAGCTGAAAGTAAAGAAGACATAGAAGGCATAAAACAGCTTACTAAAAGAGTTTCCAAGAACCTTTCCAAGAAAATTGCAGGATTTCTCCAGGTAGCCTCTAAGAATTGGACATGATTGAATAAGGGAAAAATAAGTCTATGTAAAGTAGACATTAAGAAAGAATAAGAGATATGAAATGAAGACAGTTGCTAAGAGTTATTATGGACTCAAAAAAATGCAAGTGACCAAATGAAAGTTGATTCCTTCCTTGAAAGTTGACTCCTTCCCAGATCAAAACTCAGATATTTTAAGTTTAAGAAAGAGAAGATAGTAACTATAGTGGATGGGCATCAGATCAGAGATATCTGAAATCTATGAATGGTCACTGAGGCTAAGAGAATGGATGTTTCCTCTGGATATTTTATTTTATTTATTGTATGCCATTTTATTTCTGGATTGGGGAATAACTCAAGTGATAATACTGTTACAATCATAATCATTATCATCAAAATCAAGGTTACATACATCAGAAGATCTATTCATTTTAGCTCTTCAACAAAAACTATAAGGTAGATTGAGCTAATTTATTACACAAATATGGAATGTGCGAAACTTGATTACATCAGTAATAAAGATATTATCCATAATAATTTCCCCCCAAAGAATGTAACAACAATGAACTCAACTTTTAATGAGAATAATAATTTACAAAAGGCAGTATTTGTGTTATCTAACATGAGAATTTCATCATAGGAATGATTTATGGCTCTTAGTATTTGCATATTGGAAACATTTGTGTCCAATGTAGTTATCCATAGAAGATAAGTAACAAAACAATTTATGTTTTACATGTGATGTCACAATATAGAATGAAAAGGAGTATGGCATGAGTTTTCATGGTATTAGAAGCACACCTCTCCTCATTTTTGTATCCCCATAGTTAGGAATACCCTAGGGCAGTGATGGGAAACCTTTTCAGCACCCAGTGCTGAAAAAGGAGCGCACACGTGCGCTTGACTGGGCCACAACCCAGAAGAGGAGCTACCCAGTATTCATGCATGCGCCAGACAGCTAGTCTTCTAGTTTTCTGGAGGGCATGTGCTCGTGACGATCAACTGGCCGGTGTGCATGATCACGCAGAAAAACAGAAGACCAGCTCTTCGAGTCTCCAGCACTGCCGCACACATGAAGGCCAGCTGATCATCATGTGCGCATGCCTGCCAGAAACCCGGAAGAGGAAAAAGCGACGCTGTGCATGCCAGGCAACATGGTTCCGCGTGCCACTTTGGGCACGCATGCCATAGGTTTGCCATCATGGCCCTATGGAGTCATAGTTAGGAATGCCCCGGGGAGTCAAATTGCCTCAGGGTCCTCAAGATATCCCATTAGATTTGGCAGAATTGGAATGCTCAGATCTTCTTAGTGCAGTAATGTCATCTGGTGATCTGCTATGGCACCTGCCTTATGGAATAGCCTTCACCAGAGGAATGGGCAATTAATAGGAAGATCTGTGGGTTTTTTCCTAGGTACCAGTGCTGTTAATAGCATGGGTATGTGTCACATGCTGGTAATGTGATTTTTACAGGGCATTTGGCTTTCTTCTAATTGATTTTGAGAATTGTACTAAGTTTTTATCTCTATTCACTGCCCACAAGGGGCAAAAATCTATTTCTAGCTATCTATCTATAGATTTTAATGTGTTAGATGGACAACTATATAAAATTGTTTATTTTTTTAAAAAAAATCCTAATTTCCTATTTATGTTTCTTAATAAAAAGCAATTTTGATGGAGTTAGCTCAATTCCATTGAGCTATTCAGAACAGGGAACAGAGAGATTCATTCTCATGTGTTATATTCAAGTGGAAACACTGACACTGTTGACTCTTAGACACTACCAAAAGAGAGACAGACATCATCCAGAAAAGAATATATAAATATTATTACAAATGAAACAGAGATACAGTTACTGAGGAAAATTGAGACTGATTTATTAATGTGCTTGCTTGCTTAGTCTGATGTCTTGATATCCACTTAATGGACATGTCTTGATAGCCATTAAATGGCTATCAAAACATGGTTAAGTGAATATCAGATGTGATTTTGGAACCATGTGATTTTGGAACCATATCTTCCCATTTTCCAAAAAGGAAAAAATCAGATCCCTGAAACTGTAGTACACTGTTATTAACATCTGCTGCTTGCAATTACTGCAAGTTCAAATCTCACCAGGCTCAAGGTTGACTCAGCCTTCCATCCTTTCAAAGGTAGGTAAAATGAAGACCCAGATTGTGGGGGCAATAAGCTGATTTTGTATAAATATACAAAAGTATGAAGGCTATTGCTTAACGCATTGTAAGCCGCCCTGAGTCTCCGGAGAAGGGCAGCATATAAATTAAAGCAAAAAAAAAACTACAGACCAATCAGTCTGACATCAATACCTGAGAAGATCCTGGAAAAGACAATCAAGCAATAGACCTGTGAACACCTAGAAGCAAAGTTATAAGCAGAAGCCACCATGGGTTCTTAAAAACAGATCATGCCAAACAAACCTTATTTTATTATTTGACTAAGTGACTAAATTAGTGGACCAGCAAAATGCTATGGACATAATATACTTGGATTTCAGTAAGGCATTTGACAACGTAGACCATAACCTACTTCTTGGTAAGCTAGAAAAATATGGTATAGCTAGCATCACCACCGGATGGATTTCTAATTGGCTGACAAACCGAACTCAATGTGTAGTCCTTAATGGAACTACATCCACAAGAGGGAAGTAAAAGTGGGATACCCCAAGTTTCTGTTTTAGGACCAGTACTTTTCAATATATTCATAAACTATTTAGATGAGGGAATAAAAAGGGAACTCATCACATTTGCAGATGACACCAAGCTGGCAGGAATAACCAATACCCCAGAAGATAGACTCAGGATCCAGTAGGATACTGCTTTATAATGCCTTCATAAGAACACAGCTAAAGTACTGCATCCAGTTTTGGTCACCACAATATAAAAAAGATGTTGAGACTCTGGAGAGAGTGCAGAGAAGAGCAACAAAGATGATTGGGGGGAGTGGGGGTAGAGGATAAAATATATGACAAACGTTCCAGGAATTGGGTATATCTACTGTAGTGAAAAGAAAAACTAGAGGCAACATGCTAGCAATATTTCAATATTTGTTGGCTTCCACAAAGAAGATGGGCTCAACCTGTTTTCCAAAGCACTAGAAGTAAGACATGAAGTAATGAATGGAAACTATCCAAAGACAGAAGCAATCTAGAACTCAGGAGAAATTCCCTGACAGTGAAAACAATAAACCAGTGGAATGGCTTGCTTTCAGAAATTGTAGATGCTTCATCACTGGAGGCTTTTAAAAAGACACTGGATAGCAATTTATATGAAATGGTTTAGTGTCTCCAGCTTGACCAGGGGGTTGGACTAGAAGACCTCTAAGGTCCCACCAACATGTTACTCTGTTATACCTATTTTTACATTTGAATCTCAAGGCTTGAGCACAAGTTATATTACTAATACATTGATTGTGTTTTGTAATCTTGTAAGATGTACATCTTTCTATATATTTAGCTACCTATCTATAAATTTTCATCCCAAAGAAATTCAGAACAATACACAGAAAGAAAATAGCAAAATAGCTTTCAGTAAACCAACTTACCACAAAACAAAATAATGAAAAATAAAAACAGATGGACTCAGTATGTGGACTATTGATTTTTAATTATTTTCAGGCTAATATATAAGTTTCTGAAGTGAAAACAAATCACACTAGTTAGAATATAATGTTACTATATTGTTTTCTTTTTTCACTAGTGTGCCTTGCAGCTGACAACCATGATAGATTTTTTTTTTCTGCCCTTATTATGTATGTCCAAAGCAGAGCATAAATGTGAAAAAAAACTGCTGGTTTTATTTCATTTTAATAAACATTCCTGATGAAAGAAGTACAACCATTTACTGAACAAGCTAATATGAATAATCATCCTCCTGTAGAGAGTAACTGGAGAATTAATATTTTTCATGCAGAATATTAAATGAATTATTTTTCTCTGTGTATATTGTAAGCTGCCCAAAGCCAGATGATCTCCAAATTTAATAATTAATAAATAAATGGCACAAGACACGATTTGCCATTTTTTCTTTCATCATTATATACTGTCTGCCTGTGCTGACTTTCCTCCATGGTAATGTGAAAAGATGTATCACATCTTATATACTTTAAACCCACTTTAGCATATTGGAATAAGATGCAAAGTCTACTTTGACATAATAAGCATGACTTCAGATCATCTCCCCTGAGGGCTGGTGATGATATAAGTGTAGTTGTAGATTTACAACCATTCATTTAGCAAACTTTGGAAGTATAACAGCACCGGGTGAAAAAGATGTATGACTATGCAGCACTTCCACAATTACATGACCAAAATTTGGGTGCATCCATTTATGACAGTTGCAGTGTCTTGGGGGGTCACACTATCACCATCTGCACCTTCCCAGCAAGATTCCTACTGAGTAAAGTCAATGGGAAAGTCAAATTTGCTGAATGACTATATGATTTACTTAACAACTGCAGTGATTCACCTAACAACCATGACAAAAATGATCATAAAATCAGGCACGACTTGCTTAACAACCATCTTGCTTAGCAATGGAAATTCTGGCCCTAATTATAGTAGTAAGTCAAGGACTACCTGTGAAAAGAATGTTATGGTGACCTAAAGAAAGAAATGTTGCCGGGACATATTGGTTCAATGGCAAAAAATAATAATGTCTTTTGTCTGTGACCTTTTGCAGCAGGACCTCAAATTACCATAGGTTTTATTGATAATAAGCATTAAATTTATCTTCGTTTATTTGTTTTCATATGTCTTATTTGATAAATCAGCAAATGTATACATTATTTCTTAAGCTTCTAGTCAAGTCTGCAGCTGATGAGCAGCAAGTAGGATCAATCATCCTACACAATTTAATAAAGACCCTTTAACAAGATCATATTTTTTAGACATCTGTTTCAGTCTTGAGAGACGCCCTTTGCATGGTCCCATCAATACTGTACATGCTTTTTCTCTGTGTTCTTAATAAAGCTGTGCAGATAAAATTCTACAACCATAGTGAACCTAGACTCTGATAGAATATCTGACATTTTTACGATTTGATATTTTTTGACATTCTGTTATGATAGCAACAAGAATTTATGTCTATTTGCCGCATGTTTTCTCAGGTGTATTGCAATAGTCACTTCTAGAATTCCCTGGCTCCGACATAATATGATTTCTTCAGAAAGGAAACCAACTTGTAACAGCCACAGAGTTTGGAAGGAATTAGATATAGGTTGTCTTCGATTTACAACAGTTCATTTAGTGACTGTTTGAAGTTACAACAGCCCTGAAAAATTGACTTATGACCATTTTTCACACTTATGACCATTGCAGCATCTCCACGGTCATGTGATTTACATTCAAATGCTTGGCGATTGGTTCATATTTATGATGGTTGCAGTGTCTTGAAGTCATGTGATCATTTTTTACAATATTCTGATAAGCAAAGTCAGTGGGGAAGCCAGATTTACTTAACAACTGTGTTACTAATTTAACGACAGCAGTGATTCACTTAACAAATGTGTCAAGAAAAGTCATAAAATGGGGCAAAACTCACATAACAAATTTCTCACTTAGCAACATAAATTGGGGACTCAATTGTGGTTGTAAGGCAGCTTTAACATCCAGCTGCCTGCAATTACTGCGAGTTCAATTCTCACCAGGCTCAAGGTTGACTCAGCCTTCCATCCTTTCTAAGGTGGGTAAAATGAGGACCTGGTTTGTGGGGGCAATACTTTACTTTACTTTTACTTTTACTTTTATTTAATTTGTATACCGCCCTTCTCCCGAAGGACTCAGGGCGGTGAACAGCCAACAATAAAATACATACATACAAAATTGAAAAAACAGATCTAAAATCGAATTAATAATTTGGCCCAGACAGATTAAAACCCCAATCAATTTAAAACAGATTTAAACTTTGAAAATTAAAAGATATTAAAAATATTAAAATATTAAAATTGTTTAAAAATTGTTTAAAAAGAGGGAGAAAGTTAGGCCCGCCTGGTGAAATAAAAAGGTCTTTAGAGCGCGGCGGAAGGTGCACAGATCCGGGATCCTCCATATCTCCGGGGGGACTCGTTCCAGATAGTAGGTGCCCCCTATAAACTGACTTTGTATAAAATATACAAAAGTATGAAGGCTATTGCTTAACGCATTGTAAGCCGCCCTGAGTCTCTGGAGAAGGGCAGCATATAAAAAAATAAAAAAATAAAAAATAAGGACTAACTGTATTGGTTATTATCAACTTACAATACTGGGAAGATAACTGATTACCGTTCTTCAGTATAGCTAGTATGAAGAACTGCATTTGTTAGAGAATGGATAGAGTGCACAGAACTTATTACTGCAGATCTTCACATTTATATGAATATATATAAAATTTATTTTTGTATACATCATACACCATCTCAATAATAGAATGACTGTGTGTAATATAATAATAATAATAATAATAATAATAATAATAATAATAATAATAATAAATTTATTTACGGTCACAGACCAAAATGCAAGCATAGCTACAGAAAAACATAGGGAAAAGAACATCACGAACAGCCGGCCACAGCGCTCTCCTCTAATGGTTACGGCTCTTAGAAAAAATTTTGAGACCTGAGAGGTAGTGTATGAGGAGCCATCCCCTAGACAATACAAGGCCAAATCACTATCATTGGGCCCACAGAAATCTACACCTGACCTGACTAGAAGTCTGATTGTATAGGGATCTAATTAGGAACAACAGACGTCTGTCGATGGAGCTTTTGAACAATTTTGTCCACAACAATTCCCTTGGGATTGAATCAAATGCTGCCTTTAGATCGATAAAAGCAGTAAAAAGTTTACCACCTGGTATGGTGGCATATTTGTCAACCAGGTGCGCTAGGACAAAGCAGTGGTCCAATGTGGCACAGCCTGCTTTAAACCCAATCTGTTCAGCACCAATAATGTTGGACTCCTCGACCCAGGTGAGGAGTCTGCGTTGGAGATATTTAGCATACAAATTCCCAATGATGGAGAGCAGACTTATAGGACGATAATCGGCTGGGTTGTTCCTATTTCCTCGTTTAAAATAGGGACAATAATTGCTTGGTTCCAGGAGGTAGGAATCCTGCCAGAGGTATTGATATGGGTAAAGAGTGTTGCTAAAAGAGGAGACCACCACTTGGGATTAGATTTTAACAGATCAGGGGGTATAGCATCAGGGCCAGGAGCTTTGCCTGACTTAAGTTCAGAGATAAGCTCGTTGATCTCAGCATGAGTCACGGGGTGCCAGTCCGGAATTGCAGGGGGCAGTTGTTGTCCGAGTCCGGTCGTGACTATTGAAGCCTGGAAGATTGATCCAAAATGACTTTCCCAATCTCTGTTGGAAATACAACAGAGAGGGAGTTCTTGATGACCAGGCAGCGAACAGGCGACCATTTGCCAAAATAGTCGGGTGTTCTTCTGCTGAATAGAGAGGAGAAGTAGGTCTCACTTCTCTTTTTCTTTAGCCCTCTTTTTCTTAACAATTAGTCCTTTATACTCCCGCTTCAGGCGGTAATAGTCCTCAGGTAGGCGTTTATCCCCTCGATTACGATAGAGCAGGTAAACCTGTCTGATCTTGTTCCTGAGCAGCACACATTCTTCATCGAACCAGGGATTGCTTCTTGGACGATATGGGCCACTTGGCCTACGATCAGCTCCTAGTTCCCTTTGAATACTGTTAATTAATGATTCGAAGGTCGAGATTGCCGCTGAGTCACTGCATGTTAAGGCCTGATTGTATAGGCTAAGACACTCCGGCGATGATAAAAGAGAGTGGAACTTTCTTTCAGTCTTGGGAGACCATTTGATCCTCCTTGCATAAGAGGTCACATAAGGATCCAGTATTTGGGGGCCCTTAGGCAGATGTATATTTGTAAAGAGCCCAATGATTGTGACCAGGGGGTAGTGGTCGCTCTCCGTGAGGCAGTCCACAAAAAAAACATGGACTGCCTGTCTTAGTGGCTGGGAAACCATCACAAAATCAATAGCACTACTCCCCCGTGAAGAGCTGAAAGTAAATTCACCCGCTAGATCGCCTGGGGTACTCCCGTTAAGGATTGTCATATTGTGTTGGGATGCTAAGAGGGCTAATTGAACGCCGGCAAAATTTGTTAGCTCATCCTTAGAATGCCTGGCTGAGATCTGGTGTCCTATGGCCTGGCAGATTTCTTGGGAGTAGAGTGCCTCAATTGGTGGGGGAATTTGGCCTCCCAATTGGGCATTAAAGTCGCCCCCTATAAAGATGTACGGCGCTGGAAATTTAGTTTCTGTACGGGTAATATAGCTCTCCAGTTCGCCCCATTGAGCCTTAGTGTCGGCTTGCCTCACCGTCGGGGGAAGGTAAACGTTGAACACTAGCATTTTACTGTGTCCTCTCTTAATTAGGAGCGCCATAGCTAAGGACCCACTGGGGGGGAGCTCCACTGTCTCCACTTTCAGGGAGGTAGAGACCAAACAAGCTAAACCTCCCTTAGGTCTTCCCGACTTGAATTGTTTGGTAGCAGCCAAAGAAATGGCCGTAAACCCTGTAAGGGATATCTTATCGCATGCCCAGGTCTCCTGAAGCAGGACCACATCAAATGACTGAATATAGTTAATAAAATCGGTGGTGCCGCACCTTCTCCCCCAACCTGCTATATTCCATGAAAGGCATCTAAGTGTGCAAGGGGGGGATGCCGGGTTTGCTAGTCATTCTGTATAATTAATTTTTTCCAGAGAGCCCTTCAAATCCGAAAAAATACAGCCGTTATTCGATGGAAGTGTCACCCTTTTGGGAGATAAAGGCAAAGAAAAGTGGAAGGGAGGCGAGCCTTGTTCATGAGGCTGTAGGGCTCTACACGCAGTCCAGTTTATGCTTCTATCGTTCATTGGTTGCTTACCTGGCAAGCATTCGGTGACATCAACAGACGGGGTTTGGAGTAGCCCTGGATCTTCAAGTTTACAAGTTGGACATTCTGGAGGGAGGGCCGAGGGAACTGCCTCTGATAAATTGATGTGGACTCCCTGGGGTCCAGGGTGATCCTTTTCAGGTAGTGAAAGACTCCAGAGCTTGGATTTAACTGCAGACAGGCGCTTTATAATTTGGGCCCTTTCTGGTTGTGGAAGTGCGCGAAAGGAGTCGAAAAGCTGTATCTCCTCCAGATTCCAAAAATTGTCTTGAGATGGAATGGTTTCATAGATGGGTGGAATCCCAGAGGCACTAGCCTGAGGCTTATTCACTAAGGAACTTTGGAGGCCCTGGGCTGGTGTCGCTTCCTTTGGGGCCATTTCTTCCCAGCTGATCAGATCGTGACAAACTTCCTGATGAGATGGGCCTCGCTGAGGGGAGAAGATTTGACCAGCTGTAGGAGGAACAGACAAGGTACCATCTGAGAAGATGCCATCGGGAAGTCTTGCAGGAATGGATCTGTGTTTGATAAATGGTCTAGTATTAGGGATGGCATTCAAAATTGGCACATTAGTATGTGCTGCTAAGGGTCTTTTTGGGGCTGTAAGTCTCCTGCTGGTCACAGATTGTCGGTTTCTTAAGAGTGGCTTAATCGATATATCTTTGAAGACTCTGCTTGGCATGATGCCGAAAGATCTTAGCAGAGAACTTCTCCTGAAGAATAATTTCGGGGTGCTGGGGTTATCAAAATTAAGTAACACTCTGGAGCAGTATGCAGGGGAGGGTAAAAGTTCAATCTTCTTCAGATCATCAGCAGTCAACCCCAGTAGCTGTAGTATATGACCCCTTGCCAGCTGAATTGAGCCCCAGTAAGGCAAATTGCCGTTAATGGGATTAATATTAAGGGCCACCTGTCTTGGCTGTAAAACCAGGTGGCTTCTCGCACCCGGAGGTGTAGAGTTCAACCCACTGGCAGAGCCACCCCAACCGGTACTTTTGCTGGGGCCCGACAGGGAGGGCCCTGTCACTGAACCAGGCTGCCGAGCAGTCCGTCCAGGGCAGCCGGCGGTAATCGAGGAAACTAGACAATCTAAAGTACTTATTATTTTATCAAGCTGTGACTGTATACTCGCAGTTGTTTCTGCAACCAGAAAACATTGCTGGGCCAAGAGTTCTATAAGAGTAGGTTCATTTGAAGGTTGAGTGGGGGCCATAGTTTTTGAAGAGCCTTTGTTCTCAACTCGGGGGATGACATCCTCGACCAACGGAAGATCACGACGACCAGCAGCAGTCAGATGAAAGGGAGTTAGAGTTTCCAGGCAGGGAGGTCGAATTAAAGCAAAGTCCTCAATCTTGGATTGCTTCAAAGAAGGTTGGGGAGCCAAGTCAGTAAGGGATCTGGTCCTTTTCCTTGACTTCATTATATAATATGGTGAAAAATCTAGTTTCTGGGACGAGTCCAGGTCCAGAGGCAGAGGGATCAAGAGGAAACAAGCCCTGATGCAAATAACAACAAAACTCCTCACGAGTAAGGCAAGGATCCTACCCTCCCAGCAGAGCAAGGAGCAGGGAGTAGATAAAAATAATAAGATAAATGCAGTAACAAAATGATAGTTAAAAATAATTGTCAGATAGAAGAAGAAGTCAGATCAAAGCTTGGCAGTACTCGGCTTCCAAGCTAAAGCAATAAATCGTAGATAGCAGCAACAAAAGCGGCAGCAAAAACACTCCCAAAACTGAGGCCAGCTCAGGTAGTTAAAAGTTGTTAAAAATACAGCTACTATAGCCGGGGTATAGCTAAAGGTAAATTGAGAAATATAAAAATATAAATATAGAAATATTTAAAATTTAAAAATTAAAAATTTAAAAATTAAAACAGAAACCTTAAAAACAGTTAGAAGATAAAATAAGTCAGTTTAAGCTTGGATAGGAGCCGTTGTAGTTGCCTGCAGCTCTGCCGAGCCCGAACCCTGCAGTAATTCGATCGGTGTTCCTGTGTGTAATATGTTATAGTGATGTGTATTAAAACTAGCATGTATTTTCTTTTCTTTCTTTTTCTTTTCTTCTTTTATGGCTCAAATCATGTAGAATGTGTACTAGATTAACAATGGTGCAAGTATGATTAGATTGACTAGACCAATTCTCTTCATGTACAAGGAATTTCTACAGAAAGCAATTTTCTGCTGTAAGTAGGCAGAGCTTTTCAGAACCAAAACATTGTACAAGATTGAACAACAGAATTTCATTGCCATTTTTTTAAAGCACTATTATGTTTTTTTTCAAGTGTTTCCCAGTTTCCAGCTTTCATTATTTAATGGTCAGCATTACCATTTCAAACAGATTTTTTAAAAAAAAAATAATGCCACTTAAATTATTGGTTAGTTTAACACAATTTAAAAATAAAACAAAGCAATGCCACTTAAACAAATATTATGGAGAGTTGAGGGTTAACAGATTGGATAAAATATTTCAGTTACATAAAAAGGTTATATTGCAGTTATCAAATTATACTATAATATATTCTAAGATCATGTTATTGCCTCTATTTTTGTAAAAGAAAAAATAATTAAAATGCAATGCATGGATAGTCTTACTACAGAAATGTCAGTGTAATATATCAAGTATCACATATGAATTACCTGGAATTTACTAATTATCAAGAGCAAATTGATTTTTCTATAAATTATTAAAAACATATAATACCTTTTCTAAGGGAAATTTAAACCATGGTTGATTTTCCATTTAGGAGGGAAAATATAATCACTTTTATCTTTTTGATAAATAATTATACAGTATATCAACATAATTTGTAACAAAACAGAAATTTTGTGTGCAAAACATACAAAAACAATTGAGTCAGTAACAGACTAGACTAACAAAAAAGGTGTTTAAAGATGTTCACTATTTATTGAAAGACAGAGCTAAAAACTGGCCTTTGTCTATATTTTCATTTGAGCAGATATAAATTGAACTGTGCAATAGAAAGCAATATTCAGTGTCTTGTCTCTCTTCTATAAAGCTAAATAAACAATGCACCTGAAAAGACCAAGCAGAATTGGTATCATAGATACAATTTATATACTATACTGGTATGAATGTGTGTGAGTATATATTTATGGGCGAATGTCTATGGAGATTCTCAATCATCCAGGTAATGGCTGTCTCAAAGGTGCTTCTTCTTCAGTGAAAAGCTTCTTGGATGAGAAATGAAATATTTTCAAGAAAAACAACAGCAAAAAAGTCCAGTTGGCTTTTAAAAAAGCACTTTTGGGACATATTTATGGGTGGTGCAATCACTTGGAGTGACAGTTTGCCAAACAAATCAAGGATTTCTCTGAACCTTGAATCTATTCTAAGTCATCTTGTGCTAACATTTGTGAATGTGATGTTCCACCTTAATGAAAGTATTTATTATGTATTTTATATCCATTTTTTTTATTTTTATAAACAATTTAAGGTGGTGAAGATATCTAATACTCCTCCTGCCTATTTCCCCCACAACAACAACCATATGAAGTGAGTTGGGCTGAGAGAGAGATTGGCCTAAAATCACCCAGCTAGCTTTTATACTTAAGGCCAGCCTCCAGTTTCTGGTGCCTTAATCACTGGCTTTCTATCCACTTACTTATTAATTTTTGTTAAGATTGAATTCATTGAAAATGCTAATTTTCCTCTAATCTATACTGATAAAATGATTTTGAAAGAAAGGTTATTCAATCAAACTCTGCAGAGGAGTTAAGGATAATCTATTCTGAAGGCCAGATTTGGGATAATCTATTCTGAAGGCCAGATTTGGGATTGTACTTCCTTCCTGCTTCACTGATGGACCTTTCTTGGAATGAGTGGGGAATATTTATATTGATTGGGGGGGGGGTTTATCATTAGTAAAACAATGTATACTATATATATAATATAGGGTTAAACAGTATTAATAATTAATATTAATAATTAAGTAACAAATGTGCACATACATGTCACTATAGATTTTGGTAATTGTGATCAGAAGGGGCCACAAAATGGGGCATTTGGAGATGCAATCTGTATTTTAGGAATAGTTTGATAAGTACCCTGTATAAATTCTTTGAAGTAAATACAAAACTTGAAAAATAATTTATTTGACTGCTACTATGGACTGCCAAGCTTTCCACAAGCAGTCTAGTTCTCAGCAATAAAATAGGGGCATAATCAAAGGGTCCTCCTGCTAAATGAAATGTTTGAACAGCATGCCTACCAACTCAGAGTAAAAAAAAATGAAAATGTCTAGTTTCTAGTTGCTTATCACCATTTAACATGTATTGTAAATGTTACCAGAAATTAAAATTTTGTCAATAATTAGCCCATTGCAATAAAATGCTTGGAAACTTTCCCCTTACGAGATACCTTGTCAGTTGTACAACTGAAAGTACCTTTACTCAGTGGTGGACCCAATCTGTATTTGAAAGGTAATGGCAATTTCTGAATCATTTCAAGGCAAAGATTCCCCTATGTTATCTATAAAGACATTATTGAATCTTGCTCCTACTTCACCCTCATTTCATGTTTGAAATGACATTTTGAGTTTGAATTAGCCCTGCTTATAAGAACAGCGACAATAGTCAATTCTGTGCGAGAACACAAAACAAGTTCTGATTAAAAGCTCAAAAAGCAAATGTTATAAATGGTGTTATGTAATCAGAAACAAGGGACTTTTGAATATTGGCAGAATCATTAGTGCAGCACAGAATTATTACAATAGGATATTAAACCCTGCACATGTACTTGTGACATTTGCCAGGAGAACAGGAATTTGTATTATTGAATTGCTGCTTACTATGAGTGCTAACATTCTGAATGATCAGTGTGATCCAGCAATTCAGTTTCTCACATAAAACAGCAGGAATGTTGCATAGGCCTTTACCTATGCCAGAAATTAGATTTTGATTATCTGAAACAAAATTAAATATCTACTTTAAAGATAGGACTTAATAAAAGGAGTAAGTTAGATGGAGAATAAAAATATGTGTGATATAAAAATTGGAGTGATTTTTATAAAAATATACCCTACTTGACTCATTTTATGATTAGGGAAAAAAATCTCCTTTTAAAAAAAAATGTAGGATGAATAGCTATGCTGACAAATTTATTTATACTAGGAATCAAAAATCTGATGGAGATTATCTCTTGTTAAACTATTCTATTTCTCTTTGTTCACAAGTTATTCTTCTTTTTCTATTGTATAATAGAAAATTTCTGATATTTTCTTTGGTATGCTATCTTTATTCTCTTCTAAATTCCTACTTCAAATATTCTGTATATTATAGTCATTTGTTATTAAATTTACTAGGTTTTATAATATGTAATTTAGAAGCCACCTCTGTTTCCTTGTGGCAATAACTTACTTGACTTATCATTTCATTATATGTTTAGTGCCTGTCTTTCAATTGCACACTTTTCTTGTTTCTCATTCCTGTATGATTCTATTTTCTGACTGCCTCTCCAGTGGACCCTATTTCTTACCATTTCAGAAAGTTTTTCTTCCATTAGATTAATGGAAGCATTGTAATAACACTTTTCTGTCTTCTTGCACTACTGTATTGATGCAGAAAACTAATCCACAGATCAGCTGCAGAACTTTCTATAGATTCAAATGATATTACAGATAGCAATAGCACTTAGACTTATAAACTGCTTTTCAGTGCTTTACAACTCTCTCTAAGCGGTTTACAGAGTCAGCATATTGCCCCTAACAATCTGGGTCCTCATTTTACCCACCTCGGAAGGATGGAAGGCTGAGTCAACCATGAGCCTGGTGAGATTTGAACTGCCAAATTGCAGTCAGCAGAAGTAGCCTACAGTACTGCACTCTGACCACTGCACCACCATGGCTCATAATAGGAATTACGTCATTTTTGGATAATGTTCTATTTTATCTTATCATGTTCTTTTTATACTAATCCTATTGGAAGGAGCTTTAGCTTCTCTGCTTCCTCCTTTTCATTGTTGGATGCAATTGTAAACTAGAGGCCATCCATGTGTACAATTTGCACTGCATTCATTCACCACAAAGTCTCAGTCAGACATTCAATTGCAGGAAAGAGTCCAGTATCTGTCACAGGCCATAGATAATATTATTTGGGGGGAAATCAGGGGACCTATAACAAGGTAGAAAAGGGTACAAAATAGATTTTTGTCACACACATGGAACAAGCTACTATTTTCCATTTCCCCCCCTAACTTGAACAGATTCTAGTAGGGTACATTTTTAAAAAAAAAAATCACACCAATTTTTATAAAAATCACACAGATTTCTATAAATTTAGTATATAGTCAAGTACTTGGATTTTTGTATTCCCAGTTTATATAAGTTTATATACCACGGCTACATTTCTCCAAAGGTTATCCTGTTCCAGTTTAATAGTGCTCTAGCTGTTCCTATAGTAGGCAAGGTCAGGCCTAGAGATGGTGCATAATATATTTCACATAGTAATAAAGACAGGAAAAGGTTATTACATGACCCCAGGACACTGCAACCATCATAAATATGAACCAGTTGTCAAGCATCTGAATTGCGGTCATGTGACCATGGGAATGCTGCAATGGTTGTAAGTATAAAAAAATGCTCATAAGTCATTTTTTCCAGTGCTGTTGTAATTTCAAACAGTCATTAAATGAAGTGTTGTAAGGTAAGAATGCTTACAACATTACAACATTTTAGCCTGGAGACTAAAACATACAGTTACAGTAACTGGGCATGGCTAGTCTAATGAAGAGAAGGACCAGGGGAAACATGATAGCAGTCTTCCAATATTTGAGGGGCTGCCACAGAGACAAGGGGGGTCAAGCTATTTTCTGAAGCACCTGAAGGACAGACAAGGAATAATGGATGGAAACTGAACAAGGAAAGATTCAATCTGGAAATAACTGAGAACAATCAACCAATGGAACAACTGGCCTACAGAAGTTGTGGGAGCTTCATCACTAGAAGCTTTCAAGAAGAGACTGGACTGCCATTTGTCAGAAATGGTGTAGGGTCTCCTGCTTGGGCAGGGGGCTTGGACTAGATGACCTGCAAGGACTCTTCCAACTCTGTTAATCTGATATCTATAGATTGGAAATCGCATGGTATTTATTTATTTATCAAATTTAGAAACCATCTCCTTCATAGAGGGGCTCTGTGCAGCATACAAATAAAATATTAAAATATAACTCTATATAACAATTAAAAATAGGAAAATATATTAAAATTCAAGATAAAAGCCAATAGAATTTGAGACATTCTATTGGTATATAGTTAAACATGATGCTTTTCTGAATATTTAAATGCATCATATTATTTATGCACACTTTATATGTTTCAAAATAGGAAAATAGTGAATATGCAGATGTAGAATTTTGGGCAGCCTTTCAGTACATAATTTGAAAGATTTTGGTGTTGGAAGCCATTTCCATATATTTCCACACAAAGGCTGCAACTCTTCTGTTCACTTGGGGATCAATTAAAACAAACAATTTGTCCTCAATTCTCTCTGACAGTCCAAAATACTGTATGATTTTGTATGATTATTTAATTGGAGCTGTTTAAACTATTGATTTTTCTTTCCATGCTTTTATCATTTGTTTTGTTTTTGTTAGTTTAATTATTGTGTACTATTGTGTGTTTTGTATACATGTCAGCACTTCTTCATTACATAAACAGTTGCAACATTTTGCATTGCAATTTTATGCTGTCACAAGCATTAATGTGCTAATTCTTTTTATAAGTATTTTCTTAAAACTAAAACCCACTATAGTCAATGAACGATACTGATAAACAGCTATAATAGGATTGTAAGCTTGGCTATTAGCTAGCCAATATAGGTATATAACAAAAGATGAATAAAATGCAGGTTATGGAAGAACAGAGAAGTAATATACTGTAAATCATTATTTACCACGGGGATTATAGTCATTAAAAATTGACCTCAAAGAACAGTTTGACAGTTTAAAGTTCTTGCTGCATTAATATTCAATAAATAATATGCACTGTTTTTTATCAAGAACCAGACTGTACCAATAGAATACTTTGCAAAATTAATATAACATTGTATTTTCTATTTTATCCTAACAGCTGAGGAATTTGAATTCAATAGCAGAGAGATGCAACTATAAGAATTTCAGTAAAGGAATAACAGTAAATTTACCCCAAACATTACACTCAGAGACAGTTGATATAAGATGTTTAATTGTTATATATCATCCCAGTTTGTTTTCAAAAATGTGCTGGAAAAAGTGATGAGCAGCTTGGACAACCTTTTTCACTTGGTAGCAATGCTAGAAAGTTCAACAACACTGGAAAATAATTAATAATTTTAAAATAATTAAAGTTTAATGAAAGAAATCTTAAAAGTTAAATTTACATTGCAATCAATTATATTCTTATTAAACTTTACCAAACCATAATTCTCTGCTAAGTATACTGAATTAGGTTTATGGATTCAACGGAAATATTTTTTTATTATTCTTTACTTGGTAGATTATTCTACCAAATTATTCTAGAATACAAATACAAGCAAATATATGTAGCTAAGAGTTGAACTGTGAAGTTCTTGGTGATCTCAGAGTTTGCTTTTTTCTTGCAGACATTTCATTACCCAGCTAATTAACATCTTCAGTACTAAAAGAGAGTGAAATTTGCTTTCTGTTTTTAACTTGCCCTGTCGCTTTTGATGGGAGTGTGGTTGTCTTCTCAATAATTGCTTGATTAGAATATTGTTTATTGCTTGTTTGCTTGGTGTTGGTCCTGGTGGTAAAACCTGCTTATCTGGATATTGATTGCTGGTGTTGTTTAGTTTTTAGTTTTTTAGTTTTTATTGAATTTCTATACCGCCCTACTCCCGAAGGACTCAGGGCGGTGCACAGCCATGAAATAAAACACATAGATATACAAAATTTAAAATCGAATAAAATGAATTAAATAAATTTGGCTGAATTAATACCCATAATTTAAAATACCCATATTTTAAAATACAGTAAAAATTTAAAATTTACACTTAAAAGGGAGAAGATTTAGGCGAGGCCAGTTTGATGAAATAAAAGCGTCTTCAGCTCGCGGCGGAAGGTGTGCAGGTCCGGAATCCTCCGTATCTCTGGGGGGAGCTCATTCCAGATCATCGGTGCCCCCACAGAGAAGGCTCTCCCCCTAGGGGCCGACAGCTGACATTGTTTGGCCGACAGCACCTGGAGGAGCCCGTCTCTGTGGGAGCGTACTGGTCGGTGGGAGGCTATTGATGGTAGTAGGCAGTTCCGTAAGTAACCAGGTCCTAAGCCATGGAGCGCTTTAAAGGTGGTAACCAGAACCTTGAAGTGCACCCGGAAGACCACCGGGAGCCAGTGCAGCTCGCGCAGGAGAGGTGTTACATGGGAGCTCCACGTTGCTCCCATAACCACCCGCGCGGCCGCACTCTGTGCCAGTTGGAGCCTCCGGGTGCACCTCAAGGGGAGCCCCATGTAGAGAGCGTTACAATAGTCCAGACGAGAGGTGACGAGGGCATGAGTGACTGTGCTAATGAGTCCTGATCTAGAAAGGGACGTAACTGGCGAATCAGGCGAACCTGATGAAAAATCCTCCCGGTCACGGCCGTCAAGTGCTCTTCTAAAGACAGCCGTGAATCCAGGAGGACGCCCAAGTTACGAACCTTTTCTGTGGGGGCCAAGATTCGCCCCCAATAGCCAGCAATGGCGCCAGCTGACTATATCGGGACGTCGGAAACCACAGCCATTCGGTCTTGGATGGGTTGAGCCTGAGCCCGTTTCTCCCCATCCAGATCCGTACGGCCTCCAGGCACTGGGACATCACTTCAAGTGCATCGTTGGGGTGGTCCGGGGTGGAGATGTACAGCTGAGTGTCGTCAGCGTACAGATGGTACTTCACCCTGAAACCACGGATGATCTCGCCCAGCGGCTTTACATAAATGTTGAACAAAAGGGGCGAGAGAACTGATCCCTGCGGCACCCCGCATATAAGGGGCCTCAGGGTCGATCTCTGCCCCCCTGTCAACACAGACTGCGACCGGTCAGAGAGAAAGGAGGAGAACCACCGTAAAACGGTGCCTCCCACCCCCAACCCTTCCAGCCGGTGCAGCATGATACCATGGTCGATGGTATCAAAAGCTGCTGAGAGGTCTAACAGGACTAGGACAGAGGAACAACCCCTGTCCCGAGCCCTCCAGAGATCATCAACCAATGCGACCAATGCCGTTTCCGTGCTGTACCCAGGCCTGAAGCCCGACTGGAACGGATCTAGATACGACGCTTCATCCAGGTACTGGGGAAGCTGTCGCGCAACCGCACTCTCAACAACCTTCGCAATGAAGCAAAGGTTGGAGACTGGACGATAATTAGCCAATACTGCCGGGTCCAGGGAAGGCTTCTTGAGGAGGGGCCTTACCACCGCCTCTTTCAGGGGGGCGGGGAAGACACCCTCACCCAATGAAGCATTTATAATCCCCTGGAGCCAGCCTCGCGTCACCTCCCGGGAAGCCAGCACTAACCAGGAGGGGCACAGGTCCAACAAACATGTGGTCGCGTTCAATCTACCCAGAATCCTGTCCACGTCATCTGGGGTCACAGGATCAAACTCATCCCAGATAACAGTCTCAAGACCTGCCTCCGTCACCCTCGCTGGATCTATCCCGTCAGAGTCCAGACCTGCCCGAATCTGAGTGATTTCGTCATATAGATACTGAACAAAATCCTCGGCTCTTCCCTCCAAGGGATCCTCCCGCGCTTCCTGGTGGAGCAGGGAGCGGGTCACCCTAAACAGGGTGGCTGGGCGATTATCTGATGACGCAATAAGAGCAGTAAAATGAGTACATTTTGCTGCTTTTATCGCCACTAGGTAACTCCTAATATGAGATCTTACCAGTGTTCGGTCAGATTCAGAAAGACTAGCCCTCCAACAGCTCTCTAGGCGTCTTTTCCGGCGCTTCATCTCCCTCAGCTGTGGTCTTTTTATTTCTTTTTAACTCTTTTATTGTCTCTTTTGAATGCTGTGTAAATAGCATTTATCTTTGCAGGAGTGGCTAAAATTGAGGAAACCTTTCAGGGGGGGAGGTATTTTTGAGGTTTGGTGGCTAATAACACCACTTTTTTGGGGGGGGGAGTTTCAAGATAATCCTATTCCACTGCTGGAATGGCCTGGGAATAGCCCAGATCTTAACCCTAAATCTATATATATATTTGGGAGAGATATTAAAATTTAACTGATTCAATAAGAAAAGTAAGGATATCTTAAAATTTTGAAATACATATTACATAAATGCTGGATTTGCACTTAATGATATCTTATAGAACATAGAAATTAATAAAAAGTATGGGGGAATATCTTTTTATTTGTCATTAAAAAGCAGTGTTGAGAATGTACAGTAACCTGGATTTAATTCAGACTTAAAATACTCTATTCTGTAAACTCTGAATGGCCATCAATCAATACAGTCAATAAAGCCAATAGTCATTGATGATGGCAGCTAGAGTCAAACTTTTCTAGAAGGCTGCATATCATTTAGATGCTTTTTTATTTACTTGTATACTCTTTTGTTGTGATCAACAAAACTCAAACACATTACAAATTACAAAATTGGATGATCTATCTAGAAAAACACTCTACGTGAAAATTATTTTATAGATCAGAGCAATACTTTTTGTTTTCTGTTATTTCCCCTCCCCTGTGTGTATGGCTCCCCTCTTTGCAAATTTCTTTCCGTGATTTTATCTCTTAGATGTATGATTTTAATGTTTTTCAATGTTTTTATGTTGTAAGCTGTCCCAGAGTTGTTGGAGACAAGATGGGTGGCAAATACATTTTTATAAATAAAATACTAAATAATTTGCTTTCTACAAATAGCCATAAGTATGACTGAAAAAAAGGAAATCGCTGTGAATGGATATATAAACTTATTAGTACATTCATGCATGCTACATTTACACAACTATCTTAAAAACTAATTTTGGTGGCATAGGGTTTTATAGCAGACAGAATGTCCCTGTTATTTCATTTCTGTTATTTATCACAAAATATGTGAATTGTGTGAAAGCTGACGGCTTCTAGAAAAGTTTGTCAAGTATTGTGAGGGGGGGGATCCTATTATGCAGCAGCAATGGCACTAATTAAACTATAGCACACTTTAGTTTTATCTATTCTATTTCTATATTCTTGACTTGTTATTTATTTTTTGGGGCAACACAGTTAGCTTTAATAATTTTTTTCATTTATCAGGAAAATTTCATCTTAATGCTTATAATATATTTTTGTATTAAAATTTAGTAGCCTTTCTGGAGGGAAGGCTTCATGACATTTTGATACATATTAGCATTCAATATTTTTCTCCGATATAAACCTCTGAGCTGCAGATAGCAGTTTTTTTAATGTATTAATTTCTGGTTCTGTACTGGTTTTTACATACTGTTACTGATACACTTAGACTCTTACAAGAAGAATATAAAGCTTTCTCTTGCAATGATCATTGTTCAGGACTGTTAGTTGTACAGAGAATGTACAACACAAAGTCATATGAGCATATGAAGAAGACAGTGGTGGGATTAAAATAATTTAACAACCAGTTCTCTGCCCTAATGACCAGCTGGGTAGGCGTGACATGGTGATCATGTGACCATGTGGGCGTGGCCAACTCAACGTCACTCATAACGATGGGCACTTCGACTTATCGGTTACAAGGTAATAAGGGTTAAGCAGAGAGGCAGTTTCTGTAAGCAGGGCAATAAAGATTAGGCTAGAATCAACACCAGAATGTTTCCTTCCTGTCTTCCTTACAGGATTAGCCCTGTAAAGTGGCTAAAAAAAAACAAAATAAGATTTCTTCCAACAACCGGTTCTCTGAACTGCTTAGAAAGTTAACAACCAGTTCCTCCCGAATAGGTGTGAACTGGCTGAATCCCACCACTGGAAGAAGAGCACTTCATATTTCATAATCATCATCAACCAATCAGTCATGTCCAACCTATCTCCACTCTATGGAACAGCACTCTCCATCCACCATAGGCATCTCAGTGTCATCCTTTATAGTGCCAGTGGGTACTATAAAGTGGGTTCTTCTTCTGCTGATCACTCCCACGTAATTGACTTTTTGACTGAGTCAGCTCTCGTGTTATGACCAAAGTATGAAAGCATATGTTTGACAATGTTGGCTCCAAGTAATATTTTTTGTGAGATCCACTCTAGGACTTCTTTGTTTGTTATTTTTGCAATCCATGGGATGTGTAATAGTCACCTCCAACACCAAGTTCAAAGGTGTTCACCTTTCTCTTATCTGCCTTTTTCAGAGTCCATGTTTTGCAGCCATAAGTAGCATTTGAAAAAAAAATTATTGAATTAACTAATCTGGTTGTGAAGCTGATATCTTTACTCTTCTAGAAGTTATTTTATTTTATTTTTTTATTGGAAAAGTTTTACAAATACATTTTCTCCCCATTTCCCCCCCCTCCCTCCCTAACCTCCCTAACCCTCCCTAACCCCCCCTGACCCACCCCTCCCCCCCGGACTTCCACAGAATATAATCCAAATCAAAATCCCCTTTTTATAAAACTTGAACCCCTCCACCCCCTGTATATTTTTCACATCTTTACAAAATTCAAATATTTCTATCTTTATATAATACTTTCAGTTAAAAGCTATCTGATATTTCCTAGTTTGATATTTATTCTGCACATAATCAATCCACTTTTTCCACTCCCATTCATAAGTCTCTTGTGAGCGATCTTTTAGATATGCTGAAATCTTCGCCATCTCTGCAAAACTGGCCATCTTCACAGTCCATTCCTCGATAGTGGGCATAGCTTCATTTTTCCAGTATTGACCTATCAATAATCTCGCTGCTGTTATCATATACAATATCAACTTTGTTTCACCCAATGTAAAACCCTTAACTATACCCAATAAAAACAATTGTGGAGAAAACTGAATTTTTTTCTTCAAAACATTTTGCATGACCCACCAAATTTTTATCCAAAAAGCCTTCACTTTCTTGCAAGTCCACCACACATGATAATATGTGGCCTCTAAGCAATCACATCTCCAACGTTTTGGTTGAACATTAGGGTACATACACGACAATTTCTTAGGATCTAAATGCCATCTGTAAAACATTTTATAAAAATTTTCCCTCAAATTCTGCGACTGTGTAAATTTAACATTCTGAACCCAAATTTTTTCTCATGTTTCCAACATCACTGGTTCTGCAAAATTTTGTGCCCACTTAATCATACAATCTTTAACCAATTCAGTTTCTGAATCCCTTTCTAACAAAACATTATAAAGCCTTTTAATATGCATTGGACTTTTCTCTTTTATATGTCTAACCAATTCTTCCTCATGTAACATAATACCAGTTTTTTGGTCCTCTTTCCATCTCAGTTGAAGTTGATTATACTGTAACCAAGTTAAGTTAATCCCTTCGTCCAACAATGTTTCTAATGTCTTCAGTTGCCATCTGCCCGCATCTGTAAAAAGAACTTCTTTAGGACTTCCTGTTTGCTGCTGGCCGCCGCCAGACGTTCCTTAGGGATCGTCAGCTTCCACTGCCTGTTAGAGCCGCCTTCACAACGGAACGGCGGCTCGAAAGAACTCCGTTCCCATGAGGAAACGGAGATAGAGCCGGCAGGGGTGGGTAGAACTCTCTGCAGAGTCCCAAAAGTTTTTCTTTTACTTTTGGGATGGAGCGGATGAGATGCCCCATATCCCCAGCCGTTGCTCCGGGCTTTGGGAGACCTCTGCTAATGCAGAGCCAGGCGTCAAAAGCAAGCTTGCGAATTTGACAGATTACTTAAAGAAAATGTGAGCTGGACCTGTAATACTGAAGCGCAAGTATTTTACTTATCTTTTAAAAATTACTTAAGAGAATAGAGGAAGAGAAAGAGGAAAAAAGTTTCTTTTTAAAATGGCGTCTGCCGCGGCTGGAGAAGAGTTTGAGAGGGAAAGTTCTTCCGTTTTTTATTATTACAATGTAGCGGAATAAATACCACTGGCTACATTTGTAGACAAAACTCCGCTCCTGTTTTTGTTTTTCTCTTTTTTCCCTGGAGGCTTGAGTGTTGCTGGCTGGAAGTCTTTTGTCTTGTTTTTTTTTTTTCTTCTTCTAACAAAGCCTGCTTAGGCGGAAACATGGCACTGAGGCTTGTGAAGTCAGACAAACAAATAGGTGGGGGGGATTCCCCCACCAAGAATTTAAAGCAATATGTTTTAACTCTTCAGTCCCAGAAACCTGATTTTAATATAATAGAATTTCTCTTAGAGGAGATTGAAAGAAGGGATGAGATTGTGAATCAGCAACTTGAAAAATTTAAGCAGGAAACTAAGGAATTGGTGAAATCCAAGTTTGACTTTTTGCAGCAAAAAATTTTAAAATTGCCAGAATTCATGATTCGGTTGGATACAAATACTAATTTACTAGAGTCAAAAATGGATGAAATTCAAGATAAATTGGACAATAGATTTCAAAAAATTGAAAATGATTTGTTAAATATTCAGGATTATAGTTCAGAAGAAAAATTTAAAATGGATGCTGACCAAAAGTCTGGTAATGTAGAATATCTGGAACAGAGGATTCAAAAAGAGGTTCTAAAGATACAATATAATTTCACAGAATATGCAATAAGACTTAGAGGTTTGCAGGAAAATAACAGAGATGACTTAAGGAAAATATCTTCTGAATTTCTAGCTGGGATTTTAAAGATTCAACCTGAGGAAGTGTTTTGTAGGATTGACAGAGCTTATCGAATAAACTCTTGGACTGCCAAGCAAAGGCAATTGCCTAGAGATGTGGTAATCTATTTTTCAGATAAAGAAATTAGGAATAAAATTGTGCAAAATTCCTTCAATTCTAATTTGCAATTGTATGGAAGAAAGATTTGGATTTACAAGGAACTCCCACCTAAGATATTAATGGAAAGGAAGAAATTTGGCTTTCTGGTGTCTGAGTTAAAAAGGAGAAATATTCAATTCCGGTGGGACGTCCCAGTTGGTATTATATTGAGATATCAAGGAGAAAGATACCAGTTAAATACTGTTGAAAGGGCGGAAGAATTTTATCAAAATAGGTTGAAAATGAATTTAACGTCTTCAGATATAATACAGGATAAGCAGAAGGAGCTGGAACTAAAGACAGAGACTGTACCAGATAAATTGCCTTTGGATTTATCGGATACCCCAGCTGGATTATCTACAAATTTGAGAGAAGTGCCATCTGATTTTAATGTGATGACTTATCAAGGCAAGGACAAGCATGGAAACCAATTAGAGGATATACAAGGGATAAAAAAGAAATGCGAGACACAAAAAATTAGGATGGAGGTCAAACCCACAAAAAGAAAACAAAAAAAGAAATAGGTTGTACAAAAATAGAAATTTCTAACCCAAGCAACAGTGAAGCCAGTGATTTTAAAATATGAATGATTATGTGAAAACATAGAGGAGGCGACATATTGGTCAATATCATCCTGAGGATAGTGGCAGATCTCTGCATTGCCGTAATTTTGGGACATGGAAAGAGCCTCAAATTGATGGTTTTGAATTATCTATTTTGAAACTTCTTTTTGTGTTGATAAATATATTATAATTATCTTGAATTATAAGGCAAGAGAATCACATTGGGACATGCAGAAGATCGGGTTGTTACCCAATACGATGATGGAAATTAATAATCCTGATGAAACCCACAATTATTATTATATGGAATACAATTATAATGTCACTCGGGTGGTTGTTTTTACTTTTATATATATAAGAAGATGTTTACTACTGATGGGGGCAGATATGATTGGAGATCTTGAATAAACTGTTGCATCCGCAAGCTATGTCACCCTATTATGGATGTTGGTTTTAACAATCCAGTGGAAAGACTTCAAGAAGATATTATATGGACTATAAATTTAAAGTTATTGTCTTTTCTTTTTTTTATTTAGATATAATGGAATATATATATATATATATTTTTAAGTAGTGTGGGCAGTGAATTAAAGATATCAAGAATTGTTGTGTATGGTAAATTTGTAAGACAGTGGGTGAATAAGCTAGCTACAGACTGATTAGTTTAAGAAAAGGGATTTTTAAGTGATACATTTAGGGGAGTGGAGGAAATGGATAGAGTGGAATAAATGTTAAATTAGATTTTATGGGGAGCCCGCTTTGAAATGTTATTAAAGTAGGACTTATTGTATAGTTTTAAAGTGGAAGGTGGTTTTGAATTGTTGCAATAATGCATAGATATAAAACACTATTATGCTAAATTAGAGTTATTTTATAATAGTTATAGTATAATGTGTTTGTTTTTTTTTGTTTTGTTTTTTTTTCTCTTCTTCTTTTCTGAAATGTATGGATAAAGGGGGATTTATAATACTTTTAGTAAGTAAAGGTCAGTATTTTGAGGAGGGAGTAAGTAATCTGTTATGAATTAGGGTTTTTTTTTGTTACGAAGAAGTCACAGGGGGGGAAGGGTGGGGAGGGGGGGTTAGGGAGGGGGGGGAGGGGGGGAAAAAGGGGGAAAAATTTGTATTTGAAAACCTTTTCAATAAAAAAAAAAAAAAAAAAAAGAACTTCTTTATATAACACCCCCCCCCGAGTGACATTATATTTGTATTCCACATAATATGACCAAGATCCAGCCATAGCGGTATTTTGTAATCCCATTTTGTAATCCCAACTTCTTCTAGAAGTTATTCATGCTAAACATTGCAGTTCTTCCAACTGCTATATGCCTTCTGATCTCAGGGCTGCAGTCACCACTTTGATCAATTTTAGAGACCAGGAGGATGAAGTCTTTTACTGTTTTAATAGCTCATTGTTAATCGCTCAGATCTGGGGGGATTTGGATTCTGACTGGGTAGATCAGGGCAGGGTGACGAGGCAGGCAGTCTTGAGAATGTTATCTGGGAGGAGTTTGATGCTGTGACTCCCGATGATGTGACAGGATTTTGGGGAGACCTAGTACGGCCACATGTTTACTGGACCCGTGTCCCTCCTGGTTGGTACTGGCTTCCCGGGAGGTTACACGAGGCTGGCTCCAGGGTGTTATCAACGCTACATTGAGTGAGGGTTACTTCCCCGCTGCCTTGGTGAGGCCTCTCCTCAAGAAGCCGTCCCTGGATTAGGCAATATTGGCCAACTATCGTCCTGTCTCCAACCTTCGCTTTATGGCGAAGGTTGTTGAGAGTGTGGTCGCGCGACAGTTTCCACAATTCCTGAAGGAAGCATCTTATCTAGATCCATTCCAGTTGGGTTTCAGGTCTGGGCACAGCACGGAAATGGCATTGGTCGCGTTGGTTGATGATCTCTGGAGGGTTCGGGACAGGGGTTGCTCCTCTGTTCTGGTCCTGTTAGACCTCTCGGTGGCTTTTGATACCATCGACCATGGTATCATGCTGCACCGGCTGGAAGAGTTGGGGGTGGGAGGCACCGTATTGCGGTGGTTCTCCTCCTTTCTCTCCGACCGGTCACAGTTCATGTTGGCAGGGGGGCAGAGGTCGACCTCGAGGCCTCTCGTCTGTGGAGTGCCACAGGGATCGGTCCTCTTGCCCCTTCTGTTCAACATTTATGTGAAGCCGCTGGGCGAGATCATCCGTGGCTTCAGGGTGAGATACCATCAGTACGCTGATGACACCCAGCTGTACATCTCCACCCCAGGCCACCCCAACGATGCCCTTGAAGTGATGTCTCAGTGCCTGGAGGCTGTGCGGATCTGGATGGAGAGGAACATGCTCAAGCTCAACCCTTCCAAGACTGAGTGGCTGTGGCTCCCGGCATCCCGATATAGTCAGTTGACTCCATCACTGACTATTGGGGGCGAGTCCTTGGCCCCCACAGAAAGGGCTCGCAATCTGGGAGTCCTCCTGGATATGCAACTGTCCTTGGAGGAACATCTGATGGCTGTAACCAGGAGGACCTTTTATCAGGTTCGCCTGATTCGCCAGTTGCGGCCCTTTCTTGATCGGGATTCCCTGTGCACAGTCACTCATGCCCTCGTCACCTCTCGCCTTGACTACTGCAATGCTCTCTACATGGGGTTCCCCTTGAGGGGCACCCGGAGGCTCCAGCTGGTCTAGAATGCAGCAGCGCGGGTAGTGATGGGAGCAGCATGGCGCTCCCATGTAACACCGCTCCTGCGCGAGCTGCACTGGCTCCCGGTGGTCTTCCGGGTGCGCTTCAAGGTGTTGGTTATCACCTTTAAAGCGCTCCATGGCATAGGACCTAGCTATCTTCGAGACCGCCTGCTGCTACCAATGACCTCCCAGCGACCCATGCGCTCCCACAGAGAGGGCCTCCTCAGGGTGCCATCAGCCAAACAATGTAGGCTGGTGACCCCCAGGGGGAGAGCCTTCTCTGTGCGGGCACCTACCCTCTGGAATCAGCTGCCCCCAGAGATAAGGAGAATCCAAGACCTCAGTGCTTTCCGCCATGCCCTTAAAACCCACTTTTTCCAGCAAGCCAGGCTGGCTTAGGAAGAAATTTTTTAAATTTTTTAAATGTTTAATTGGTTTGTGGTTTTTTAAATTTTTGGGCCAAATTTATATAGATTTTAATTGTTTTTAATATTTGTATTTCATGTTTTTAATTCTGGCTGTGCACCGCCCTGAGTCCTCAGGGAGAAGGGCGGTATATAAATTGAAAATAAATAAATAAATAAAAATAAAAATAAATCTGCACTCTCTGACCTATGTGTTCTCTACAATTGTAATTATCTTTGTTTTCTTGATATTAAATTGGAGTCTAAATTTTTCACATTCATCTTTGACTCTCAAGATTAAACACTCCAGATCTTCCTTGTTTTCCATGAGCAATGTTGTGTCTTCTGCATATTGGAGGTTATTGATAGTCCTACCATTGATTTTAATCCCAATATTATATTCTTCTGAATGTGCATTTGTCATAACTATTTCTGGGTACATGTACGATTAATTAGATAAGGTCTGTCTACGGACAAATTAGAGGGAAACTAGATGGTTTTATGGAAGTTGAGATTTAAATGGAATAGGCATATTGTTCCCTAATCATACCTACAGTAAATTGTATTCCAAATTATCTACCTGACTCAGGGTATAAAACTGTATAACTGTATATAACTCTCTATATGAAAGATAATGATGTGACTGCATTCCTTGCCTCATTCACTCCCCCACATTTAGTGTATCTATTTCTTTTTGGGGTTATTTTAGAAAAGGCCATTTAAACAGCAATTTATGACTATCAATTTGTTCTGGCCATAATCCTCTGATTAGTTCAGGTCCCTAGTGCCTTCCGTTCTTACTAAATACACAATTTAGTGGAGCCCAGTCTTTGTTGCTAGGTAATTATTACTTATAGTTTGAAATGAAGCTCAGTTCCAAGCCATTTGCATTTATGTGCTGAAACTAAATGATTAATATGAATTTTTATACATTTTAGGTTTAATTTCTCAGTCTAATGAAATAATAAATTTAAACTCATCTCCAAAAAGAATCTACTACTCTTTCATTCAGTTCTGCATATAATTGGAAACATGGATGTAGTATAGTTGAGGAAACTATTTAAAATTTAGATAGTTTATTAGCAGTGGAGTAAATGTTTCATAGTATTTCCCATTTATTCTCCTCACATTTAATCTTTCAAAATTAACATGTTCTAATTTCCAAATATTATGTTTTCAAATTGGTATTTCTTTCGGCTTGGGATGATTGAAAATGCACTACAATTATTTATACTATTCTGTTTGTCATGGCCGTGAGTCCCAGGAGGGCAGTACTGCTGCATCTGATCACTGTCACCCACTTAGCACTGCCCAGGGAGCATGTGTAGCTTAAGCAATGCTATGAACATAAGTGATTTTTGCTCCCCAATACACTACAATTAAATCAGATTAATTATGAATTGAAATGTTAATACACATTTTCTATTAACTAAACTTTCTATCAACTGGTATGACAATATTACTTAAATCAATATTAGGTTATTGTTAACGCATTGTAAGCCGCCCTGAGTCTTCGGAGAATAAATCAAATCAAATTTTAAAAAAATCAACTTGGGAGCAGTTCATGGAAATCCCCACCTACTCAGTGTACTTTATGTAATAAAAGATAGCAAAAAAGGAAAGTTTTTATTTCAAAATATCTGGGTCAGGGTCGGAAAATAACTTCATCTATTTCACAAGGGAATTATAATATTACTATAAACATTTGCAGATGAATTTATAGTGCAGTCATTCAGATCAAATTAAAGATTATTTAGTCTGATCAGATTCTAAGGGTCAAGTTATGCGATACACTATGTACTAGTGAATAGCTTCCATACTAGACTTTATTTTAGAGCAGGGGTCTGCAACCTTAAGCACTCAAAGAACCATTTGGACCCATTTCCCACAGAAAACAAAACACCGGGAGCCACAAAACCTGGGTGGGCGTGGCCAACTCAATGTCACTCATTTCCACTAGTCACATGACCTCCTATCCATGCCTACCCAGCCAGTCATTAGGGCAGAGAACCAGTTGTTAAAAAACACCGGGAACCACAAAATCCTTTTGACATATCTCTCTATCCATTGCCTCCTTCCTCCCTCCCACCTCCCTCTCCCCCTCTTTTTGTATCTCTCTGTCTCTGCCCTGGCCACTTCTCCATCCCCTGCCATCAGCCTTACCTTCTCAGGCCAGGCGAGGAGTGACCCGACAGGGACCCACAGCAGAGGGCCCAAAGAACCACATGTGGCTGCAGAGCCACAGGTTGCTGATCCCTGTTCTAGAGTAACCACATAGGGGCCTCAATTACAATCAGGACTAAGTATGAGAAACAAATATATTCTCTAAAGCCTTTGAAAGAACCATCCCATCCCCATAGATGTGCAAAAATGTGCATACCGCAAGCATGGGAAACAGTGCCCCATTTCTGCCACTCCAGAATATCTATGATAGGAGAAGAAATTGGTAGATGCATTTACTAGACAAGATTCAATTACTTTAGACAGGATAACAGGTAAGAGAGGAAAAAACACCCCTGGCCTCTACCTTTCCTTATTGTGATAAGCCCTAAATTTTGTGAACCTAGTATTTCACAGAGAGTGAGACCATGCAACACCAACCCATAAAACTATCAGTTTATGTGGATTAAGTTTTTTTCACCAACATTCTTTCCACATTTTTACCTGTTCCTATTAAATTATATATATATATTGATTTACAATTTATTGATTAAGTTAATCTCTTTCTCACACACATATCTTGTGCTATGCATTGGGTGGATGTATACATAGAAATATAAGAAGTATGGAAGGGTGGAAGGCTCATTCAAAGCAGATAATTGTCCTGATAATTTTAATTTATGCACATATGCAAAACTTTAAGACTCGAAACGTCTAAAAATCAGGAAGGGTGTTTGTGTCCTCAAAGCAAGAGAGGTTTTTCTAAGGGAAAGATAGAATAATGGCATTTTAGTGGAAAATAACAGCAGAGAAAAATAAAAAGAACCAAGTAAGCCTTGTCAGAAGTTCTTTTTTAAAAACAAAAAATTAAGAAATTTTTACAAAATAAAAGCAATATGAGAAAAAAATAAAGAGAAAATGGTGATAAAATAATAGAATAATGAAAGAGAATCTTGTCAGAAGTTCTAAAAATAAATGGGAGGTGTAGTTCTTCAAAGCCATCACGTAAAAAGAAGTATGCATGGGGTGTTTTCCATCTTAGTTTGTCTGGAGTTCAAATCTCACCTCCCCTGCTAGAGTTTTAGTTGGGTAGATTTATGATAGAAAAATTAAATGCATTACTGTTAGTTGAGAAATTAAAGTATAAGAAATCATTTGTTTCTCTTCATCCAGTGTCTCTATGTAAGAACAGAGTAGATATCAAGAATACTTTCCCAGAAGTTAAAAAAAATTTTTTTTAAGTGCGAGAAGAATGGAATGGAACACTGAAGCATGCTATAAGCCCAAAACTGAGGGTAGAAAAGCTGTCTTCTAGTTTTAGATTTGGGAATAAAGAAGTTTCAAGACCATTGTAAAATGGGAACAACTCAACCATTATAATATCATGCCCTTGGAGACCAGCTTAAGCAGGTAATACAGATAAAGAGCACAAGTGATGGCAAATAAAAATTTGGAAAAATCTAGTAAAATTGAAATATCATGGATCAGCAACCCAGTAAGTCATCAGTTACACCAGCCCAATCTTTTGGGGAGTATGTGTTATATTTGAACTTCGAGAGATAAAGGGTATATTCCATAAATAGGAAGTTCAAAAGTATGGTTATGTGGAGTAAAAGTCAAGTTTGACTTTAATTTTAATAAAATAATTCATACCTTTCTCTATGAAAATGGAATCGGGGGTTTTCTTTCTTGGGTAATGAAAGGAGGCTGTCCTGACATGAAGCAAGGACTGAAGCAAAGGCGCAAAAATTACATATAGAAAGCACCCCCTCCCATCTGTCCAGCGTCCATCATCCAATCCACAATTTCCCCAGGGGTCATGTGGGTGCCACGTTTGGTGGTGCCATCCTCCTGCTAAGCCACGACTGTTGACCTTGAGCCGTTATCAACTTCAAAGAAGATGCTCAAGCAAAGTTTTCCCCTTCTTCTTCTCCAGCTCTCTTCCTCCCCCCTCAAGAATCCCAATAGCTCCCCTACCCCACCCCCCTCACCCCGTTTCATGGCAGCCGAGCAATAAGCAATGAAAGAGCGGAGGCTGACAGAATACCTATTTTATGATCACTTCCTAAGTATTTATTTATTTTCTTTCTATAACATATTATAAATTGGTTGCTTTTAGGGTCTCATGAGATGAGGGACAGCAATCTGTTTATCCATGAATTGATATGCAACATTTTTCCTAGTTTAATTTCAAATTGGAATAGATCCAAATAATTGTCTGTGTTAAACATTTTAATACTTGAATGCTTTTCTCTAAAACTAAAAGCAATTATATAATAGTTGTCTGCATTGATGCAAGCTAAGTTAACACTAGCTTTGTTAGAAAGCTTTGCATTTACTTTATCTTTAACAGCAGTAGAGGTCACACGACCATATAAAGATAAATTCATTCTAAAGGTCAAGCCCCCATTCTAGCAATCTATATAAATAAAAATGTAAATGTCCGTTTGTACATAACAGCACATCTCCGAAAGTTCTTCACTGATTGCTTTCAAATTTTGACACAATGTTGCATTTGACTACGGGCATGTTTTTAGATACCTATATTATATACATGTCACACCTGTGACAGGTAAAAACATGGAAAACATTGGAAAACATTGAAAGACATTGATAAACATTGAAAAATATTGAAAAACAGCGCCATCTGCTGGACATAAAACCAATATGGCAGCCTCCCAGCCCTGATTATGCTCAACAGATTTCTGCTCCTTATATTTAGGCTCTCCATATTGCTTCCAAGAAACTGCGCATTTGGAAGGCAGAGACGCCCGAGAGCCATATCCTGCCACCAGGCTCGGCAGGTAGGCAGCTGGTTCCCCGCCGGGAAGCCCTTGCAGCCGGTGCTTCTAGGGCTGGGCAGGGCCCACCCAAGCCTGGCTCTGACCTCCCCCTCCCCCAAACTAGCCTCTCCCACTGCTGCTGCCCATCCCCCTTGCCAGCCGCTTTCAGGGCTCCCTCCAAAGAACACCTGGCAATGAGGCTGCCTGGATCCACCAAGCGGGAACCCTCTGTCCCTCGCCTGGCCTGAATCGTGCCTGGCCCAGTGCTACCACGGGCCTTGAGGTCAGAAAGACCAGCCGCTAACCGGCGCTATGCGAATCCGGTCGGTGAGCGGGAGATGGAGGCAACTGGAGCCTCGGGGTCACCTTTGACCAGCGCCGCCTTTGATTCCCAGGTGGGCGCTCTGGCAGTTCATGGAGCCTACACGAAAATTTCGGCCTCTGGCAGAAAAGGGGCTCCGGGGAGGCTTCGGGAGGCGGAAACGGGCAGGAGGG
Organism: Pantherophis guttatus; assembly: GCF_059756535.1. NCBI lineage: Eukaryota > Metazoa > Chordata > Lepidosauria > Squamata > Colubridae > Pantherophis > Pantherophis guttatus. The sequence continues at coordinate 64,077,036 of NC_142070.1, read as the reverse complement.
AGGATGGCCCATCCTTCATTTCACCTGGAAGAGCGGGGGATTTAATCATTCCCCTGCCCTTGGCAGGCAGGGGAGGAGAACTGCGCAGCAGGGGTTCAGTGGGGTGTGCGTGGCTCCTGGCTTTGCCGCTTTGTTCCTTTGGGCGGGAAGCCCCAAACCCCCACCGCACCCCCTCCCTCCCTCCCTCCCTTCCCTTCCCTTCCCTTCTATGCATTTCCCCGTTGAGCCCCCAGAGAACATCGGTGTAGGGAGGACAGAGGGGGCCCCCAAGTTTCTGCTGAGGTGCAGAGAGCTGCGAAGGCCTGGCCTGAAAAGGTAAGGGCAATGGCGGGGGATGCAGAAGAGGCCAGGCCAGAGATAGAGATAAATAGAGAGGGAGAGAAAGACATAGAGAAATACAGAGAGACGGGGGGGAGAGAGACACACACATACAGAGATACAGAGAGAGAGGGTGGGAAAGAGAGACACAGAGAGAGATACAGAGAGATTGGGGAGAGAGAGACATAGAGATACAGAGAGAGTGTTTGGGCTCCGTTACCTGAACCTGGGCTATCGACAGATGCAGACTCTGAGAGTGAGGGAGAGGAGTTGGCAAGGCCTCCCTCTCCAGGACCCTCCTCTCTGGCAATGCCTCCGGAAGACACCGAAGGCCAAAAGATAGGCTCAGAGCCAAGCACATCCCCGCAGCCACAGGTGGACAGCAACGAAGAAGATAAGTGCTGGCTGGACCCTCGGCAGAGGCGCAGGGAGAAGTGTGCGCAGCAGAGGGGAAGGCGTGCCAGAGATTAGCTGAGTCACTGGACCACACCCCACAGGGTATAAATATGGGTGTGGTGGCCAGTTCAGTTTGTGATGAGCGAAAACTAGAAATAATCCATGATCTCTGCATTATTGGACTTTGTCCGCTTTATCAGACTGCATTTGGATTAATACTTGTATTGTTGAAACTCTGCCTGCTTTATCGGAATGCTTGCAGTCTAATCTTTGTTTTGTGTGAGTAAAGTCTGAATTGGCAGCTAGCCACTGGGTTGCTGCCAGCTTTATCTTCAAAGAATTTTGTCGTGTGGCTTATTAACTCTTGGCCGTCCGTGGGGGTGCATGTGTGGTATGGGAACAGAACAGAGAGGGGGAGAGAGAGACACATAGAGAGATACAGAGGGGGGGAGAGAGAGAGACATAGAGAGATACAGAGAGGGGGAGAGAGAGACACATAGAGAGATACAGAGGGGGGGAGAGAGAGACATAGAAAGATACAGGGGGGAGAGAGAGAGAGAGAGAGATACAGAGAGAGGGGGAGAGACATAGAGATACAGAGAGGTGAGAGAGAGACACATAGAGAGATACAGAGGGGGGGAGAGAGAGAGACATAGGGAGATACTGATGGGGGAGAGAGAGAGAGACATAGAGAGATACAAAGAGAGAGGGGGAAACAGAGAGGGAGGATTTTGTGGTTCCCATTGTTTTTTAACAACCGGTTCTCTGCCCTAATCACCAGCTGGGTAGGCGTGGCTCGGGGGCTGTCATGTGACTGATGAAAGTGAGTGACATTGAGTTGGCCACGCCCACCAAATGTTTGTGGAGAGTTTGGAACTTCAGCCTTGCTCTTTTAGCCCAGCTCTTCTATCCCCATCTCACACATGCACTCCCACAGACAGGCAACAGCTAAAGAACTCAGCTGACAACAGTTTTATCTGGTATCAGAATTGGCAGCAACCCAGTGGCTGGCTGTCAGGTATTCTTTACTCATGAGGGGGGAGTTTCTCCCTTCGTCCGGGAACAAAGCCAATACATAATAATCAACAAAGTCCACTGAATATAAAGAAGGTTGTCCGATATCCGTTTTTTGCTTGTCACAGAGCTGAACCAGCCACCACACCCTTTTCTATACCCTGTGGGGTGTGGTTCAATGACTCAGCCTAATCCCTGGCATGCCTCTTCTTCTGTTGCGCGCGCTTATCTCTGCAACGCTGCTGAGGGTCCAGCCAAGACTCATCCTCCTCATTACTGTTCACCTGTGGCTGCGTGGACGTGCTTGGCCCCGGGCCTATCTCTTGACCTTCGGCGGACACCGAAGGCATTGCCAGAGAGGAGGGTCCAGGAGAGGGAGGCCTTGCCAACTCCTCTCCTTCACTCTCGGAGTCCTTTCCTGCCGATAACACGGGATCAGGTAACGGAGCCACAACACCAGCGGAAGCACCAGACTGGGCACAGCAACGTGTGGCCGGGTACAGCTAGTTTTAAATAAATATGAATACCATTGATTCATATAAAAGGTATTCAAACTGCCAAGTACTTTATATTCTTAGGTTGCACAAATTGAAGCATGTCCACTGAAACATGACTAGCTACGCTCCTCATTAAATCTGTCCCTTATCAGTAAAATACATGTATAATTTTATCTACAAAACAAAAGCAAATGTGCCACAGCAAGTTTTCAAGATTGCTATAATCTGATCTATAGAAATATGAAATAAAGACTTTCAATGTGTTGGATAAAAGCTATTTGAAGTAGGCCAATGGTTGTCATGGAGCAGGCAAATCCAACATGGATATAAATTTCTACACCTTCAATGCAAACCCTGAAAGCATCTTCATTAACTCAAACAAGGGTGGCATAATTATTCAGTGGTATTATAAATAGTGCATTAGTAGAATTCCAGTGCTGTAATTGGGGTGGTGGTGGTGTTCCCCAGATTTATGCTCTTGGAAGACTTCAACTTGTTTTCTCTAGGAGTGGCATCTGAGGTAGCTTGGGACTCCATGGCTATGATGACAGCTATGGGCCTGTCTCATACAGTCCAAAACATAATAGCAATAGCACTTAGATTTATATACCACTTCATAGTGCTTTGCAGCCCTCTCTAAGCAGTTTACAGAGTCAGCATATTGCCCTCAACAATCTGGGTCCTCATTTTACCCACCTCAAGGATAGAAGGATAGAAGGATAGAAGGCTTGAGCCTGGTGAGATCTGCTAAATTGCAGATAGCCGGCAGGCAGCAGCCTACAGTATTTCATTCTAACCACTGTGCCACTCTGACTCATAATAGTAGTCCTATATCTGACATGATTTATATCAACAGTAGCAAAGTGTTTTTGGATATTGAAGAGATACTAATTTGTCCTATCATGATTAAATCACTCCCTGGTATGCCTGCGGTTTTCTGATGTCACCCTCCACCATGGGGAGTCTGGATCTATTTGATAGGTTCATCCAGGCAACTGATGGTCTTGTTTGGGTTCCAGAGGGAATTTGGGATTGTTCCAGAAGATCTGCTGCATAGGTCTGACTTAAAGCTGGTTGACGTCCAAAATGAAAAGAATGGAATGAAAAGAAATCTGAAGCCCTAGATCAGATCAATCTGAGCTGTTTCTCCATGCTCCCGGATTCCAGAATTCACTCTGGTTTATGTTTAGGGAGATGAAACCTCTGAAAAGATGCCTTGGGAACCACTGTTGGATAAAGAATGACCTGACTGAACATGGTCTATAGCACTTACTAGAGCCTACCTCACAGCAATAAGAACCGCAAAATGTGATTATTTCTCCACCCATATTTTCTCTGAGGTACTATAGTGCCTTGTTTTGGGTGACCTGGAGTTTCTTTGGAGGAAGTAATTCCATTCATCCACAGGGTTGCAGTGAAGAATACTTTGAGCATATGATGGATAAAGTTTTCAGAATATTCTTGTTCCTGAGATCAAAAAGGCCCAACCCTGCTGACCTTTTGTAAGGCACTAAAGACTTTGATCTCTGCCCAGACCTGGGATCCCAAGTGTGTGAAGGGGCTTGTTTTCTTGAGATGGATGGATTGATTAAAATAAATAAACAAACAAACAAGTAAGTAAGTAAGTAAGTAAGTAAATAAGTAAGTAAGTAAGTAACCAAACAAACAAACAACCCGTAAAGACAGGCACAAAAAAGGAAAACAAGAACAAGCATACACGCGAACACACACACTTTCTTCAATAACAATTCCATAACCATAATATTTTTAGAAACAACCATATACGTAGTTATCTCCATTCCTTTTTTCATTTCTTAGGACTCCTTTTTTTTTAAGAGCAAAAATCTTAACAATAATAAGTAATGTGTCTCTTTATAACAATTTTATCCTTAATATTTTTTTTCCTGTTTCTCAGCAAGGATTACTCAGTTCACGATTGGACTGAGATTTCAAATTAGCCTACTCACAGCTTGATCATAAATATCACTTCAAATCCCATCTCCGGATATTTGATAAACTTGCCTGGTACAAAGAAAACCCTGGACTACTTTCAAAGTAAGCATCAAAAAACAGTGCCTTTTGGAGTTGCTGTTTGGTATTAATCTACTTTCTATACTAACTTCTTCTGAACAGTCCATAAATTCTATAAGTAGCTAGGCTCACTGTGGCTACCTTAATGAAATTCCTGATGAGCACTTAGGCACATTATGAGAAATAGAAGAGATGATGATACAACTATCTTTCTTTTTCCATTACCCCTGCTGCCCTAGCAGTTCTCTGCTGTAGATGCTCTTCCTTACATGGAAACATAGAAATCTGTAGCAATGGTTTCTGAGTGAAACAGTGTAACTATAATCCATTTAAATTGGGTTGTAGCTGGGAGAATAAATAATCATAATGGCTCAATTGTATAAATTTGTTTAAAGTAATGTGCTGAACAATCTTTTGAAAAGAAGTTGGTACACAAAAATTATATGTTATTTAAAAAAAACTTTCTTCTTTCTTTCTTTCTTTCTTTCTTTCTTTCTTTCTTTCTTTCTTTCTTTCTTTCTTTCTTTCTTTCTTTCTTTCTGGAAGATACTGTACTTCAGATTTGTTTATCTATAGGTAGTCCTGCTATGGGTTGCTTTTTTTCCATTACACCCTTACTTTATATTTTTTATTATTATTGGTTGTACGTCTGGATTTGACATTTTTATCCATCTATCAAATCTTTCTAGATGACCAGGAATAGGCAAATGTTATTTGATAGTGTTAAAGGTATCATTGCAACTTGTAAGCTGCTCCAAGTAAAGCTGCCTTTTACAATTGAGTGATGATGATTTTGATAATGGTGGGTTTCAGCAGGTTCTGACCAGTTCTGGAGAACCGGTAGCAGAAATTTTGAGTAGTTCGGAGAACTGGTAGTAAAAATTCTGACTGGCCCCGCCACCATCCATTCTCTACCTCCCAAGTCTCTGAGTTCCAGATGATCGGGAGGAAATGGGGATTTTACAGTATCCTTCCCCTGCCACGCCCACCAAGCCACACCCACCAAGCCACACCCACAGAACTGGTAGTAAAAAAATTTGAAATCCACCACTGCTCCAGATGTTTTAGGATTCTTTGTTTTCAGTCTTCATATATTTACAATAGGCAAACAACTTTTTTGTGCAGTAGTCCTGCAGCTGCTGGCTTAGTCCTGAATCCTGAAGCTCATTTCTAATCAGATGTCCAGGAACTTCAACACCTAGCATGATCCTTATTAACCCGGGCGACTATCAATACAGTATGGGGTTCTGTAAATTATACCTCATCATATTGTTTATGGGATATGGGATCACATTGTTCCTGTGATGAGACCTGTATGGTATGGTTGAACCCCTGGCATAAGCCTGATCCTCCTTGGAGAACACAAGCCCCACAATAACATCAAGATAGAGCTCACTGTTTTATTATTATTGCTTAACAATTATTTTCACCCAAATATTGCTTTTCAATTAATAGGTATACATTTCTGTGTATGTTTCTCTGCTGTTGGTGGACATTTTACTTTCCTCACATGGTCCTTGTCACAGGGTGTATCACATCATCATCACTAAGAGGAGTCAATATTGATAGTATTTAAGCTAACAAACTTTGCCTAGACATAGAGATTTCCTTAGATATATTAGAATATCTTTTTTACCAAGTATGTGAGTAAATGAAGGAACAATTACTATTTTTGACATCCTCAAAATAAATTAGTCTAAACTGTTAATGTGCTAATTTTTTGGTATGGAGTGAAGAATCAGCAATTTGCTGATAGTAACCGATTATATAGCTCTTGTGTGGGCTAGATAAAAGAAAATGCATGCCTTCTACCTAAATTAGTTATTGTATATATTCTATTCACTATATTAGGTAATCAAATGTAAACAAAAGGAAGGATAAATAAAAAGAGCTAAATAATGTATATAGACCTAATAAGTGTAAAAAAGCTAAAGATATTATATATTGTAATTGCATGGCCAACTCTAATCAACAAGAGCATTTATTGCTTCGCTTCTTAGAGAAAGGTATTGAAAAACTCAAAAATATAATATAAAAGGCCAGAACAAACTGAGAACTACCACTTGTGAGAACCTGTTATATGAGAATTCATGAATTGAAATAGACATGGTAACAGGTCAGCCAATGGGGACTGTTTGGTGACCCAGATGGCTAGGGGTCTGGGCATGGCTTAGCTTGACTGATTTGTATATAAGAGCTGCTTTGTCCTTTCAATATAGCCTCTGTATTATATAGCTTCTGTGTTTCTGGCTTCTGAGTTCTGGTTCTGCTGTTTGGGTATTGTATACATGCATCATGCTTTATATTATTGTATATAAAGAAGTTTCTTATATAAATGAATCCTGCTGAATTTTTTACTTGTGTGCTGTTGGATTGCTGCAAACTCTAACAGAACCATGATTCATACCACTTGTGGGAATTATCATTCATAGAATACTAGAGATAGAAATAAAGTATTGGAAAGCTGAAATACATCTACAAAAAATTATTTGAAATTTACCAAATCTATTTGGACTGCTTAGCCAGCAAATAGATTAGAATATATTTTTCCATTTCCTTTCTTATACTTAGATGCATTGCATGCATGAGGGTATTCTAATAAAGGATTTGGAAAGCAGTCAGTCATCTTGTAGGACGTCAACAAATGCTTCCCCTAATATTGCATTCAATATCCCAATCCTTTTGAAACACAGGCAGGAGATAAGGATGAAATTCTATTTGGTTTCTGAATGGTATAAATGTCTGAAATGGATTTGGTTCTAGGAGCCCTGGCCCCAAATAACAGATCCAATAAAAATTTCACATTACATGTCTAGTACTGGAACTGCAGTGATTGTTAGTAACTTCTGGGTACATGTCACTACTTTTGAAACCTCTTTTTTTTTGTTTAAGACATGGGCATTTATAAAACTGCATTCTTTGAATAGAATCTGCTTATCCTATAACCTTCTCAGTGGTATCTCCTCTATCAAACAGCCTTACTCAGGGATTCAGCCTGGTCCAATGAGAAAAAGTCCTGGATCTTCTAAAGATCTTTGATGAAATGGAGGTAGAATGTTCCTTTGAGGATGTTGGACCATGTTGGAAGAATGCTGTTTAGTTTTTATTTATATGATTTTGTTGTTTTAAACCCAATCATAGTTTTGAGTAATGTGTAAGTATTTGGAGTAGGTCTGACTGGAGTACATAAAATAATAAATTTATAAATAGGTAAATAAATTTTATTTTGCAAATTTGTACCTAAATATTTTCTTGACTTAGGAAGCTGTGATAGACTGGCCTAGCAAATAGCAAACTTACAAATAGTTTCTAATGGCCAAATCATTAACTTGCTTAGCAAAGTCAAGGCTTTTATATTAATGCATCTTTGTGAATCATCGTTAATTATGTTAGACAATGTATTTTATGTTAAAATAACTATTCTTTAGGCAAAGTGCTGCATTTATATTATAAAAATACTAAGTGAAAGCAATAGGACAATCTAGAACCAAAGTGATCAATCTCTAGGTTTTTCTGCTTCCTGTGCCACCCACTAACCTCTCCATCATTGCTGCTGTACTCTACAAGATCTTTCCTGCAAGCTTCCCATGTGACAAGGCATGAACAGGTGCAAAGAAACCTCTCCTACTCTCAAGTCAGTGATCTGGACCTGTCTTTCAAGTAAGCATATCAAAATCATGAAGACCAATATAAAAGAATGAAAGATTTTGTGTGAAGCCACACTTTGGATAGCAATGCATGCAGTTTATTTAAATTGGCATATGGTATATTGTCCAGCTCATCTTCTTAGCGATGACAGGTGACTTCAGACAGGTGTACTGCTGCAAGTAAAATGTATGACAGTAATGACTGCAGCAGAATTTTCCCTATGCTGTTTTCTCTTGAGTACCTGAGACATCTCTGCTATTTTGTTGAGTGTTATTTCAGATGACAGCCACTATATCTGCCTAGAAAGGAATGGGAAAGAAGGATAATGTTTCTCAATAAGGATGCTAAATTTTCATATATTGCTGAAAGAATCATTCTACATCATTATTACTTCTCCATCTTGTATGTGTTTTTTATGGCTGGTACTGTGAGGATAAGAATTTGTTAAGCAAGCAACAGAGAACAGTTGTGCTGGGAATCCTGCTTTGAGTTATTCTGACACACATGGTCACACACATACCTACCTGTATAGTGTCTGGGTGGTATAAGATGTAAACCGGGCAATAAAATTAAACCAATAATTCAGAAATCTAGCTAACAAATGTCTAAGTTAAAAAAAAAAGATCATTCCCAACTTACGATAGGAACAAATGGCCAAAAATCCCAAGATAAAGAAATTTCACTGCTTTTCTGTATTCTTATCTCTGGTCAGGGACAAAGGAATAGAAAATGAGTAAGAAAAGACATATGATTCCTTCTGCACTGACATAATGCTTGTGGAATAAATATTAAATCGTGCTTAGTTTTTAAAGATTGAAATGGCAGCGTATATTTGACTTTGATCCAAAACTATGTTAAATATTGTTCCTTTTTACATTTTTGATAAAATTTATGAAATGTAGATTTTAAAAAAGCTCAAAAACAGTGATTCAGAATCCATCTATAATAACATATTTATTGCCTTCTTATATGTTTATACAATGAAAAGTCAAGTCCAAGTGCACAAAAAAAAGTTCTGCTATTTCTAATTTTGGTCAGCTCAAATTAGGTTTGTAGAATTAATCCAATTACTATTTAATATTCTTGAAAACTACAAAAGCAAAAACAAAGAAGTTAGAGTTTTAAAAGTAATAATAAATCCCTCTATAAAAAGAGGCTTTTATATGCATTTACAACCAGTTGTAGAATCCTGGCTTCACTTGAATGTGATTTGTGACCCTTTTTGAGAACTTACAGCCAAAAATGCCACATACCCCCATTTGGGAAGTTATATTTGCTTAATGACCATATGATTCATTTAAAGAATGTACGATTAACTTAATAACCATTGTAAAAATGGTCATAAAATGTCTTGGCTTACGATTGCAATGACTTACGATAGAAATTTTAGTCCCCATTATCGTTGTAAGTCAAAGACAACCTGTATAGGTACACTCCAGCTAATTAAATCTTTTAAAGGTATATCAGAAGAAATTTGAATCACAGTGAACACTATTTTAAATCAATATATTTATTTATTTGTTCTTATAGAGGAACAAAAATTCAACCAAACACAGACACATAATACAATATAAACTTAAATCAGTTCTTTTTTAACAATGAATAAAACCTTGTCATTCACATTTATTGATCAATCTTTTCTTAACATCATGACCCAGCTAATCCCAAGGTAGAGAGTAAAAACATTTCTTCAGTCTGGGATTTTAAGTGAGAATGGTAGTTACTTTGGAACAATTAAACCTTTCTTTTTTAACCACAATCGGATTAGTTCAGAGTTCTTTATATATCCCTAACTTCCAAGATTCCAGAATATTATTCAACATTTCATTAACATCTTTAAGTCTTATATGCCGGAGAAGGGTGGCATATAAATCAAATTAAAAATAAAAAAATAAAAAAATACTCAAAACTAACAATTTTATATTACACCAAAACAGGGAAGCCATAGAACAAACTCACACTTGTATAATTAACATTAAAAAGAATGTTTAAATGAATTAATATGTTAATGTAATAAAATGCATTTATTTATTTATTTCAATCATTTATATTGCTGCCCATCTCAAATCATGACTGTAAGCTGCAAAAAATATAAAAATGATTAAAACAGTTAAAATACAGTACAAAAAAGAAATTAAAACCAAACCCCATTGCAAGAGTTATTATAATCTATCAGTATCAACCAGGAAATGGGGCCCTTTACACACTTAAGACACATTTAAGAATATATTAAGAATTAATATATTCAGTTGTCTTCAATATTACAATAGCAATGTAAATTCAAAAGAAATTGTGGTTCTACTAGTGCCTGCATGTTTAAAATGTTTTGTTCAAGCATGCAGTAGGATCAACAACTACTGCAAATAACAGTGTTACATATTGCAAAAATACTTGTATTATAAGTTTCAACAAATGCTATCAAAGTATGTGTTCTGATACTTGTTCAAAAGTAGAGTTTTGTGGCAGAGATGTGGAGAACTGACTAGCAATTGCAGGGGCCACAAGGCAAATATTGGATACACAAAGGTGTAACGAATTTTGTGTCATTTATTCATACTTATCTGTTAAGATCTCAAGAATGGAACTTTAAACTGAAAAATTTCCTTTGAAGCTTCTATCAAACTATTAAATTCAATTATGATATCCAGCTAAAGAGAGAAGCCATCTTAGCAGTAGTAATTGATGGTGTTCGCAATCCTGTTCTTCATCTGTGCTGGTTTGCCAGCTTCAGCTGAGGATGTTTACAAAGCCTCTTCTCTGTCTTCTGGCTCTCTTTCCTCCCTCCTGGCATCCTATCCTGAAGGAATACAGTATCTCCATCTTAGCTGGGTCGAAGTCAGGCTATGTTGAAGTTGGGAGGTTCTTTAGAGGCCTGATTAGGAAAGTCCAGCAGCAGTTTGTTTTCCCGTTAGCTTTTGCTCTGCTGTCAGCATGAGTCCACCTTAACCTCCAGCCCTTCTTTCTTGTCAGCGCAGACTTTAAACTCAGCAGTCACTGAATCTGAAAATCCTCATTCCCTGCTGATAGGCTGGTTTTCAAAGAGGTTGATGTTTTCTTTCACCATAAGTTTCTGCAAAAAGTCATGCTACCAGAATGACATAACTGGCTACAATACCATTCATTTATATTCTGCAATGAACCTCCAATTTTAACAGAAATACTTTTGTCAGCTTCTGCTGGGTAGCTTTCAAACCTAACATTTTTATCCCGTATCAGTTTAGGCTGAAATGCTTTCTTTTAAGAAGATTTTTTTTTTTTTTACAGTGGCAGCTATAAGAGGAAACACAAGATTATTTCTGAGGAGTAGTTATGAGGACTCCTTTTGCCTTTACTCCCTCCACTCTTGCAAATTTGATTTTTGGCTTGGTTTTAATGCCAATGACATTTATCGAGATAAGTTTCCATTTGGGGGACATGGAGGGATTCTTTTAAAAGGTTGATTGGGTTATAAATCTCATCACTGCTAATCCTTGAATGTACATTAAAAAGGATAATTAATCTCAGCACTTTAAAATGTGTTGACATCAACTCTCAGAATTCCGCAGCCAGCATGCTGGGAGTTGAAGTCTACACATTAGCTGAGGTTAAGAAATAATGCAGTAAGGAAACACCACTTTATCTCTAGGAGACAGCCCAAAATGCTTTTATATATTTGCCCTGAGTGACCAACCTATGCTATGCAAAATTAAAAACCTGATCTGGACAGGCAGATAGCAAAGGGGGAAAAATTACTCCAAGATCTTCTATTTATCTATAGCTAACGTCACTTATGGGAAAGCTGCATAGGTAAGATAACTGGTTCTTTTTCCTTCCTTCCTGGCCTTTGAGCAATCTAAGGTCAGGTCTCCTGGATGGCCTTAACAACCAATGTGATCATGAAGCATGTAGAACAGGGGTGGGTTCTAAATTATTTTACTACCGGTTCTGTGGGCGTAGCTTATTTTGTGGGCGTGGCTTGTGGGGGTTAATGTGACTGGGTGGGCGTGGCCAACTTTTTTTTTTAACTTTTAAAAGCATTTTTTCTACAACCTTAAGAGGTTGCAGAAAAAAATGCTTTTAGAAGCTTCTGATGATCAGGCAAGTCAGCTGGGATCTCCAGAGGCTTTCAAAGGCATTTTTTTTCCTACAACTTCTTCAGCTGAAGAGATTGTAGAAAAAATGCTTTTAAAAGTTTTTTTAAAAAAAGGCCTTTGATGAGGTGGGCGGGGTAAGCGAGCAGCGACCGGGCCAGGGACCGGTTCGGGGGCCTGGCGAGCCAATGTTATTACTGGTTCTCCAAACTACTAAAAATTTTTACTCCCGGTTCTTGCGAACCGGTGCAACCCACCACTGATGTAGAACTATCAGCAACTCCCACACAGGTGGACTCCAAGGAGATTGTTTGATCTTGCAGCATTATGTATTGTGACACAAAGTGCCTCTCCTTATACCAGGGATCAGCAACACATGTGGCTCCTTCATCCCTCTGCTGTGGCTCCCTGCTGCTCAAAATATGCTTCACAACAGCCAATGTGCAACACCCACCGGTGTTTATTGAGCTTTTCAACTCCCAGTACGCCAACCATAGATAAATAAGTTTTTAAATACATAGCATAAAGGTAAAAAATGATATATGCAGTGTTATCTTCATTTTAGATGCCAAAAGGGTTTTGTGGCTCCCAGTGTTTTCTTTTCTGTGGGAAATGGGTCCAAATAGCTCTTTGAGTATTTAAGCTTGCCGACCCCTGCCTTATACAGTTGATGTATTGTGATAGCACAAGTTCTTATGAAAGGGACAATGTTGTAATCATTTTAACAAAAGTAGCAACATTTTGAGGATGCTTTCACACAAGTGTCTTTAGAACAGTCTGGAACACCAGCTGGCTGCATCTAATCAGCTAAGTCCAGATCATACAACTGTCTCAGCTTGTCTAGGTATCCTGATCCAGGAAGCCAAGATCAGGCTGAGCTGATCCAGCCAAAATCTCTAAGGGAAATGGACAGTTTGGAAATATGATTGATAAAAACAAACAAACAAACAAATAGCAGTGATGTGTATGTATTCTTAAGATTGTTTTATTTTCTTCCCATTTGTCTTCAAAACTTCTAGAAGTTCAAGACCCAGGACTGTACTCCAGTTATCCTTTCTCTGCCTGAGAAAGGATTTCTCCCTGAAATTTATTATCTTGCTTAACATAAGGAGCGTCTTCTCTTCTTTTCCTTTGCATTAGAATTTCAGACTTCCTATGCCAAAATACAAGCATCTCTTGTTTCTCCTGGTATTCTAAAACTCTCCCTTATCTCATGTTAAATATATGCTTATACAGGTCATATATTTGACTTACTGTCGCCACCTAACTGCTTTGTACATTTTGTTCCACTATTAGTCTTTAGCTTTTCATGGCTTACTGCCTCAGTACTGATTGAAATTACAGTATGTCTCAATGGTTGCTACTTTCCCTTTTATTGTTCTTTTCCACCAAAATTGTTTTCATTTTGTGGCTCCTCAGTAAAATCTGAATCTTTGTCAGATGCATGTGCAATTGTTATTTTTGTGGTTCATATTTGCTGTTCTATCTCACTTGCATTCCAGTCCCTGCATAGAACTGCTCTTTTGCTAAAAACACTCCAAATGATAGATGATTTTATTCACTGGTTCACTGCTGCCTTTACAGAACCCTTCTATGAGAAGAATATATAGCCAAGTACACTAAAAGCATTTTATAGTAAAATTAAACTCACATTATTCTGAGATAGTGGTTTTATTTACTTTTATTTTCATATTCTTTATTATTATAAATTATAAATGCTGAAATCTGATTTAAATATTTTCCCTTTTTGTACAGAAATACATAATATCTGCTCTAATCAGGATGGGCATCTGGCCAGTAAATGCTGAGCTCCAGTCAGTAGACCCAACTCTGCCCTGAATTACAGGATTGCAGGGTCGTAAAAAGGGAGAATAGGGTACCATAGATTCAATTAATTAAAAAACTGAATTGAAAGAATTTTAAAAAGTAGTTATCTAAGTAATATCTAAGATTATGGGAAGAAATTACAAACTAACAATGTCAGCTGCTTATAAAGAAAATCTTTACAAAATGTTCTACCGATGGCATTTGCCACCAGCAAGATTGGCCAGGATGTTCTTGAATAGGTCTCCGAATTGTTGGAGGTGTGGACACAAACAAGGAACATTCTACCACATATGGTGGACCTGTCCTAAGATTAGGAAATTTGGGGACAAGTTTAAAAAATGGCTGCATGAAATAACAGAGCAGAAGATAGAAAGAAAGCTGGAACTGTTTCTCCTGGGTATTCTGGAAGGGAAAATGCAGAAAAGTAAACAATATATCATATTACACATACTAACGGCAAGTAGAATTGTGATAAGCACAAAATTGGAAACAACCAGACACCCCTCCAGATCAAATCATAATAAAAAAAATATATGAATGTGCAGAGATGGACAGATTATCTATGGAAATGAAGGAGAGGGAGGACACCGAGTACTATTTAATATGGAATAAATGGTATTCCTGGATGGAAAGTAAACTTAAAATTTAAGGGATGTTTTTGTTATGAGATCAAATTGTAAATAGAAATCAAGATAATTTAAATAAAGATGTAAGTTTAAGATAGAGATATTTAGAAGTAGAATTTGTGTAAAGAGGTTAAATAGGTTAGAGATAGCAATACAGAAAAGTTGTTATTAGTATTGAAATTTTGATATGTTTGTTTTTGGTTGTTTATATCTTTTGTTTTATGTGTGTGTGTGTGTGTTTCTTGCTTTTTTGTGTATTATGTTTCTTTTTGTACTGTGTATTTTAATCTTTGGAAATTTAATAAATATTACTTTAATTTAAAAAAAACTGAATTGAAAATTTTTTAAAAAGTAGTTATCTCATGTAGCTATTTGTATATCATTAAATATAAAGACAGGTCCATGAGAGAGAACTGACTATCTGTATATGTATGCATATGCAAATGCATACGGTGCATTCAGAAAGTATTCAGACCCCCTTCACTTTTGTTAATTTAGTTGACAAAATTCTAAACTTCTGTTTCACTTTTGTAATTGTAATTTTTCAGAAGTTTAGTAATATAAAAGGTTTTGTAGTATGTCTATGGCTTGACTAGATCATGGATGACTTGTACATTCCCAAATGATTGGTTTCTAGGTATTGGCATTAGAGAGAAATAAAAAATTCTATAATATCCCACAGGAGTGTAGTCTGGTATTGTAAAATATCTGTCTTCAAACTGATAAGCATTGAATGAATAAATATAATTTCAAAGCAAATTTAGCAGCCTCAAAATAAGTGAAGTTGTGTTTATGTTCAACTGGGTTTAAATACTCCTGGGCAGCTTTTTAATTGTGAAAATCCTAAATGATCCATCCAATTGCAAACTAGTATTGAATGCGGAAAAAGTGTTTTATATATATTTAACAGCTGCTTATAACTTGGGAAAGGGGGTAAATTACAATTTTGACATCTCTTCACTAAAATATATATTTTCAAGTGCTATACTTCTGTTGTTAAGCAAATTATAATTGTAAATGTCTCAAATTCAGATGGTTACATCCCTTTCCAGCATGTCTGAAACATTATTTTTAGAAGAATTTTCTTTTTAGTTTCACTTAATTCTAAAATGACCTCCAAAGGAACATTGCAAAGGAAGATCTTAATTATTCATTACATCAATACAAGGAAAGGAACGAAAAACAAGGGTTTTTTAGTACGATTTAATTCC
Source organism: Pantherophis guttatus (assembly GCF_059756535.1). NCBI lineage: Eukaryota > Metazoa > Chordata > Lepidosauria > Squamata > Colubridae > Pantherophis > Pantherophis guttatus. The sequence goes on along the minus strand of NC_142070.1, from coordinate 64,061,398 downwards.
CTAGCCATGTTGATTTAAAATATGTACCACTTTCCCTAAAATGTCTTCATTTAATAATAAATTTTAAAAGCCACAATAATACAACTTATTAAGCTATATAAAACACAGACATTAAAATGGATGACAGAAAATGGGGGGAAGTAAATGTGTGAACTATTCACACAAGAATCAGAAATACCTGGGTAAAAAGAGAGGTTTATAGCAAGAGTTACAACAATGCAATAGTAGCACCCTGTGAGAGGATGGTTGTGAAGTAAAATCCATGTTCGTTTCCTGTCACATGCATCTCCCGGAAGTTTATGAAGGGTTTACTCTGGAGGAAGGGATTAATTTAACAGTAATGCCACTGTTTAAAATAGAGGGCTTGCTTGCTGGACTTGAGAAGTGACACTGGGATATCAATCCCTTATTATATATTGTCTATAATAGATTTTGGAGGGAAGAAGCATGAGCTGCATGAAAGTGATACAAAGTAGGTCAGATTATCTATTTATGAATTATGTTTTCTAGCTGAAAGAAAATTCTAGTCATTTTTATCAAATCTGATGCTATCAAGTTCTTTCAACTACAAATTCCATGGATTCTAAGGATCTCTTATCTAACACTCTCAATGGTACTAAGATAGGACAATCTGTTTTGTCAAGCAGCTAAAGTTCTGCTATGGCATTTCTGTACTTTTCTAGCAACACAAAATATACAACATAACTTTAGGTATTGTATGATGAGGAATAGAATAGAATAGAATAGAATAGAATAGAATAGAATAGAATAGAATAGAATAGAATAGAATAGAATAGAATAGAATAGAATAGAATAAGCAATAGCACTTAGACTTAAACACCATAGTGCTTTACAGACCTCTCTAATCAGTTTACAGGGTCAGCATATTACTTCCAACAATCTGGATCCTCATTTTATAGACCTCAGAAAGATGGAAACTGAGTTAACCTTGAGCCAGTGAGAATCAAACTGTTGTCAACTAGCAGAATTAGCCTGCAATACTGCATTTTAACCACTGTGCCACCAGAACTCTAGAATATTCTTTATTGGCCAAGTGTGATTGAACACACAAGGAATTTGTCTCCAGTGCAAGCTCTCAGTGTACATACAAACAACAAAATATAAATATAAGATACCAATAGGAGAAGGTAGTAGGAAAAGGAGAAGGATAATAATAATATAGCCTCACTAAAGGTGTTCACAGAGTGATGGCATGAGAGAAAAAACTAATAATCAAATGATTGTCTTTTGTTATCTGTCCAGGAAAGGAGTCAAGGCTTTCCTCACCAGCTGCTGTTTTAACTAACTTTCATCAATTTTGTTTTTTGTTTGTTGCTTTGTTTTATTTTCATCATTCATCAAGAGCAACCTTAATATAGAAGATTAGAATATAAATTGAAGTTATTGAGTCTAAAAGATCAAAGTACAAAGGGAAGGGGATAAAAATCATCTTTAAGAGGGCACTGAGAAGACTGCAGGTCATCCTGCCATGTTTTCTAACCTCCAATAACAGTCAGTTATTGTGTTAATCGATTGCTCCTTTACATCTATGCTCAAACTGAGTCCTGTTTTCCTGATTACAATCCTGCTGACATATTTCACAATGGTGGTAATAAATGTGTCAATCTCTCTTTGCCATTGGCCAGGCAGGTTGGACATCCTGTCATCAAAACAACTTAATTCAATCTCCCCTTCCAATTGCAGGTATTCTTTCATTCAGGCTATGTTTAATAAATATTTAATGCTTCCCAATACAAAGAAGAGGAAATCTAACTTTCTCCATTGCTGATGGACTTATAATCAGAAGATACACAAGAAGACAGGGAGTATGAGAGATTGGAGAATTAAAATGACTCTTGCTGATTTCCCAAGTGAGAAAAAGTAAACTGATACATAATAACAAATCACCAAATAAAAAACTGTTGTTAATTTGCCTGCTTCACGAGCATGGTTTTTTTTTATTCTGGCTCCAAAACAGATTTTTTTTATAAAAATGAAATTGCCTGAGGAGCACCTGCTAGTTTTAGATAGCAGGGTTAGTAGAGTGTCTTTCTCATCATATTAAGACTGTTAGGAAACCATTTAATCATAAACTTAGGGTGTTATTTCACATTTTCTATCACATCTGGAGTTTCTGAATATGGCATGTGTTGCATTATTGGTTAAGAGAAGCATAAGTTGCACATTTCTATTATATTTTATATTTTTTGCATCCCTATATCGTGTCTTTCCTTTCAGTCTCTTGTTGTTCACCAGTTGCTACAAGATTCTATTACTTGAATTGCAAATAACTGTAATTCAGACTGTAAAACAAACAGTGAACCAAGGTTCTCTTGGCATTTAAAAGAAGTAGAGATTGTTATCAAGACTGGAACAACACCATGCATCTACACTTCTGAAGCCGTGGATTTTGCTTGGAACAATCAACCTGCAAATCTTAATACACTCAGATCTTCCAGCTACCATATTGTAAGAGGCAATTTAGGCTTATATGACGTGGTATATTTCTAGGTAACATTCTAGCATTATAAATAATATGCATGGATTTGAAAATGTGCATTTGTTCAGCTTTGAATTATTTGGACTGGAAATGTATAACTTTTGTCAGTTCAAGGAATGTCTCAGGCCAACACAGCACGTTGTTAGTAATATTCCACCAGTGGACACATTCAGGATGCCTTCTGGAGGAGCAACCACCTCGAGGCCCACAGCTCTGACACCATGCCTCCCTATCACTCATGTCCCGTCATGCAACCACTCCCACCTGGGATATACCAATTGTATATTTATTTTGAGAATTCTCTGAATTACATATTTGATTCCAGTCATTTTCATATCCACCAAAGAAGAGAAAACACAGATCATAATAGCTTCTGTACAGGTTATACTTCGTTTTCATTGTTCAAAGACCACAATCAAGATATCAGATTTTATTTAAACCTCCTGAAACACTCTTATCAGTACAGACTCTTGGGACCCCATCTTAAACGCAGTGTTCCTTTTTGGGATTTTGATAGAGCTGGTCAACTATTCTAAAATAAAAGATGATATCTTGGACCACTCATGCCTCCAAATAATTATTAGCTTTGTGAGAATTGGAATTTGTATAGGAACTTCAGCTTACTACTGAATGTGTCTGTTCCAGTTCCACTTCACTGCACCTTTTCAAATGGGGCCCCTTGCTATAGGTATCTGATTGCCTTTGCAGAAGTCAGAAAATTCAAAGATTCATATGCTATAGAATGAAAAATTTATTGAAAATAGTAATACAGACTTCCAGTGTTTTTAAACATTGTTCCCAAAGCACAAAATTTATGAATTTAGTTTCTGGAACTTTTATAAAACTCTGTAAATGCAGAACAGAGACAGTGTAATAAAAACTCTTGGTTGGCATGATTTATATGCCGCCCTGAGTCTCCGGAGAAGGGCGGCATATAAATCGAACCAATAAATAAATAAATAAATAAATAAATAAATAAATAAATAAATAAATTTCAAAGTAGTATAATGTCTCTGTTATATGCTGTTTTTCCAACATAAAACCTTAAGACTGATATTAATCTCAACAAATATTTCATGTTCCCAAAACATGACATGTTGAAGAAGAGGTGGGTAACCCACAGTCAATATAAATAGTTCCCAGACAGTTCAGTATCTAGGATTTTTGTGGCTGTGTCTTCAGGTTTCAGCTATTGTCTGCTGACAATCTGTTTTATAACCATACTATAAAAATGTTTCCCATAATTATAATGTTCCTAGAATTTATTTCTTAAATTGAATTATATGCCCACCCATCTTATAATTGCACTTCTAGGTAGCTAACAACATGTTAATAAAATAAAAGAAGTATTAGCAAATGGTAAAATCCTACAATAGTCAATAAGAATAAACTCAGACAAAACAATTGACAAAGATCTCTTGACAACCCAGCTAGATGTCTGCTCTCCAGGTCTTGGAGCATGTCCAAGTCTTCAGTAGTTTACAAAAGGCCAGCAGCATATGGACCAAACTAATCTTGGAGGTACGGCGTTCCAGAGGCAGGCACTCCTATGGAAAAGGCATGCTTCTGGAGTCCCATAAGATGACATTCTTTCACTGAGACATCTAGAGAGTACCCTTCATGTCTTATACGTAGGTAGAAACAACTGGACAGAAGTGTTCCTTGAATAAAGGGAGGACTTTATAGGAGACAAGTACCTATATTCCACCCCGAAGCACCCTGGGTACCAGTGCAGCTCACAGAAGAGTGGTGCAACATGGGCATACTAAAATGCACCCATAAGAGTCCATGCCGCTGCATTCTGGAGCATCTGGATGTCTTCAGGATAGCTCTTGTAGAGTGTGTTACAATAATAAACTTTGGATTAACTAATGCATATCTGACTACGAGCAGTGCCTGACAATCTAGGAAGAGTCATAGTTGGCACACAAAAAAAACCTTGCATATTAGACATCTATAGCTGCCATCTGCTCTTCTAAGAGGAGCTATAAGTCCAGGAGAAATCCCAAATTGTACATCAATTTTGTTTGGGGCAGTGCAACCCCATCCAGAACCAACCATGGAAAAACTCTGGATCCAGAGGACCCTAAGATGTACAGTCACTTGGCAGAGTAGAGCAACCTTCAGAGACATAGACAGAACTTTCACAGCATCATTTGTCAGCACAGGACAAAGATGTAAAGCTGGGTATTATTAGCATACAGATTCATCTCATGTCACTGGATGACCTCACCTTGTGGTTCCATGTGGCTGTTAAATAGGAATGCAATCAAATGTAATATATGGACAGAATATACAAAACATTTTCAGTATTACTAAGAATAGGATCTTCACAATGTGCCATTATTTAAAGTGTTTAAAATTTAAAACACAGGAATTGAATGGACACAAGGAAGTCACATTATTCAAGGAAATGAACCCTTGTTCCTTTTTTGTTTGAAATCAATTGATATATCATATTACATATTTGTCTCAGCCAGGAAGGCTACTATAAGTTTCCCTGATGTGTACAGACAGACGTAAGCAATATGTCCTAAAATTATTGCTTTCAAAGTTAATCTAGATTGATTTAGTAAGATCCTGACAGAACTTTTCCAAGTCATTAATCTACAGAATAGCTTTCCATTTCATATATAGTCATTATTTTCAAGCAGTGCCGATTTGTTAGCTTCTGATAACTAGTTATTAAGCATCAAGCACTGGCTATTACTACTACTCAGGACCATGACAAAAATGAGATGCTGTATCTCTAAGAAGTATCTTTAAAAGACATATTTACAAGTAAATTATAAAGCTGAACATTTGGTAAATTGCTTACTACTGTAAACAGTTAATCATACTCTCCTTAAATTGAATCGTATCCTCCTTTCTCTTACGTGTTACTCTAAAAGAAGGCTTTACTGCTTCCATCAACCTATGTGTGGTTAGGATTTTTTAAAATACTTTTTCTCCTCACTATGAAAAGCAAATGTTGTTAATTACAGTTTAAGAACAGGCTGTTGGTCCAGAGATGCAAAATACAGGCAACATTTGAAGATTGGTGGATTTGTGTTAATGAGCTAAAATGCATTCTGATTTAAATTTTTATCATAATATACAGGTTTAGTTCCATGACATTTTTATATGCTCCTTTGAGTAGACAGGGACTCAGAACACGAAAGTGAAGAATGTTATTTGTTTACCGATTATTTGTTGTAATAAAATGTAAGACGGAAGCACCTGAATATAGATTAGTAAATCCAAACATAACATCAATAAGCAAAGCTGCCCTTCCATGAAATAAGGCCTTCCTGCAACTTGTGTGTCAGCACTATTCACAAATGCCTAGGTTTGTTCTTTTTATTGCAGTAATAAAACAATACTGCTTTCCCTAAGTTTTCTGCATCTTCCTCATTGCTCTTCCCATTAATCCTTGACATTGATGCCCTGTTTTAAATAAGGGAAAGGAATTTAGTCTTCATGCTGCTTGAAAGTGGAGATAGAAAGTTAAATCCAGAAATCTGAGTTGGGTATTATGCTGCAGCACTTCAAGGGTAGTAAATAGAAGACTTCTGGTTGACATCGCGGTGAGACAGTCAGGGAAATAGCGTGCTCTGATGAGTCCTGCGAAAACCCCGGCTGCCGAACTGCCGGCGATAGGTCTGCAGACCGAACCTGTCCTGCAGGGACAGGGAACGAAGAGGGGCACCTCGGAAGACTGAGAGGAACAAGCAAGTTCCTCGGAGGTCAGAGGGAACCCTCTGTGAGTCGGCAGTGGGGGGGCGGCAGCCATGGCAGCTGCCACGAAGCTGTGACAACCGGGCAAGAAAAGTGCTGGAGGAAAGTGAAGCCGGGTGAGTGACAACAGCCCAGGCTCATAACAATGTTTGGAGTTATATTAGTAACTAGTAGACCCCTAGTCTAAAACAGCAGCTAAGTAACAAAGGGGCTTTGGAATTTTTTTAAAAAAAACTGTAACTTTAAAGAACAAAGACCCGAGAAACTACTAATTTTGGAACAGAACTAAGAGATTTAATTTAGAGATATGGTAAAAGGACTAAACATTTTAAAAATTTGAATTGGACCAAGGGGGGGGGAAGAAGATTTGATACTTTTTTAACTGAAAGAAGAAAATAAAGTGGATGGTTATATAATAAGAAATGAAATGGTGTCTTGCATGACTAATGGGAAATGTGGATTATAGAGAGACACTATCTGGCGTAAAGCGGAACTTTGTAACCTCCCTTTGTTACGAGAACTTTGAGCTCTACAGAAAAAAAAAATGCTGAACTGTGGAGGAGGATTTCTCTTTCCTGACTGCAAGCAGCTGGACTTTGGTGAAAAGAAAAGGAATCTACAATGGAACTCCTACAGTTGAACAAATAATAATTTGAATGTTGGTGCAGGAATAGAAGAAGGATTAAGCGCAGCCTTAAAAGAAAGAGATTTGATATATTATATCCGGAATAAAAATATGAAAAGAGACTTAATTGGACTTATGAAGAATAAAATTAAAAACTTGGAAAATGGAAGGAAATTTATGTTTGCAGACGAGGAAATGAAGATAATGTGATTAAAAATAAAATAAAGTAAAGATGATTGTAATAAATTAAAGGGAGGCTTTTATAGAAATTAAGAATGTTAAATGAAATTAATTAATTCATGTAAAGATATGTTTAATGCAAGAACTATGTTTTAATGGTAAAATGTTAAGGTAAAGAATAAGGGTGAATATGATTAATTGAAAATGTTAAAAGGAATTTAAAAATATACTTAAAATATGTTTTAAGCAAGAACCATGTCTCAAGGTTAAAATGTTATGAATGCTATGAAAAAGGATAAAGAAAAAATATGATTAAATAAAAAGCAATGCATAGATGGAGAGAAACAACAAAGAAAGATTTAAGTAGAGATTGTTAAACCAACGAATGAACATGCTGTATTTAGCAGCCAAAAAGCTATAATATGCTGTATTGAACAGCCAATCAAATGGTCATGCTGAGTATCAGCCAAAACGAAACTTAATATGCCGTGTAATGGCCTTGGCATGATAGGCTTTTTTAAAAAAATTCCCTCAAGGAATTTTATTTAAGATTATAATGAAATCTTCTTCCTTTGAGTCTGTCTCTTTTCAGATTTCAAATAAAATTAAGCTTCACGATTATGATTAGATAAACTGATAGTTACTACCTACTGTGTGAGTATCATTGAAATAACTGTAGGATGGGCTATAGCTAATATATAATAGAAATTAAAAGTCCCCTAATCTACACCCCTCCACTCTTTTTAGCACCTCACTGGCTCCATGGGAAGGCAGGAATCTCCCTAGGATTAAGGGAAATGCCAGTGGTGGACTATCCATATCTGAAGGTGATCTTCCTTTCTGGGTTTCACACATGCCATTGTAACTTTGAATGGTCACCAAATGAACTTTTGTAATTCAAGGACTACCTGTATATTCCATTTTAAAGAGTGAGTAAAAAAGGAAATACTAATTCCTACATTTCCTTTCTTTCTTTCTTTCTTTTTTTGCTTCCATTTGCAACTCCATAACAAAATTCAAGTTATTTCATACTTTTAAGACCATGTCTGCCAGGTTGAAGAAATTCTATAACTGTTACTATAGTTTTATGTTTCCTTGTTTTAATAATATTTAAATGTGCTCAGACTTGTTAAGCAAACAAACATGGTGAATTCAATATTTTCAATATATAAAATGTATAAACAGTTTGCAAATAAGAGCTTTGAAATCAAAATTTAAAAGGTACATTTTCTAAGATCACTTCAAATTAGAGCTTTTGTTGAAGGCAAAGAGGGAAGGATGGAAGTAGCTGAGGAGGCACCTGGCACATTCTTACCTCTACCAGGAGTTTTTATTGGTCTCCAGACATTTAAAAAAAAACTTTAGCAAACTCTGCAAACTTACATTTGTAATTGTCATTGCATTTGGGCCTTTCTAGTGATTCAGAAACAGCAGGCACAATGTGGTGGGAAGGTGAGAACGAAATTATGTCTCCTGCTGCAATCAGGCTGTTTTTGCTTATTGTTTTTCTTCAAGAGAACTCATGCAGTGATAAATGAAGGTACTCCAAGAGTACAGCAAGTACCCAATATAAAATGAAAAATTCTGTCTATGTCATCATTATGCACACAGAAATGGGCACACGGAAGCAACTCCATGTATAGACAAATTACTCAACTATGGTCTTTTTAAAGACAAGATGTAATTTTTGTGCATAATTCTAGAGTTAAATGAAAATGATATTTCAGGAGGATTTTCTAGTATGCTATCCCTGATAGCACTACCATAGATGTTAGACCTCATTAACCTATTCCCACACCCTATTCTAACTGTATATATTCAGTGTTAACAGATAAGATGAATATCACAAGAGTTCATTCATTCAGGCTGCTTTTTCTGGTTTTGACTAAATGACAAATGAGTTATTGACAGCAAAGAGGGAAGGAGTAGCCAAGTAGGCTACAATGACTCAATTGTCAACAATTTATCCATTACCATTATGTTTAGCACATACATCTCTGAGATTTACTACAATCTAAATATTGATTATCTGATTATCTGAGCATATTTATTGATGGTGGAAATCATTAAATAAATAAAATAATCTTCTACTTTTATTTTTTAAAAAATGTAACTAATTCACCCAAACCATTTAAAAATCCTCATCAGATGAAGTATAAAAGGGTTCCCTAACACACACAAAAAGCATTTTATCAGTACTTATAATACCTTCCTTCCTTCTCCTTCTTCTTCTTCTTCTTCTCCTTCTCCTCTTTCTGTCTAAGGCAGAACTAGAATCATAGTCTCTTGGTTTCTAGCTTGGTGCTTTACATACGACACCAAACATAAAATCTAATTTTATGAGATTTTTTAATGACCTTAATTTCAATATGTAACAGGGTATGCTTGTCTATTAGAGTATTGTTTCTCGAGTCCTGGGAAATTCTGAGATTTTCAATCCACTCATTTTAAAGTTGCCAAGGTTGAAAAATATTGATACAGAAGAATGAGATAGCTCTATGAGTTTCCAAAGAGCCCCAACATGCCCTGAAACAAGATTCTAATCTCTGGTTGTGATATATATTATTTTCTTCCAATGTTCTCAATTCATTTACAGAATAACTATCCAGTTCTCAAGAAGGAAAGGAAAAGGGGCAAAAGGGCAAAGAAAATCCAAATATTTCGGCTCTTAGTAAAGGCAATTAGGATCCTTGCTCTTTTCATATGCATGGATAATCTACAAGCTTGGCAGGTCAGTTTTCTAATGTTTCTCACCAAAGAAAAATAATCCCAACCTATTGTTTCAAGGGCAGACTGCATGTGTTTGAGAGAAAAGGCTATAAGTTTCATTTGTTCATTTCTATTGTTCCTGCATTTGCTTTTATGAGATACTTGATATGCCTTCCTAAGAATCTAAGTTTGTAAGCAGTTTGACAGAACTTTTCCTCCAAAGAATTCTTGAAGCAGCTGTTGAGTACTTAAATAAATTCAGCCCACGGAGCATGACTTATTCATACTGACCTAAACAGAACAGATATTAGGAGTTTCTACTCTTTTTATGGTAAGCATAGCTGTTGAGTAAAAAAAATAAAGCATTGTTGCTGACTAGGGAAAGAAAACATTTATTATCTCTCTTGCAAAACCTATGCCCTAATAAATATGAAATATGAGAGAATAAAGTGTCAAGAGTATCATATTCATTTGCTATTATTATAGTATTTCTCTGATATATAAAGCCAACTATACCATAAATAACTATATTTCTATAATCTTCACAATTGTACAGTTGGTGTGCTGTGAATCACTTTAATAAAATGCAAATTTAGAATCTAGTTTTCCCCATTTGTATGTACAATATTACTATGTTTTCTTACATTTATTGAAGTAATGTCTCTCTTCTGCCATGAGAATATTCAGAGCTCATCAGCTTGCAAATTTGTCTCCAGAGATTACTTTCCAGAACATACAAAAACAGTACTCTTTAGGTCAACATTTCCCCTGCAGGGAGAATATTAACATTCGAAGATCTGGAAAGTAATGAATGCAGCTCTGTTCAAATTTGTAACAGTTTCACAGGAGACATTTCAAAACGTCTCCAACTCCAATTCTTTTGTCCTTAGCAATCAGACATATACATAATCAAAGTTGTATTTCATTCTTTATTATGCAACTTTTTTTCTTTATTTTTTAAACATTTGCAGTAGAATCCTGGATGAAACATCTACAGCATAATGCCTAAAACTCAAATCTCTTTAATCAGAATCTTGGTAGAACTGGAGCAGGGCTGTCAAATTCCTGGCCTGCGGGCCAGATGCTTCATGCGCTTGCCATGCCCACATCCAATTTACGTCACATGACGCCGCTGTGATGATGTGAGTTTGACACCCTTGATCTAGAGAGTGAGAGGATATAGCAATGGTTACATTTGTTGATGATTTTTGAGCTGGGATTGGATGGTTCATCAAACAGGTGCTCTTGATCTTTCAGTGGCTTTCAACACTGTGGTATCTTTCTGCTCAGGAGTAGCTGCAGTACTGTAATAGCCGGGGTGAGAAGGCACTGTACCACAATAGTTCTCTGTCTTCAGCAGTTAGTGCCAGTCACAGTAGTCTGGAGGAATGAGATTCACCTGTGAACCCTCATTTGTGGGATGTCTCAAAGATGAATGCTTTAATTCTCCTGTTTATCTAAATAAAATCACTGGGTGAAATCATCTGTCAGTTTGGATAGCTGTCATTAGTTATGCTGATGATACCCAGGTACACAACTCAAACTAAGGCTGTGCAAGTGAAGCTGTTAGTGTGATGTCCCAGAATCTGGAAGCTAGTCTCACTTCTCCATTTGAGACTAGTGGACAATTTGGGGATCCTCCTGAACTGCCAGATACTGCTCAAAATGCAGATGGCATCTCTGGACAGGAGGTCCTTTGCCCTAGTTACCTCATGATTAGACTATTGCACTTTCTTCAGGGCAACACTTGAAGACTAAGTCACAACTGATCCAAAATGCATGGACAACAACAGGCATCTCTTATTGCATTCCTGATTCATCACTGCTTCATGAGTTGCACTGGTCTCCAGCTGCAATTCAAGATGTTGGCCACCACCAATAAAGCCCTTCCTGGCATAGGGTTCAGTTATTTGCAGGGTTGCTTGTCCCCTATAGTTTCTACCCATCCAAAATGTTTAGGCAAAGTGGGTGCACTCTGGGTCTATTCAGTTAAATTCTATCTAGTGGGATTTTGGAAACATCTGCTCTCTGGAATGGTATCTCTGCATATATATATATATATATATATATATATATATATATATATATATATACATATATATATACATATACATATACATATACATATATACATATATACATACATACATACATACATACATACATACATATATATATATATATATATATATATATATATATATATATATATAAATGTCCTGTAAATCTTTAAAGATCTGTCTCTCTTCTCAGATGTGGGATTAGGGTTTCTATGGAGCCATCTGTCATTTTGTTGTGGTTGTTGTTGTTGAGATTGCTATTGTGTGGTTTTTGCTTTTTGAAGATGGGCAGCCTTGAAATTAGACATAGCAGGGGTGAAATTTAATTTAATTTAATTTAATTTAATTTCCAATTTATATACCGCCCTTCTCCCTGAGGACTCAGGGCGGTGTACAGCCAAGATAAAAAACATAGGATACAAATATTAAAACATTTAAAAATATATATAAATTTTGGCCCGAAAGTTAAGAATCACAGACTAATTAAAAGAATTTAAAAATTTTAAAAATTTCTTCTTAGGCCAACCCGGCTTGTTGAAAAAGATGGGTTTTCAGGGAACGACGGAAGGCATTGAGGTCCTGGATTCTTCTTATCTCCGGGGGCAACTGATTCCAGAGGGTGGGAGCCCCCACAGAGAAGGCCCTCCCCCTGGGGACCACCAGCCTACATTGTTTGGCTGATGGCACCCTGAGGAGGCCCTCTCTGTGGGAGCGCACGGGTCGATGGGAGGTCATCGGTAGCAGCAGGCGGTCTCGGAGATAGCTAGGCCCTATGCCATGGAGCGCTTTAAAGGTGATAACCAACACCTTGAAGCGAACCCGGAAGACCACCGGGAGCCAGTGCAGCTCGCGCAGGAGCGGTGTTACATGGGAGCGCCATGTTGCTCCCATCACTACCCGCGCTGCTGCATTCTGGACCAGCTGGAGCCTCCGGGTGCTCTTCAAGGGGAGCCCCATGTAGAGAGCGTTGCAGTAGTCAAGGCGAGAGGTGACGAGGGCGTGAGTGACTGTGCACAAGGAATCCCGATCAAGAAAGGGTCGCAACTGGCGAATCAGGCGAACCTGATAAAAGGTCCCCCTGGTAACAGCCATCAGATGTTCCTCCAAAGACAGCTGCCTATCCAGGAGGACTCCCAGATTGCGAGCCCTTTCAGTGGGGGCCAAAGACTCGCCCCCAATAGTCAGTGATGGAGTCAACTGACTATATCGGGATGCCGGGAGCCACAGCCACTCAGTCTTGGAAGGGTTGAGCCTGAGCCTGTTCCTCCCCATCCAGATCCGCACAGCCTCCAGGCACTGGGACATCACTTCAAGGGCATCGTTGGGGTGGCCTGGGGTGGAAATGTACAGCTGGGTGTCATCAGCGTACTGGTGGTATCTCACCCCAAAGCCACGGATGATCTCGCCCAGCGGCTTCACATAAATGTTGAACAGAAGGGGCGAGAGGACCGATCCCTGCGGCACTCCACAAATGAGAGGCCTCGAGGTCGACCTCTGCCCCCCTGCCAACACAAACTGTGACCGGTCGGAGAGAAAGGAGGAGAACCACCGCAACACGGTGCCTCCCACCCCCAACTCTTCCAGCCGGTGCAGCATGATACCATGGTCGATGGTATCAAAAGCCGCTGAGAGATCTAATAGGACCAGAACAGAGGAATAACCCCTGTCCCGAGCCCTCCAGAGATCATCCGCCAACGCGACCAATGCCGTTTCCGTGCTGTGCCCAGACCTGAAACCCGACTGGAACGGATCTAGATAGGATGTTTCCTCCAGGAATTGTGGAAACTGTTGCGCGACCACACTCTCAACAACCTTCGCAATGAAGCGAAGGTTGGAGACAGGACGATAGTTAGCCAATATTGCTGGGTCCAGGGACGGCTTCTTGAGGAGAGGCCTCACCACCGCCTCTTTCAGGGCAGCGGGGAAGTGACCCTCACTCAACGAAGCATTAATGACGCCCTGGAGCCAGCCTCGTGTAACCTCCCGGGAAGCCAGTACCAACCAGGAGGGACACGGGTCCAGTAAACATGTGGCCGCACTAAGTCTCCCCAAAATCCTGTCCACATCATCGGGAGTCACAGCATCAAACTCCTCCCAGATAACATTCTCAAGACTGTTCCTCGTCACCCTGCCCTGATCTACCCAGTCAGAGTCCAAATCCCCCCGGATCTGAGCGATTTTGTCATACAGGTATTGTCCGAAATCCTCCGCCCTGCCTTCTAAGGGATCCTCCCGCACTCCCAGATGGAGCAGGGCGCGGGTCACCCTAAACAGGGCGGCCGGACGATTCCCTGATGACGCAATAGAGGCGGAAAAGTAGTTAGACTTTGCCGTCTTTATCGCCACTAGGTAGGTCTTAATATGCGACCTTACCAGTGTTCGATCAGATTCAGCGAGACTGGCCCTCCAACCGCTCTCCAGGCGTCTTTTCCGGCGCTTCATTTCCCTCAGCTCCTCAGTAAACCAAGGAGCCGCCCGGGATCGGCATCGGGTCAGAGGCCGCAAAGGCACAACTCGGTCCAAGGCCCCACCAGCCGCCCGATCCCAGGCGGCTACCAGGTCCTCGGCCGAGTCATGTGCTAGATCCTCAGGAAATGGCCCAAGCTCCGTCTGGAACCTATCAGGATCCATCAGGCGCCTGGGGCGGATCCATCTAGTTGGGTCCGCCTCCCTGCGGCGAGGGGTCGCGGTTCGAAGATCTAGGTGAAGGAGTGAGTGGTCAGTCCATGACAAGGGTTCCATGTCTATATCCCCTATAACAAGACCACTCAACCACTGGCCAGAGACAAAAATCAAATCCAGAGTGTGACCTCCCCTGTGAGTAGGGCCATGAACTAACTGGGTCAGGTCCATGGCCGTCATGGAAGCCATGAACTCCCGAGCCACCTCAGACGTTTCACCGACGGATGGCAAGTTGAAATCACCCATGACTAAAAGCCTGGGTGTATCTACTGCCACCGTGGCTATCACGTCGAGTAGCTCAGGTAGGGCTGTTGCCACGCGGCAGGGAGCCAGGTACGTAAGCAACAAGCCCATCTGAACCCCACGGCCCCACCTCACAAGGAGGGACTCACATCCGGCTATCTGAGGCACAGTGGTCTCCCTCGGATCCAGATCCTCGTTAATAATAACCGCCACCCCCCCGCCCCTCCCCTGGGCCCTCGGCTGATGGAATGCTCTGAAGCCTGGTGGGCACATTTCAACCAGAGGGACGCCACCCTCCGGGCCCAACCAGGTCTCCGTAATACCCGCCAGGTCCGCTCCTCCCTCTTGTATAAGATCGTGAATGAGGGGGGCCTTATTAACCACGGACCTGGCATTGCATAACATCAGCCGAAGGCCCAGATCCTGAGTGTCTAAGCCACCTAGTCTCCGAGAGGAGCCATGGGGACCGGGGCACGCAATTGCTCTCAAACAGCGAGTGCGAGCCCCCAACACATGATATGGTCCCCTGCTCCCGCCATATCTGCCCCTCCCATCTACCGTGCAGATGGTACAGACCTCATAGGTATCGTCCCCCATCCCTTTCCCAGTCCCTCGACCAACACCTCCCAAATCGTTACCCTGTGCCGGGCTCGGCTCTGACCCTGGTGGATTTCCCCCCCCATCCCCCAGAGTCTTCTTCCCAATTTCTCTAGAAAGATCATTACAAACCCCCCTCCCAGAACCCCTTAAAATCTTTAAAAAATTCCCTAAAAAACCCCACAAATTCTTCCTTGCTCCATGCCATCTCTCTGGACTCCAAAGTCCGTCATCGAGATAGGCCCTCGATAATGTGGAGGGCCAAACCTGCGAGAGGGGAGAATCTCGCAGAGCAAGGAGTTCCGACACCGAATACATATAATCATCAGGGGAGACAAAGTCCAAGGGAAGGGAGTACTGTTGATGTTACAGGCATAGGGAAAAATTCTAGTCCATGGTTAGGCCATCAAGCCCATTGTCCTCTCACGACAATGGCCAAGGAGGTGCATATCCTTCGACCCCGGAGGTTTCCAGGGCAGCCATGCTCTCACCTAGGCCACCTATGGAAACTCTGATGGAAATCCGGGCGTGGGGATAGCCAAATTCAGCTGGATCTATCCAGATCACGCAATCCAGTAGTGCCGGCGGTGGGAGGCTCCACCAACCCAACCGGACATCATGATGTCCTGTTTTTTACCCTCTGCACATGCACAGAAGGCTCTGCACATGCGTGGAGGAGGCGCGCGATCTCACATTTGAGAGCCGATAGGGAAAGGTAAGTGAATTTCACCCCTGAGACATAAGTAATTTCTTGTTGAAATATATTAAAGAAAAAGAAATTACCATACTATATTACTATGTTCTTAGTGAAACTACACTTCAGTTAAAGTCTCTGCTGGAACTATAGCCCTTAACATTTAAATGGATGCAATATTGATTGATTTTGAGATGTTTCTTTGAAATAAAGTAATTGCCAAAATAACACAAGAGGAATTTTTCACATTTTATCATGAAGTTTATGATCAGCAAATGCGCAATTTCTGGGTAATTCTATTTAAGGAACAAAAATACGAGACTAACAGAAACAAGAATTTATATTGTTCCATCTCAGGCATAGAGATGGAAAAGTAAAGCTGTTTCTCCAAACTTTCATTAGTTTTCACTAAATATTAAAATAATGGCAAATAATTCTTATTTTTTTAAAATTTATTGTTGTGTATTAAAGATACTATAAATTATAATCAATTAAGATTGGTAAATGATTGTGCTTCTAAGTTATATTATGACATAATAATAACTATTACATCCCTTTTGAAAATATTTGTAGTTATAGAACAAGGAATATTAATAGATTGGTGGCCCTACTTACAAATTAAAACAAGATACAGAAAAGATCAAGAGGAGGGAAGAATAGAACCAAAACCAAACCGATTAGATAAATTATTAAAAACTAAAGAAGACAAATTAATTTCAAAAATTTACAAATATTTATTAGAATTTGATTTAGCAGATGTGTATATATAATTACATATATTCAGTTTGTGGTGATTTGTATTGTATATCTAATTTTATAATTGAAAATAATTTGTATATTTTTATCTTTTTAAACTTAATAAAGTTTGTTTTTAAAACTAAAAAAAAAGAAAATATTTGATGAAAATCTTTTGTTGCGTTATAATGTACAGTACTGACAAAATTTAAATATGTTTACAGGTTAAAATGCAATCTACCCCTTGTAAAACAGTTGTAAGATTATCTTGACTACATTAGACTTTTAAAGCACTAGCATATAGAATTTGATTCACTTTAATTTCTATCTGGAACGTTGAACTATCATCACTGACTTTAAAGGAGCTAAATTGGCAAAACTCCAAGTAGAAAGGTATTATTTGTTGTTGCAAGACTGATTTACTTTTGGATTAACTTCCTGAATTTCATTCCTATTAAGTGAACAGGTTTAGAGAGACAGATTTTGTGCTGATGGTTGGCTTTTACGGCAAGTTATATCTACATAATTCTATTGATTAAGAGTTCTGATTTAAGCAATTGCTTAGCAATCTAGTCACAAAACTCCATTAAATATCCACTTGTACTTATAAAAAGAAGCAAAAAACACCATTATCCTAACTTTGCATATCTAATATCTCACAGAAAAGAAACATTCATGGCAATTATGCTAAAAATTGTTTACTTAATGACAACATAGCTCTTAAAGCGAAATTGTGGATAGTGTTTTTCTTCTGCCTATTTTGCACCATTATCCGCCTTGCAACTTCAAAGGAATATATTTCACTTAAGAACATCTATTCATTACTTAATCCCAATAATTAGCAAATTTTATCAAGCAAAATGACTTGCTCCTGTCGTAAGTACAAATACAATGTATAACAAGCTATCCTCTCACATAAATAATATTCTTCAGTTTTATTGGATCAATAGTAAATTCAGTAACGATAGTACTGAAATCCAGCAAAAACTAAGCTATTCTGATTATTCCCTCTAAAACCTAAGTGCTTGTTCTCTTATCATCTTGCAGTATATCAAACTTGTACAGTTTCTAATCCATCAAAAAAAGATCACAGGTGGGCAGGTTCTGATCAGTTCTGGGGAACCGGTAGCAGACATTTTGAGTAGTTCGGAGAACCGGTAGTAAAAATTATGACTGGCCCCACCCCCATCTATTCTCTACCTCCCAAGTCCCAGCTGATCAGTTGGAAATGGGGATTTTGTAGTAACCTTTCCCAGGCACACCCACCAAGCCACGCCCACCAAGCCATACCCACAGAACCGGTAGTAAAAAAATTTGAAAACTACCACTGGATCAGACCATTAGAGGATTGATTAATTACTTTCCTGGAAGGTGTTTATAAAGTTAAAAATCACATAAGAATTTGAATTCAACTTGTAATATGGACCATCAGTAACTACACTTTAGAGCCAGGCCACAAAACCCAGGCCCTCCAAACAATACATCTGATTAGCTATTCTATGAACGGATTATAAGATTTGATGCAATAGTGCCCTGAATAACCAGAGTTCATAATGTCTTTTTATTTGACAGAAAGTGGCACTTTATCAGGCAGTGGCAAATATTGTGTGCACAAGATTTTCCATTGTTCTCACTGTAACATCCTTTCTATAAACCTCAACCTGCATAAAAGCCTCAGAAAGTCATATAAGGTTCTGGGTGCCAAACACATGACATGACAAAGACATGAAAGCAAAATTTGCTGTTTTATTTCTATCTTTGCTTTTAAAATATTTTAAATTTTCCTATTACATAATTTATTTATTACTCAGTAATCCTGCATTCAGCAGTCACTGCTTCTTTATTATCCTATAAACAAAATAATATCATGATTTATTGACTTAAGCATGCAACTGCATTGGACTAGAGTATTGTCTTGTATAAAATATGGTAAAGTCTTTTTGACGGTTTCAATATTATTAAACAGTTGGAAAACATGGAATGGTTAAGAAAAAGAAGTGTTAATTTGAGTACTTCACAACCAAAATAACCATCTAAATTTAGGGTTTGTCTAGTCTAGTGCAGAGAAGGACTTGGGAAGCATAATGTTTGAGATGCTATTACAGAGAAGATGAGGTTTACCTAGTCTCCAAAGCACCTAAGGGTAGGACAAAAAGCAACAGATCAAAAAGAGATCCAGCCTAGAATTAAGGAGAAATTTCTTGTTAGTAAGAACAAATTACTGAAGCAAGTTAGCTCCCAGAGTTGTGGGTGCTTCATCAGTGGAGGTTTTTAAGAAGAGACTAGACAATTTGTCTGGAATAGTTTAGAGTTTCCTGCTTGGGCAAGTGGTTAGACTAAAAGACCTCCAAGATCCCTTCCAACCAGTGGTGAAATTCAAATTTTTTTACTAAAAATTCTGTGAGCGTGGCTTGGTGAGCATGGCTTGGTGGGCGTAGCAGGGGAAGGATACTCCAAAATCTCCATTCCCACCCCACTCCAGGGAAAGGATACTCCAAAATCCCCATTCCCTCCCCACTCCTAGGAGAAGGATATTGCAAAATATCCATTCCTACCCCACTCTGGGGGCCAGCCAGAGGTGGTATTTGCTGGTTCTCCGAACTGCTCAAAATTTCCATTACTGGTTCTCCAGAACCTGTCAGAACCTGCTAGATTTCACCCCTGCTTCCAACTCTGTTATTCTGTATTCCATATTCAGTGTTTGACCAAACGTTAAAAATCAGTAGCATAGCTTTGTCATTTGAAGAAAGAAACATGAAAAAAACTGCAGGTTGCAATACGGTTCATTCACCAGAATACGGGACCAGAGGACTTCAGAGGGAGGTTCCCTGAAGATGGGCTCCAGCATGAGGTCGAAAGCTCAGAAGTCAAAACCTCTGGTTCTGGTGACTGACCCAGACTGGATCCTGCAACATTATCCTGTGGCACATATATTCACCTTCATTCATGAAAAAAAAATTATAAATCATGGCCTGAACCATGACAAGTGACAAAGCCTTATTCCTTTTCATCTTCCTCCTGTCAGCTCCAGCCATTTTCACTCAAAGCAAAGAGGAGGGCAGGGAGGGGGAAGGGGCAGCCCCTGAAAGAAACAGGTCCAGTTTTAAAATCCTTTTTTTTTTAAGAGAGAGAAAGTTCTTTGAACTTCCTGGTAAAGGTAAAAAGCATATAATCATTGCACTTTGCTAGTTTCATTCTAAATACTGTATATATTGTATTTAACAAAAGTTAAGCAAAAGAAGTTATGTGATGAATTAGAAAATGATGGCTGAAAGCTAAGAACTGAGAAGTGCCTCGCACCTTTGCTAGAGTTAATATAAGAATTGATTTCTCATTGCTGATATAAGATCCTGTTTCCTTTCTTTCCTAATTTTTTATAGCTTTAATAATTCAAACCTAGAGCATAACTCCATTTTGTTGATAGTTGTGTGATGTATGGATTCTTTGTGCATAGAGCAGCCATGTTTTCAAAAGCCCTGTAGCATCAACACTACAATTTTCAATGAATGGTTTGGAAAAGAAATGAAAACTCCTGAATGTATGTTTTTCAAAGACGTATGAGAAATGAGTCGATGATGTAGAGTTAAATTTGTTATGTATCATTTCCCCAAGATTTCTCCATTCTCCCCTTGCCAGGGAATAGTTGTGAAATATGTCCCGTAAGCTGTATTTTCTGGTTACAAACTTTAAAGCTAAGAATTAGCAGGGAGAAAATTCCATTGAATTCTCTGCAACTTACTTCTGAGAGACAAATAAAGGACTGGATGTAAGGATGGATAGAGATAAATTGTCACACTCTGCAACATGAGAAAGATAAAGGATAAACAAAGGAGACTGAGTAGAACTGAAATATAGTGTGTTATGTACTATGGGGAAAAGAACTTAAAACACAATCTGGTCAAACACCCAAGGAAAAAAATAGCTTCATATAGCAAAGTGTCAATGCCACCTGAATATTTTTTTTATGAAATACCACAACTGATAATACAGATTGAATATTTTATGATCAACTCACAGGAGGAAAGTGATGTTCTAACTTCCTACAGAAGCTGGGGATTCAGAGGCATTAATACATATCTGATTGCAGCAGTGAGTACGAGTATCACCCTATCAGTGCTACCTCTGTTATTACAAAATGCAATGAAAATGCTAAGTCCCTTCTATGTCTCCCAAAAGTATTGTGATGAGAAGCAAAAAGGAGGGCTTTGATAAAATTATCCCTTTGTGAGAACCAAGAGCTCTCAGTTACAAACAATGCCATTCTTCACACTCTAAAAAGCATCAAGGCTGAGATGTACTCATTTTTACAGACAATACTAGCTAGTTCACATCTTGATCATATTGGGCTTTGTTTGTTTCTGGCACAGAATATTGTGTGCCCACAATCTCTATGTCAGATTGTGCAAAAGCAATATCTTAGAATATTGTGTGAATTCAATTATTGTCTTCTATTTCTGAATTTCCATTTCATTCTGAAGGCTTTAGAAGTACATTTGGACATTCAAGATTGTGTCTTGTGCAGCTGAACAAAATAGCAGTGAACCATTGCCAGATGTATATTTTTACCAAAAAAAAAAAGGTATACTATACAGGTTATTTCTCATCTCCCTTTCAAACACCACCTCTTTCATTTTTACATTAAATTAAAAGAATCTAAAGGAAATAAATCAGGCCAGTCATGAACCTGGCTAGCATGAGGGAGATGATGGTCATATTTAGAGATCTACAACATTATGCATGGCTTGGGTACATGGAGCTGTGGAATCTGAGATCTGCAGTCAAAGATCTTTATCATCTTTATCATCTTACCATCTGCAGTCAAAGATCTTTATCATCTTTGACTGCAGATGGTACTGCACCAGAAAGATCCAGTTTGCAATTTGAGGGTTCAACTGGACTCATGACTCCTGCTAGAGGAGCAGGTAGCAGTCGCAGCTATTATAGCATTTGCACAACTTTGTGTTGGGTGCCAATTGTGGCCTTGATCAGAATTCTCTGTATTCAGCCATTCAGTCCCTGATCATCTCACAGTTGGACTATTGTAATGGATTCTACTAGGGCTACCCTTGAAGAGCTTTTGGAAGCTACAATTGGTGCAGAGTGCAGCAGCATAGACAGTTTTGGGCATCCCAAGAATGATGCCTGTATCACCACTGCTCCACAAGCTGTGTTGGTTACCAGTCTGCTTCTGGTGCAATTCAAAATGTTGGTGATCACCTTTAAAGCCTTTCATAGCATGGGTCCAGGTTACTTGAGGGACTGTCTAAGCCATTGGGATTGGCCCATCCCACTCATGATGGAATGGGGTGGGTCCTGTCAGCCTGATTATTCTAGCAGGTGGGGTCCAAGAGGAGGACCTTCTCTTCTGTTGCTTCTGTCCTCTGGAACACCTTGGGCCCCTATGTGAGGTTGGCCCCAATCCTCTTATATTTTCGTAAGGACCTAAAGATGTGGCTCTGCCAGTTCATTTGGGGCCCAGTAAGGGAACAGCACAGTTTTGGTAGTTAATCAAGTAACAACAGATCCCACATTCTCCCACTCCATCCCTGCCCTTCCCATGTCCTTAAGTTTTAATGTTTGATTTTAATTATTTATGTTTTAATTGTATATGTGTAAACATATTTTTATGACTATAAGGAGGGCTGGGCTTCAAAGATTTTAGCAAGGGGTTCTCTGCCCAGTTGCTCGGTGGGCATGGCCATAGTGGGCGTGGCCTAGTCAGCCTCCTGCACCATGGTGGGGGGTGGGGGCTTTTGCCCTCCCCAGGCTCTGGAGGCTTTTCTCAAGCAGGGTACAAGTGGAGGCTCAGGGCCTATCGGAAGTTCGGGAAGGCAAAAACGATCTTCTCAGGCTCCAGAGGTCACCTGGAGGCCAGAAACAGGCCCGTTTCTGGCCTTCACGAACTTTTGATAGGCCCATTTTTCACCCTCCCTGAGCCTCCACATGCACCCTGCACTTACCTGCATCAAAAATGTGTAGTGACTCCTGGGAGGGGCAGGATGGAGTGGGAGGACCAGCCAAGAGTGGGATTTGAAGGTTCTCTGAACTGCGCAGAATCTTAGCTAGAACCCCCAGCAGCCCACCTCTGACTGTAAGCCACCCAGAGTTATCCAATGGTACGATGGACAGCCAATAAATTTTACAAATAAATAAATATTTTAAAAATAAATAAATAATGCACTGAGGTAATTTAAATGTTACTTTTTCAGACTACGTATCTCAGCAACAGAGTTCCTAACGTTAGGAACTGCCAAGAACCAATATCATGCATTCTATCCACATGAATAGGGTTTTATCCATAGAAAGGAAAGCTGAGTGCTTTCCTGGCTTTATGTACCATAGTTTCACTGCTAGATCACACAATCTCCAAATTGTGTAGCCATTTGGGGGGGGGGGAATGAAATTCTATTTTGAAATCTAGGAAATACAATATCTGTGGTGTAATCATTTTTAATTGGTATTCAGAAACTACAGAGAGAGATGCAGAAATTGAACTAGTAATATTTCTTGTGGTGTGAAGATAAGAACAAATACTTTTTGTTTTTATTTATGATTGAATGTCTCAGAACTAAGGGAAAAGGGGAAAAAAAGAAACTAAGGTCACAAGTCATGTGGAATTTCTGTCCTAGTTTTAAACTTATTACTTCTAGTGCTCAAGAAAAAAAGGTAATCCAAAATCGTTTCACTGTATTTTATGTGGAACTGCTGTGTCAGACAAGCCATCTGTGACCTCTGTACAACAAGCTTGCACAAATGGAAGAAGGCATAAAAGCACCAGTGGAAAATAACAGGCTAGAAAATTGTACCAGTGACAGCCGATAATGGACTGCAGCTGTGTTATGTAAAACAACATTGGGAAATCAATATAAAGGCTAATTGAAGTTTATTACATTCCATAGAAAATTTCAGAAGAAAGGCTTATTTTTAAAAAAACAGAAAATCTGGTTTTGCAGGTAGTGTGAACTGAGACTCCAGTCATCCAATTAAACTTTGATTTTATAGGAACTAGAATATTACTAATAAAAGAGAAACTTATGACAATATAATTAGATCAGTAAAAAAGTTCATGGTAATCTTCCTATTCATTAAGTGATTAAATGGAATAGTTGCATATGTGATAGAGTCACAGATTGTGTAGCAACAGTTCTGTACCTTTTCTTGCCTGACTTTAGCATAACAGCTGCCTTACTTGATTCTCTAATGGCAGCTCTGGCAAACAGCGGAGCAATGGTGCTGATTTGTATGTTATGCTCTCTTAAAAAGGCTGGGGAAGAGTTACTAAATCTAGCGTTAAGGTCTCTTAACAGCTTAGAGTACAGCAATATAAATTTTATTTTCCGAATAGGAAAATATTCTACTGACAGCTGGTGAATATTGTTTGGAAGGGTAATTGCATGTGAGACTATTTTTATTATTAATGGTGTAAAGGCTGAAGAACTCCCATTTAAACAGTTCAGGATTGATTAAATGTTCCCAATGTTATTATACGGTCACATTTCTTGAACTTTATCATAACCCCAAATCTAAATTATCTTCAGAATGCAGTTTAATAGAAATCTCATCAGTTGTTTTATTGTAGAAAAATTATTATGACTTTCTTAGAAAAAAGACAACTCATTTTTAGGAAAAGACTTAATACTCATATGATTGGTAAAAACAGACAGGCTGACACAACTGTTTTTCTCTGTTTTTCTTCTACTTTGCAGTAATGCACTAATTATCACTGTGAAGGAACTAAAGCCCTTGTCTGCCTCTTCATAATCATCATTTTATGCTTCCATGCAATGTCAGCACTTGTCCTTCCCTTGCACTACCTCACCTTTCAATGGGAAAACAAAACCTAGAACCCCACCTTTTTTCTGTTTTTTCCTTCTGATGTTTTAAAGTTTTATGTCAAAAGAAAAAAAAACATAAATATTGTCTCTGGTGGGGAAGGAAAATAGAAAAAATGGGAAGAATTGAAAGGGTGGAGTCCTAGAGGTATGATAAGGAATTTTTGAAAATGAGAAACCACCTTATCTCGAAGTTCCAGAGGAAGTGCTGCAAAATCATTTCTTAAACTATTACATAAACTCTGCAATAGGGTAAGAACTGAGTCTGTTGTCTTCCAAGATTAATCAGCTTGGCCTTTCAATATTTCACAAACATTTGTGATATCATGGGGACACTCAAGCCTAGTTCCATGTTTAGCTTCCTTCATCCCTTTTGTATGGGACTGGCTTATATCCATCTCCTCTGCCAATGCATTCAAATTTTACTTCTATAAATCCTATATAGATTTATATAAAAATGTAAAGGTTTCCCTCACACATATATGCTAGTCGTTCCCGACTCTAGGGGACGGTGCTCATCTCCGTTTCAAAGCTGAAGAGACAGCACTTTCCAAAGACATCTCTGTGGTCATGTGGCCAGCATGACTAAACACCAAAGGCACACAGAACACTGTTACCTTCCCACCAAAGGTGGTCCCTATTTTTCTATTCACATATTTTACGTGCTTTCGAACTGCTAGGTTGGCAGAAGCTGGAACAAGTAATGGGAGCTCACCCCATTACGCGGCACTAGGGATTTGAACTGCTGGACTGAGATATTTCAATCAACAAGCTCAGCATCTTAGCCACTGAGCCACCACATCCTTATACAGTATATAGATATATATATATACTATATCTATCTATCTATCTATCTATCTATCTATCTATATCTATATCTATATCTATATATAGATATATAGATATAGATAGATATAGATAGTATTGTTGTGGCCCATCAGCGGCCTGTGCGGATCGTGGCTGATCCCGACGACGAGGAGGCTGGTGTGGTGTTGCGCCAGCAGCCGGCTCAGCCGGCGCTCACATCGGACAGTGAGGAGGCTGAAGAGGATGTGGTGCCAGAGGCAGAGACTCAGCCAGGGCCTTCAGAACCTCCAGAAGCTCCTTCAAGTGGAGAGAGTGAAGTGGAGGAGCCTCTTCTCAATGCTCGAGCATGCAAGGCTGCCAAAAGGCAGGAGTGGCTACTCAGGAGGAGGAGGTCTCCTCGAGAGTAAGGCTTGAGGATAATTGGCCACTCCCTTAGCCTTATTTAAGTTAGTAAGTTTCTTGCTGGAAACAACTTGTAATTATCATCAGAGCATTTTGAGAAAAGTCTTATCGTATTTTGTTTTCTGGGCTGGTTGCCAACCTTTGCCGGACTTTGGTTTATTCTTGCTACTTAATAAATTTGATAAGGACCATTGGTGTGTGTCAATATCCTCAGAAATCCGGAGCTGGGGCAGAACAAGTAAATAGATATATAGTAGTTATAAAAAATAATACTTATATAGGTATAATTAAGTAATAAGGAAAGCACATAAGGCGAATCACATAAGTAATATTAGAAAATTAAAGCCAGGATGACATTCAGACAGTAACTGGTAATTCTGTGTGAACGAAGTTTCTGTTGCATAACACACACACAAACACACACATATACACACACCACAATCAAATGTTATGGCCTCATATAGCAAAGGATAAGAAGGAAATATAATGTTATCCTCTTTTTGATTATTTCTTGTTAGGTAAGCTATATTTCAAAAGAGTAGTACTATTCACTGACATGATCTGAGTCTATTATTTTTTAAAAAAAGAAGATGATCATTTGTCAAAGCAACAATAATGCCAATTAAATAGCCAAAAAGTATGGCAAAAAAATAAAACCCTTTTATTTGCAGTAGAGTAGGTACACAGAAAGATCCTTTTGGATAGAACTTTTCATCCCAAAAGTCTCTTATACTAGTTAACTTTTTGTCATAAGTAAAGTTGCTAGGTTTAGCTACATTTCTACTATACTACTTTATATTGTCCAATATAAAAGAACATAAATAACCTGAAAACAGTTAAGTTGCTACTGAACAATAATCCATTTTGATATTTAATTGTAAGATTTATATGGACATGACCTGAACCAACTCCTCACCAAATACAATTTAATATTTAAATAAATATATTATCCGCCTTTACCTGCATCAAGAGGCTCTTTAGTTCCTCTTCACTTTCTGCCATTAGAGAGGTATCATCTGCATATCTGAGGTTGTTGATATTTCTATACTATTCTCTGGAATTCTGCATTCAATTGGGTGTATCTTTCTCTTTCTCCCTTGCCTTTCACTTCCCTTCTTTCCTCAGCTATTTGTAAAGCTTCCTCAGACAGCCATTTTGCATTCTTGTGTTTCTTTTTTTTTGGGGGGGGGGGGGTTAGTTGCTACCTCTTGTACAATGTTGCACAACATCCATAGTTCTTCAGGCACTCTGTCTATCAGATCTAATTCCTTAAATCTATTTGTCACCACTACTGTATTTTCATCAGGGATATGATTTAGTTCATACCTGAGTGGCCTAGTTCTTTTCTCTACTTTCTTCAATTTAAAACTACATTTTGCCACAAGAAGCTCATGATCTGAGCCCCAGTCAGCTCCTGGTCTTGTTTTTACTGACTGTATAGAAATTCTCCATCTTTGGCTGCAGAGCACATGGTCAATCTGATTTCTGTGTTGACCTTCTGGTGATGTCCATGTGTAGAGTCATCTCTTGGGTTGTTGGAAAAGAGTGTTTGCTATGACCATCATATTCTCTTGACAAAATTCTACCAGCCTGCGCCCTGTTTCATTTTGTATTCCAAGGCCAAACTTGCCTGTTATTCCGGTTATCTTTTATCTTCCTACTTTAGCGTGATAATAAGGACATCATTTTTTGGTGTTAATTCTAGAAGGTGTTGTAGAGCTTCATGGAACTGGTCAACTTCATCCTCTTCCACATCAGTGGTTGGGGCATAGATTTGGACTACTGTGATGTTGAATGGTTTGCCTTGGATTTGAACTGAAATCATTCTGTCATTTTGTGGATTGTATCCCAGTACTGCTTTTCCTATTCTTTTATTGACTATGAAGGCTACACCAATTCTTCTGAGGGATTCTTGCCTGCAATAGTATACCAGATGGTCATCTGAATTAAATTCACCCATTCCTGTCCATTTTAGTTCGCTGATTCCTAAGATGTCAATGTTCAGTCTTGTCATCTCTTGTTTGACCACATCCAGTTTACCTTGATTCATGGAACTTACATTCCAGGTTCCTATGGAGTATAGATCTTTACAGCATCGGACTTTCCTTTCACCACCAGATGTATCCACAGCTGAGTGTCCTTTCAGCTTTGGCCAGTAGCTTCATTCTTTCTGGCTCTACTAGACCCTGAACAGCATAGCTCATAGCTTCATTGAGCTACCAAGCCCCTTTGCCACGACAAGGCAGTGATCCATGAAGGGGAAGTTATTATAAAAGTAGTTTTTATTATACAAGACTATGACCTGAAGAGAAACCTAGGGTATTATCCAGGACTATTATTTATGACTTTCCAGTAGAGATTTTTAATGACAAGCTGTTTGTCTAAAAATAATGGTTTGCTAGTTTGTGCCCTTAGATAACCGGCAAGTACATCACCCTTACTGTCCTTCGATAACATTTAAGATTTTTTATTATATTGTATTCAATTAATTAATCCCTACTTCACATTAATGTTCTAACCAAGAAATTTCAGTGTTCATAACTGAGCCATAAAAGGCATTTTACTTTCTTGTACATTTAGTTTTTCTAGCTTGTTAATTAAAAAGTGATACATCTTCTACTCATTCCATTCATAGGAAATTAAAACCAGGAGCATTATGATCACAGTTATTAATGAAGCTATTTCTGAAAATTACTTTTTTATGATGCACATGAAGAAGTGAATAGCATATGTAGTAAATGGAATGTTGCCAGATTTTGATTATAATAATTAGAAATGCTGAAGAAAAATCATTTTGAAATCTAATGAAAAGCTTTCTGGCAAAATTACTTTGATATTTAATGTACAAAATAATGCTTCTGAAAGATGTCAACAACTGGGTATTCCAAGCTTTTAATTCAGATTAGCAGTTGGTAGTGAAAAACACAAGAAACAGAAACCATAATGATTGATAATAAAAAGTTGTCTATATGATAACACATATCATTGAATGAATGATCATTTCATTCTATTGGGACTTTGGTTTTGCTTTAAGACTTATAGGTGTTTATACCTATGATATCTATTAGATTAGATTGAAATC
Source organism: Pantherophis guttatus (assembly GCF_059756535.1). Lineage (NCBI taxonomy): Eukaryota > Metazoa > Chordata > Lepidosauria > Squamata > Colubridae > Pantherophis > Pantherophis guttatus. The sequence goes on along the minus strand of NC_142070.1, from coordinate 64,032,533 downwards.
TTAAAAGTTAAACATCTAGGAACTAAAGTGTTATATTCCTTTCATGCCTGATCAAGCCATATATCTTTGCTCATAGATCATTTGATATTTTGTATTAGATTGTTTCTAATAATTTTTATTGTATGGATACTTTTACTGATAATTTTTACTTATAGTATTTCATATTATGTTTTATATTCTAACATATATGCTGCTTTAATTATAAGCTGTTTGAAAATATGAAAATGCAATAAAATGTATTACAAAAAATATGATAAAATAAAAATAACAGTAGTATGTATAACATTATAAAAGAACTGAAATATTATCGGCAAAACTTTTACTAAAACTAAATGATATCATTATCCAAGTAATAATTCACAACATATTTAGTCTACAATATTTATGTGTAATCAGAATACATTAAAAAAAAAAATCCATGGCAGGCTTGAAAAATAGTCTCTAGATTAGAGATCTAAGTTTGCTTTAAGTAAAATTGAAGTTTATAATGCATTTATCAAACTATGCACAAAACAATCAATACTAGTATAAAATGATACATATGTCACTAGCATGACTAAAGTTTGTAACATAGTCTATACTTTCTCCATGTAATGAGAGTAGATAAATAGGTACCACTTTGGTGGGAAGGTAACAGTGTTCCGTGTACCTTGGCATATAGTCATGCTGGCCACATGACCATGGAAACGGACTTAACCAAAGATATGGTCTGTGATGATAACCATGGCATCTGGAAAATGTTAAAAAAAAGGAAGCAAAAACTAAGCTATAAGAGCTGAGATTAGTTAGCAAGAATTAATAGTTCCATCTTAGAAAGAAATATAAATATCTCTCAGTTTCAAGCAACCCACCAAATTATCTATTAATAGAAGGAAGAAGCCTTGAACTCTATAGCTGAAGTATATGAAATCTCTTATTTCTTTACATTGCAGTACAGTTCAGCAGAAAATAAATCAGTGAGATGACATTAATAGATTAGTGAGATGAAGCAAAAGCAAAGAAGTGGCTGGGCTACTCAGAGACCCAAAAATGAATGAAACAACAATCTCCTTAGAAAAAAGACCAGTTTTTAATTTATGGTTTAAATATAAGACTACTCACATGGCAAAGGGATGAATTGAAAAAGATGAATTGTTTATAATAAATTTTTAGGGCTCAGCGAGGTATTGAGAGTGATGAGATGATTCAAATATGAGATAGACCATTATCTTATTCCATTATCTTTGGAAAACGTGATATGGAATAAATTAAAAAAGTAAATGAAACTGAAGTAACAGTAGAACACCTACATGAAGTATATGTATGTGAGTATACTAGGCAGTGTCTCAGAGAGAATGGGGACTGGAGACAGGGAGATATTCAGTCATATCTCAAAGTAACTAAAAGTATTATATGGATTTAACAACTATGTTCCAGTGATAAAACTCTTAACAGTATGGTTTTTAGAGGGTCCATTTGTATCATGTTTATCCTTCAGTCCTTCAAATGGTGCAAATTGTTTTATATGTAATAATTTAGAGAATGTATCTTATTTTTACTCTACAGGAAACAAAGAGTCACAAAAAAATGATGTTAAAAACTATGAACAGGATTAATTGTGCCTGGAAATGTATGTTGTTAGAATGTACTTTATGATGGGGTGAGGATTTTCACACCTGATGAGCAATGCTGCTCATTTAAAAATGTATGAATACCGGATAGAAAGTTCATTGTATGTTACTACTTATAGAGAGTGCATATGAAGAAAGTGAACAGATTTTGTTCAGGAGTAAGGATCAGATCTATTCTCATATTAGTAAGCTTTGGTTTTAATCATTGGTGGCCAGGGGTGGTATTCAGCCAGTTCTGACCAGTTCGGGTGTACCGGTAGCTCCGGCGATCAGCTGAGAGCGAATTGGTTTGCTCCAACAATCAGATGGGCCCACCTGCCCCTGTGCTATAACATACCTATATTTCTTTTGTTTTAAGCCCAGCTGATAGGCGTGGCAGAGCGGATTGCCACGGATTGCCACGCCTCTGTTTTACTCACTCTGGATTCAGTAGAAGGTAACTTTCGATCATAATGTGCATGTGCAGAAGCGTAAACGAAGTGCACACACAGTGAACCAGTTGTTACAACCAGTGAATCCCACCACTGTTGGTGGCCCCAAAAATAGAATCTTTCTGGAGGGAAAGGTCTTGAAAATTTTCATTGTATTTTCTTTCATAGTTCTAATCCTGGGCATTTTAAGCCACTGATGCACTCTTTCCTACTCCTTCCACCTCAGTCCACATTGATTGACTCCATCACAGTCAAAGAGACACCACAATTTATATCAATCTTTTTTCTTTGCACAAAGCTACTATTTCAACTCAGATGTACCCATGGAGAATTTGGCTGTTCCTTCCTTAAACAATCCTATTTCTGAAATTTGATCATATTTTTTGTTATGTGCATTAAATGGGTAATTAAAAATAAATAAATAAAACCTATCATTCAAATTTTCCTGCATTATTTTCTGTGACATTTGGCACTTTATTCTGATAACATTCTGGTAAGAAACAAAGAAAAAATAAAGCTACATTATGGAATAATAGAATAAGAAATTTTATTTTCTGTTGTTTGCTTCAGATTAGGTTATTGAATTAGTCTAGATTCTAGACCATTTCTAAAGAAATGCAGATTGAGTAGTTTCAGTATGTCCTTGTAGCACCATGGCAAACAAACTGAAAATTTCACAAACATACATTACACATTCTCTGAAGATACAGATGGGCCATTGAATGTGCTTCTTGAAATTATTAATATTATGTGTGGCCATCAGGGAAAATAACTTGTCTTTGATAACTATTGAGCAGCCTAAAGGAACTTTCTGACTTTAATGGACCAGAAGAATCTGCATTGTTTTCAGATATAACCAGAAATTGATATAAACTAATCACCATCTGAACAAACATCTCTTCCCAGTTAGATCAATATTACAGCTGAGTCTAATGAGTTTCCTTGTTATCTTGCTAGCCTCCAGCTCTCTGTGAAGTTCTTATAACAATCAAACCTAGAAACATTCACAGATTCACAAACCTCTGATCAATAGTATTGACAGTTTGTTTAGTTAAGGGTTAACTAATCAATGATCAGCTTTATCATGCTGATCAGCCTTATCAGCAAAAAAGTAAAATAGGTTCACTTTTGTATGAATTTTCTTTGTAGTACTCGCTGAATGGGAAAAAAGTTCTACATTGCTTAAAAGGAATTCAGCATTTACCATATCTTTTTTTTTTTTTTGGAGGGAGAGAGACTATATTAGCATAATTCAAGTCATCTTCAAAGGTAAAACATGTACTATGACCTTGACATGAGCTGTACTCTCATGCCACAATTATCCACATGTTAATTGATAAAATAATCATCTCAGCTGGGCATGCACATCATACTAGACTAACACATGGCTGGCCAGTTTATTATTCATGTGAACATGAAGTGCAGAGCTGGCTATAGTACTTTCTCCTGCTGGGCGAAATTGAATGGGATATCTCCCATACTAGCTAGACTATTGTTTGTATTTTATGGAAAATGTGGTTGATTTTATTTCAGAATTCATTCAATTCCAGCCTTTCTCTTATTCTGAAGACTTCATGGGATTCTGATTAATTTTATTTATCTTTCATTTTAACAATCATTTTTAGCATAGTACAGTTTGCAAGTCAAACTCACCTGGTTAGTTGGTTGTTCAGTGTATCATATGAACCCAGAAATTTGGGGTTGGTAAAGAAACATCTGCAGGATCAAATGCTTTTCTAAAAATAACTAAATCAACTGCTTTTGTTTGCAGCTAGTCCTTGACTTATGATGGCAATTGGGTCCAGAATTTCTATAGCTGACACAATTATAAAGCATGACTGCATCATCTAACAATGGCCATCTGTGCAATTCTGATTGTTGTCACTAACTAAATCCTATAGTCATTAGGTAGAACAGCTAATTCCAAGAGCTGTATCACAACTGCCTACTCCAGGGAGTGCTCGTGACCTTCAAATGCAGTACTAGCTGGCCACGAATGTGGATCTCGACTTGATGGAATACCAGAAACATGCTGCACATGAGAACAAGTCCTGCCAGAAGCCCAAGAGCTGCCCAATGCCATGTGGGGGGGAAAGGGGCATGCTCCCTATTACTGGAGAGAGACCCCTCTGCGCCCCAGGAACATGTCTTCAATGTGGGAAAGAAGGTCTCCATGTGGCTAATTGTGTCATGCCATGGCCAGGATTCACTGAGTCCTGAGCCAGCCGAAGCCGAGAAAACCACCCACAGAGCCGAAAGAAAAAATGCAGGTGGCTCAACAAGTCGTTAAGGTCTCTCCCCAATCCAGCAAGGGGAAAGAATTCTGACCCACATCAAGCCCAGCTTGGGCTTCTATGAGAGTGACAGCAAGGAAGAGAACCTAATGGTAAATGGCACCATCATACCCATGATGACCTCGGATGGAGATTTTGGTGCCCTCCTCAGGAGTAAGGGGGGGCCCTCATGGCCTTATTGGACTAGGGATGCACGTGGTAGCTAATTAGTCTCCAGACGGTGGAGAAGCTAGGACTGAGACTGAGGAGGTTAAAACAGCCAATGGGGTTCTCTCAGTTATATCAGTCCCTTTATTACACCTAACTGGAGACCACTTCTATTTGGGCTTTATTGGGAAGATGAACTCACTGTGGAGTTTGAATCTATTGTATTTAATTAGGCAACAATTGATAGGAGATGGCATTAAGAAACAATGTGGATATTTGATTCAGAATGAATCACTGTTATCTTTTGGGATAAGATAAGATGCCGTAGTAAACTTTCTACAAATTGATTACAATAACAATTTGTTAACAAGGATTTTTGAAACCTTAATCTTGTTGTTATTATTATTATTATTTAAACATGAAAGTTAGTCAATTGAACATTTAAAAATGTAACACAAATATCATTGACGGGCGCTAATGGTTGATATGAGTCGCTGCCAGCATCCTAGGTATCAACAAAGTATCTTCTTAAAATGTACAATGTTCCGAGTAGCGCAGTTTTTTGCAGTTCTGCTGGTGTTATTGCAGGAAGCTGCAATTTCTTGATGTATTTTGTAAAATTCTTGGACATGGTACCAAGTGCCCCGATGACAATGGGTCTCACTGTTACGTTTCATCCATAAGTGCATAGTTTCGATGGCCAGGTTGCAATATTTTGTTATTGTTGTTGTTGTTGTTATTATTATTATTATTTCCGTTAACTATTTTGTCATTAATATAGTATAAAGAAGACAGGTCAATAATTTGCAAATAGATTCACTAGTTTAAAAATTGGTGGGCTGCCTCACAAGGGGTGGGAACCAATATTGTAGTAATGTATTAATCAGTATTTAATTAAGGCGGGGGGTAACGTGTGTGTTAGATCAGGCACAGGAAATGAAGACGTGACCAGCTCGATACATTTAGTAACTTTATTAGCTACAAAAGTAACAAGACAAGACTGCAGGCGCGCTGCCGGAGCTCTCCTTATATTCGCTCCCGGCAGACGCACCGCCCCTTGACAGGGATTCAAATCTCCCGCCCGATGGCTAGCAGCCAATCAGGGCGGATGTCCTTATAAGGACATAACACTCCTCCCCCCTTAGTCCAAACTGTCAAATCTCGTCCACAAAAGTCACGTAGTCGCGCAGGTACGTAGGACGCCTCGGCACCCTAGCTGACCTGCGCAGTCTCACTTCTCCTCCGTCTCCGGCCTGGATGGACGGGGCTCTTTCGTCTCCTGGCTCCCTCTCCAGAACCGGGCTCGGTTCGGCTGTCGAGTGAGCGGGGTCACCCCCAGCGCCTCCGGCCGGACCGCAAGCCTTGGATGGCTGGTTCTGGTGGTCTTCCTCCTGGCCTGTGGATCTATCGCCTCGTCTCGGTTGCTCGGTTCCAACCCGGGAAGAGCATCTGAGTCTCGGTAAGTCTGTCGCTTGCTCCTCCCTGGTCTCCCGGGCGCTGCAGTTCGGTTGCGGTCCGGCCTGCTGCCGGTTGGGTGGTGGTTCCGCTCAGTGCCCTCGGGTCCGGTCCGCCGGCTGCGGGTGGTGCTGGCTTGCGTTGTGCTGTCCGACCTCGCAGGGGTGGCGTTGGTCCCCTCGGTTGGGCTGGCGTTGGTCTACCCCGTCTGGTTGGTGGTGGTCGACCTGGTCGGGATGTTGTTGCGGGACTACCTCTGCGGGGCAGTGGAGGTCTCCCCTGCCGGGGTGGTGTAGGTCTCCCTGGCCGGGTTGTTGTCGGCTTTCCCTTCCCCCTAGTCCCTGGTCTACCGTCGGGTGGTGCCTGGGGTCATCCGGGTCGGGTTGTTGTTCCCTGGCTGTCTTCTGAGATGGGCGGGGGTCCCTCTCGCCGGGGAGTCATGTGCCACCCTCGCCCATGGGTAGTGGGGTGCCCGTCTTGGCTGGGTCCCAGTCTACTCGCCTGGAAGTGCGGTCTCCCTGGCTGGGCTGGCATAGGCTGCCGTCACTGGTGGGGTGCGCTGCTCCTCCTCTGGGCAGGTCCCGGTCTACTTACGGGCTGGGTTGGTGGTCCCTGGCCCTGTTGTGCCGGGTGCCCACCTGGCTGGGTTGGTGTCGCCATCCCCCGTGCGGTTGGCCCCGGTCCACCTCGCTGGACTGCCGACGTGACAGTACCTGGTAGTGTGCCGGGCCAACCTCATCGGGATGGTGTTGCTCTGCCTCGCAGGGGTGTGGTAGGCCTACCTCGTTGGGGTGTCATAGGCCTACCTCGCCGGGGTGTTGTAGGCCTACCTCGTCTGGGTGTGGTAGGTCTACCTCGCCGGGGTGTTGGAGGCCTACCTCGTCTGGGTGTTGTAGGCCTACCTCGTCAGGCTGGTTTTCGTGTGCTCCCCCCCACCTTTTCCGGAGTTGGTCGATGTGACGTCTACAGACCTGTCCATCTTCCAACTCGACAGTGTAGGATTTGGGGCCGGTTGTGCTGGCAATCTTCCCCTTCAGCCACTTAGGAGAGCCGTTGAAATTCAGCGCGAAAACTGAATCTCCCTTGCTGAAGGCGCGAAGCGGGCGGCTGGTGGTTGCGGTCACTTCCGGGCTGTATTGGGGGTGCAGCCGGTCCAAGGGTGACCTCAACCTTCTGCCCATCAGCAGTTCGGCCGGGCTCTTGTGGGTGGTGGCATGCGGCGTGATGTGCTGGGTGAGGAGGAAGTTATCTATGCGTTCTTGCCAGTCTCCCGGGCCCATCTTGGTGAGGGCTTCTTTGGTGAGTCTGACCATGCGTTCAGCTTGCCCGTTTCTGGCCGGCCTGTACGGGGCGGACAGGGCGTGGCGGATGCCCAGTCCTGCCAGGAAGGACTCCATGGCCAGGGATGTGAGCTGGGGGCCGTTGTCCGAGACCAGCACGTCTGGTAGTCCATGTGTGGTGAACAGACGGCGCAGGGCTCGGATCGTCGCTTCCATTGTGGTAGATGCCATGGGTACCACGTCGAGCCACTTGGAGAAGGCATCTACCACGATGAGGAGGTGTCGCCCCTGCATCGGACCCGTGAAGTCGATGTGGATCCTCGACCAGGGGTTGCTGGGGGTCTCCCACTTCGCGACTTCGGATTGCGGCGGCGCTGGGTGAACTTCTTGGCACGGGTCACATCTGGAGACCCATTGCTCAATGTCTCTGTCCATGGAGGGCCACCAGACATAACTCCGTGCCAGGGCCTTCATGCGGACGATGCCCGGATGCCCTTTGTGCAGAGTCTCTAACGTTCGCCGTTGCAGAGTGCTTGGAATCAGCATCCTGTCTCCCCATAGCAGACAGCCTTTTATGGTGGACAGCTCCTTCTGTTTCCTGGCAAATGGGCTGAACCTCTCCTCTGTCTTTTCCGATGGCCACCCTCTGAGGATCCAGGACTTCACTTGGCGGAGTGTGGGGTCCTTTTGGGTGTGAACGGCCACATCTGCGGATGACACTGGACAGCTGGCGTCGTCATCTATATGGAAGAGGTGGAGCGTGGGGGCTGGGTCTTCGACTGGATTCTTCGATGGGCATCTGCTGAGCGCGTCGGCATTTCCTATGGCTGTGCCTGGCTGGTGCACGAGCCTATAGGAGTAGCCGGCTAGGAAGATGGCCCATCTCGTCATCCGCGGGGACATGAAGGTCGGGGTGGGTTGGTCGCCTGCGAGGAGTCCCAGGAGTGGCTTGTGGTCGGTGACTACGGTGAAGTGTCTTCCGTAGAGGTATTTGTGGAAGCGCTTCACTCCTGCCACGATGGCCAGGGCTTCTTTGTCCAGCTGGCTGTAGTTCCGTTCTGCGCCGGACATGGTCTTCGAGAAGTAAGCGATAGGGGCTTCCGAGCCGTTGGGCAGTTCATGGCTGAGAACTGCCCCCACCCCGTAAGGCGACGCATCACAGGTCAGCTTGATGGGGAGCGTCTCGCTGTATTGGATGAGGACGCTCTTGGACGTCAATAGTCCTTTGATGGCCCGGAATGCTGCTTCCTCTTCCTGGCCCCACTTCCAGGAAGCCGCTTTCCCCAGCAGGCGGTGGAGTGGCTCAGCAACTGTGGCTTTCTGTTTTAAGAAAATGGCGTAGAAGTTGAGCAACCCAAGGAAAGCCTGAAGCTCCGTTTTGTTTTTTGGGCTTGGAGCTTCATGGATTGCTTCCACTTTTGATTTGGTGGGGTGGATGCCCGTGCTATCAATGAGATAGCCCAGGAACTCGACTTCCTGTACTCCTATGGTGCACTTGTCCCGCCTGACCCTCAAGCCCTTGGCCTTGAACCGCTGCAAGACAAGCCTGAGCCATTCAAGGAGTTGTGCTCTTGAGTCACCTGAGACAAGCACATCGTCGAAGTAAGGCACCACCCCTGGAACGCCTTGGAGAAGGCGTTCCATCATGGATTGGAAAATGCCTGGGGCAGCGCTGACTCCAAATTGGAGGCGGTTACATTTGAATGCCCCCCTGTGCGTGACAATTGTTTGTGCCTCCGCCGTTTTTTCATCCACTGGCAGTTGCTGGTAAGCCTGGGCCAGGTCCAGTTTCGCGAAAATTGAGCCCGTTCCCAGGGAATGCAACAGATGTTGCACAACTGGGACTGGGTATGCGCTCTGTGCCAACGCCTTGTTGATGGTACAATGGTAGTCGGCGCAGATGCGCACAGAGCCATCATGCTTCAGTGGGGTCACAATGGGGGTCTCCCATGAGGCATGATCAATCGGTTCCAGAACGCCCTGGGCGATCAGCTTATCCAGCTGTTCGTCTACTTTCGGCCGCAGGGCAAATGGAACTCGGCGGGGCTTAAGCCTGATTGGGGTGATTCCCTTGTCCAGATTAAAGGAAATTGGCCTCCCCACAAATTTCCCCAGCTTACCATCGAAGACTTCTTTGAACTCTTCGAGGATGGTGTCGAGTTCGTCCCTATGGATTTCGTGGATGCCCTCAATGGAAAGCCCCAGCGGCTTAAACCACTCCACTCCTAACAGGTTCGGTCGGCTGTTCTCCACAATGGTGATGGGCAGCTCTCCGTTAAAGTCCTTGTATTTGATGTGGATGGTGGTTCTGTCCAGGATCCCAATGGGGTTTCCGTTGAAGTCCACAAGCCTCGACTTCGGGGTTTTCAGCTAGGTCTTCTTGCAGGATGGCTTCAGCTGCTGTAGGTGCTGCCAGTCCATGATGGAGTAAGCGGATCCGGAGTCTACCTCCATCTTGCACGGTGACCCCTCTGCCAGCAGCGTCACGTGGAACTTGGTGGTTCCCTCGTCGCTTGTGTGAGCGATGGTGGTCTGGTGCACCGTTCTGTTGCGGGGATATTCCTCCTCCCCGTGCCGGGACTGGATCGAGGACCGTTTGGATGTCCTCTGGTTATCTTTGCGATTCTCGCGGAATCGTGGTCTGGGTGGTTCCGGGGCTGGATCTGCTGCTCTGCAGGCCTCGGCGATGTGCCCCCTCTTCAGGGATCGGCGGCAGGTCGCGTCCCTCCATCTGCAGGTTGCCCTGGGGTGGTCGCCTTTGCAACTGCCGCATTGTTCTCCCCGGTCGCCATGCTGTGGGTTTTCCCGCCTGGGGGGGCGGGAAACCTTGTAGACAGCCATTTCCTCCTCAGACTCCGTTTGTGTGGTTGAGTCATCTGAGGAGCTCAGGCCCGACTTGTGGATCTTGTGGATCCCTCTTGCTTTGACCATCGCGGCGGCTGCTTTCTCAGATGTTTCAGCCGCTGTTGCTTCGTCGAGGACGTTTTTGAGTGGTATCCTCTTTCGGCTGAGGAACTTTTTCTGCAGCCCCACATCTCGCATTCCAAAGACAACGCGGTCACGGATGGCATTGTCCACGTTGTCGAACTCGCAGTTGGCAGCGATTTGGTGAAGCGCTGCCACGAATTCCTTGATGGATTCACCTTCCCGCTGATTTCTCTGCTGGAAGGTGAACCTGTTTGCGATTGGGGTGCCTGTGGGTGCGTAGTGCTCCTGCAGGGCTTCTTGCAAGTTGTTCCAGGACATCTCCTCAATGTCCCTGGGTGCCACGAGGTCAATCGCCATCTCCAGGACGTCTGATCCGCAGTGAGCCAGGAAAAGGGCTCTTTTCCGCTCATCGTCGAGGTTCTGGTAGCCATTGCCTCGCAGGAACTGCCGGAATCGGACCATGTACGACCTCCACTTCTCTCGGGATGGGTCGAATGGGTTCAGTGCGGCAATCGGAGCTTGCGGAGTTGCCATTCTGAGAGTCGCTGTGGTTTAGTGACTTCAGCTCGTTGGGCGATCGTGCCACGAGTCTTGTTCAGGTTCTCTTCTCTAGTCCTTTGTCGCCAGTGTTAGATCAGGCGCAGGAAATGAAGACGTGACCAGCTCGATACATTTAGTAACTTTATTAGCTACAAAAGTAACAAGACAAGACTGCAGGCGCGCTGCCGGAGCTCTCCTTATATTCGCTCCCGGCAGACGCACCGCCCCTTGACAGGGATTCAAATCTCCCGCCCGATGGCTAGCAGCCAATCAGGGCGGATGTCCTTATAAGGACATAACAGTGTGTATGCAGGAAGGGTTTTTTTGGGATGCACTTTTTTAGTGTCTTAAAATGTCTGTTTAATGATTGCTTTGTGTTTTCTTTTGATTTTTATCTTTTTTATTTTTTGGTGTTTTGTATTTTTTTCTTTTGAGTAAAATAAAAAAATAGAGTGAAAAAAAATACAACCACATTAGATTTTCCTTCAAGCTCCATCAAAAAGAAAACAGATAACTCTTTAAAATTGTACTTCTTTTCTATAAAAAACCTCCCAGATTATTTGGCTGTTGTTGTTGTTGTCCCTAGTTATTATGACTAATAGCATAGTTATTAGCATTTTATGTCCTGTTTTCTAGTAATTTTGTTGTGGAAAATAAGAAGAATGTCACCTCTGAGACTTTAGAAGCCAAAATATTTGACCTGAGCAGGTGATTGTCCCTGCTCTGGCTGTATTTCTCTTCTACTTTTCCCAGCAAATCCTATGAATAATAAATAGTACTTCGCAGCAGGAGGCCTTTGAAGGTGCTTTACATGTCAAGGAACATATCAGCCCAGCAGAGCTTGCTCTGGAAAGCTAATAAATCAAACAGGATAAATGCTGTAAAAAGGCAACTCCAGCAAACATGTAAACAAAGAAGAAATCACTGTTTTGTTTCCTTTGTTTTATTCCCTATGTACCTTATGCCAGAAAAAGGCAACCATTTTCATCACAATATTTGTGTGCTTTAAAAGGCCATAACTGGGATTATTTGTCATGAGAATTCATTATTACTGAAAATAGTGTGGTTTAATTTTTAAGTAAAGACATTTTGGATCCGGGAATAGAGACAAAACTCTTTCATTTATTCACATTTATCTGAAGCAGAAATCGTTCTGAAATATTTTATAATATCTTGAAAAGCCCAAATCACCTCATTAGAGCTAGAAATTGTTTGTGAGCCCTTGTCATTGGAGAAGATATTTATAAAATTCTGAAAATTAGCTTTTAGGCAACAAATCATCACAGTCAAATTCTTGCCAAGAGAAGTGGTAAGATTTCAAAGTGAAGTATTTTCTCTTTTACTTATGGAGAGTAGAGGGTGTTTTTTTTTTCCTGACAGATATCAACACTAGGAAATAAAATGCATTATTGTTTCAAATCCCAAAGCCCAAAGCATTCAAAACCTTTCCAAAGCATTTAAATTATTTACAAACAAAGAATCATTACTCGTTCAGAACAATGAGCTAAAAGTTACTGTTGGTCCTTTTCTCTTTGGACTGGATTTCTTTTCTCCTGATCAGTTTGGGATGAAAAAAAACCCCAACTTTTCTACACTATCATCCTGGCTATAAGATCAATACATCAGAAAAGTTTCTTATCAGCAAAGTAGCACATAGCCCTAATATATACCATAGCCTCCATTATAAGGGTAGATAGTAATAGTAATTTGTCCATGGCCTGGGGCTCCATTTCCTGGTTATGTTAACATTTATAGATTATAATATCTCTAAGGTGAAATATTGAAAAGTCAAAAGATGAGCAAAAAGAAAAAAAGACTTTAAGCAATCTCGTCCAAGACAGTCCCTGGCTTTTACCCTTACATGGCAATTTGTAATAGATATTCAAATAAACAAATATTTTTCTCTGCCCCAATTTTAAATATCCAATGCCATTCTAGCCTTCTGCTAGCTCATTAGAGCTTTGCAAAATGGGGAAGAAAGAATTATCACCAAAATCTCAGATCAGACCTAAGTCCAGATATGATCGAACAAAATTCAATCAAGTCCAATCCTTTATTTATTTACACCTAATGAACAGATACTTGTGAAACTAAAGTTACAGTTTCCTAACTTACTAACTTACTTCCTAGCTTCCTAACTTGCCATTGATATGTTCAATGGCATGGGGGTGGGGAAGTTGGACCTTGCTCTCTTATGAGTTATGTAATGACTCCAGACTAATTCTCCACTTGATTCCTCTCCCTGGCTCTGTCAGTCTCTCTCCAAGAATTTTATTTTATTTTATTTTATTTATATCCCATCTGTATTATTTTTACAAACAACTCAAGGTAGCAAACATATAAGAACACATCTTCCTTCTATTTTCCCCACAACCATAATCTTGTGAAGTGAGTTGCTTGACAGAGAATGACTGGCCCAAGGTCACCCAACTGGCTTTCATGGCAAAAGCAGAAGTAGAACTCAAGTCTCCTTGTTTCTAGTTGGTGCCTTAGCCACTAGACTAAATTGGCTGTCTTGCTTGCTTGCAGATATCTCATTACCCATCTAATGATGATGTCTACCATCTAGGTGACATCATCAGTGTTAGTGAGTGTAGAGTTTGCTCCCTGTTTGTATACAGTAGCTTGCCCTGCCATCTTTGTTGAGGATGTGGTATCTATGTCTATGTGTCTATTGATGTCTTATAGGTCTGAATGCCAAACTTCCAGGGATTCCTAACATTTCTGTATTTAGCTTGGTTTATTATACCCATAGTTTCCCAGATGCAACCATGGTTGAGTCCACCCATGTGCTATAAAATTAAGGAGTTCTCATCATATCTTCTGACTTCTAGTTGAAGTTCATGGATGAGCTCTTCTAATCGCCTGCCTGTCTATCCTACACAGTGGTTGTTACAGTTCTTACACTGCGTGTTGTGGGAAACACCTGCATTTTTCTTCCTGAGCTACAGATTCTTATGGTTTATTCAAGGTGTTTTGGAGGGGTTTAAGTGGTTTATGTGCCATGGTGATGCTGTGTGATTATAGTGGTCTGTTGGTTGTTGCTGACATGCTTTTGAGGGATGCCTTACACAAAGTACAATTTTTTAAATCTTCATGCTGCACTTCAGACAAAATATGCATTTTGTATATAAGGATTTAAAGGTTTTTAAAGCAACTACCAGACAAAAAGCAGCCAAAGTGGCCAACTATAAAAAGAACAACTAAGACAAACAGACAGGCAGACAGAAGACAGTCAGATAAATAGAGAGTTCATCCTTATAATATGCATGCTTTTCTTTAAAAAAAAACATTTTGAAATTAATTAAAATAAGAATAGAGGCTTGCATTTGGCAAAAAGTCAAAAGATAGCAACTAGTTACCATTAAAATGGCAAAACATATATAATGGCTCTAGTTCTGTATTACTTCCTATCTACTTATTATCGTTAAACTATAACATAAATAGAATGAATTAAAAGAGAAAAATGAGCACATAAGGCATTACAAGATTACAAGAACAAATTGAAAAACTTAAATTAGAAATATGTCAAAATATAACATATGGAGGATTCTGCAAGTATCAGAACCATTCTTTTTATTTAATGGATTCCCTCTCCTCTCTTCTCTAATTACTGTAGTGCTTTCTTTCACAGAGTCTCTTCTGGTGGCACATTTTTCATTCCTACATGCTTTTCTGCTGTATTCCATGATTTTAACAACAGGGCTATTTGAATTAATGCTAAATCTTCCAAGAGCAGTTTCACAGATGATTTTTGCAGCAGTTAAACAACCGTTAAATGTCATGGCAGCTAGGTTTGGAAGTTGAGTCAACTCATGGCTAGCACTAGATATTTGACACCAGAACAAAGCTGATTTTCCCCCTTGTAATATGGAAGCACTTTGGACTTATTAGAACATCCATTATATTATTTATTGGATATTCCCATCTATTACCTCTTTTGTCTCCTTTCCCGCTCCCCATAAACTTTGGCTATTTCTTTCATGGTCTTTCTCTGTACTTCCCTAATGGTCAGTAAGAGGCAGCAGCATTGTCTGTCTCACAATATTTTCAGCATAGCTAGAGGTAAAAATGATCACAGATCAACTTCAATCTGATGAATTGGAGGAGAAAGGCAATCCAATAAAACCTTATCCTGCAAGAGCTCTGAAATTCATGACTTTAAGAGTGAATTGTATAGAAGTGATAACCTCATTTGACTGATCCCTCAATTTTTCTCTCTGGTGCTGCTGTTTAATATGTTCACACATATTAGGTAAACCCTTTTTTTCTTTTAAATGCCTCTGACGATCCAAGCTGAGTTTTTTAAAAAGCCTCTGCCGATCAGGCAACTCAGCTGGAATCGTCAGAGCCTTTTGAAAGCATTTTTTTACAACCTCTTCGCAGAAGAGGTTTTTCGCAGAAAACCATTTTTGTAGAAAAAATGGTTTTAAAAGAAAAAAATGGCCATGCCCACCCAGTCACATTACCCACCACCACCAAGCCACGCCCACAGAACCAGTAGTAACAAATTTTAGATTTCACCACTGGCATAAGGTATTTTGTTGCGAGCAGAGGAGTGGAGGACTCTTCTTGTGAAATATTTCTGAACACATTCAATTGTATTAATGTCCAAATGTTGTGCAGGTTCCAGACAGATTAGCTATATTCGAGAATTGGTCTAGCAAATGTTTTGTATGCTCTGGTTAGTAGTGTGATAATTACCAGAGAAGAAGCTACGCAAGATTAGTTCTACAACTCTTAATGCCTTTTTGGCGATGTTGTTACAGTGGGCTTTGGCACTTAGATCATTAGATAGGAGTATTCCAAGGTCCTTGACAGAGTGAGGGTCATCTACAAGGTCATGTCCATTCAGCTTGTATTTTGTGTTCTGGGTTTTTTTTTTCCAATGTGTAAGACAGAGCATTTGTTGGTTGAGATTTGGAGTTGCCAATTGTTTGACCCTTCTGGTACAAACTCAAGGCATTGTCTGTGATGTTAAATATTTTTACATCATCAGCAAAGAGAACACAGTTGCTTATAATATGATTGCAAAGGTCTGTTCTGTCCCTGTCTCACACATGCACACCAGCAGTTGACCAAGAGTTAAAATAAACCAGCAGACAAGAATTTCCTTTGATAACAGAATTGGCAGCAACCCAGTGGCTGCTCGCCAAAAGTTTTTACTTACAAAGGGAGGTTTATCTCCTCCAACCGAAAACATCAAACTAAATCTGAAGTGGAGGAGCCTCTCCTCAATGCTTGAGCATGCAGGGCTGCCAAAAGGCAGGAGTGGCTACTCAGGAGGAGGAGGTCTCCTCGAGAGTAAGGTTTAAGGATAATTGGCCACTCACTTAGCCTATTTAAGTCACACACAGTTAGTAATTTCTTGCTGGAAACAACATGTAATTATTAAAGAGCAGTTTAGTGAGTGTCTTATCGTATCTTGTTTTCTGGGCTGGTTGCCAGCCTTTGCCGGACTTTGTTTATTCTTGGTACATTATAACTTTGATAAGGATTGTTGGTGTGTGTCACAATCCTTGGGAATCCAGAGCTGGGGCAGAACAGTATGAAGAGTGTTGGTCCTAGAACACTGCCTTGGGGGACAACGCTATTAACAGGTGCAGAATTTGATAGGGCTCTCCCTATTTTGACTACATTGTCTGTTTGATAGGAACACAGCTATACAATTATGTAGGGGTCCAGAGATGGCATAGGATTTTAGTTTTAGAAGTAGTTTGTCATGTACCACTGAATCAAAGGCTTTACAGAAGTCTATGTAAATTGTGTCTATTGCTTTGCCCTGATCGAGATTTGTAGTCCATATGTTCTTGCAGTGTAGAAGTTGTAGATTGTTTATTAGAGAGTAGGTTGTTTGTTTCTAGGTGGAGGGTAATGGAATGGTTAATGTATGGGAGGAGGGCTTACATACATAAAAGGCACCACAGACAGAATCAGCAAAATCCTCCACAAACACAACATCAAGACAGCATTCTGCACAAACCGAAAAATATCCACCATCCTAAGAAACCCCAAAGACAAAATTGAGTTAGAAAATCAAGGAGTATATGAAATCCCATGCACCGCCTGCCCCACCACATACATCAGACAAACCAACAGAAGAATAAGTGCATGCATTGAAGAACACAAGAATTCAGTCAGAAAAGAGGAACTTCTTCCCTGGTCCAGCACCTTAGAGCCACAGGACATGAAATTGACTTTAAAAAGACCAGAACTATCGCCAAAACTGAACACTTTAACAACAGAATAATCAGAGAAGCCATTGAGATAGAAAAATGCCCACACAGCATGAATAAACGAGATGATACCTCCCGCCTACCAGCCATTTGGAAACCCACCCTTATTGACAAACGAGTCCCTAACACAAAGAATGACACCAGACCCACACTCACGAAAACCACACAGGATGTCACCACCACACATCCACGCAAAAAGCAAACCCAAACCCACACTGATGAGGCACAACCACAAACCAGAAGCCAGACCACAGCTGCATCATTAGCCACTTTAAATCCCTCCAATCCATACATGAAGCAAACTGACACCCATCATGAAGATGTGGCACAACCACGAACGCGAAGCCAAACAACAGCAACGCAGCTCACCAGCTCAAATCCCCCTGCAATTCAGACTAACCCAACATAACCAAGCCCCCACCTAAACAGAACACACAC
This sequence comes from Pantherophis guttatus, assembly GCF_059756535.1. Lineage (NCBI taxonomy): Eukaryota > Metazoa > Chordata > Lepidosauria > Squamata > Colubridae > Pantherophis > Pantherophis guttatus. The sequence goes on along the minus strand of NC_142070.1, from coordinate 64,015,174 downwards.
CCTTCCAATCAGAGCACAGCCAAACTCCCACCCAATCAGTTCACACCCCCACTGGCAGTTAAAAGGAAGAAACAGCTGCAATCACACATTGCTCCTAGAAGCATGAAGCCGAAGACACCAGCCTGAAGATGACGAATGAGACTTTGTCGAAACGTCACCAAGACATTTCCAATTTTATGCGGGAGAAAACCTGAATAACCAAAGACCTACATACAAACACCCGCGAAAACCTCAGAGGAAATATGTGTGTGTGTGTGTGTGTGTGTGTGTGTGTGTGTGTGTATTTAATTTAATTTAATTTAATTTAATTTAATTTAATTTAATTTAATTTAATTTAATTATTTCCAATTTATATACCGCCCTTCTCCCTGAGGACTCAGGGCGGTGTACAGCCAAGATAAAAAACATAGAATACAAATATTAAAACATTTAAAAATATATATAAATTTTGGCCCGAAAGTTAAGAATCACAAACTAATTAAAAGAATTTAAAAATTTCTTCTAAGCCAACCCGGCTTGCTGAAAAAGATAGGTTTTCAGGGAATGACGGAAGGCATTGAGGTCATGGATTCTTCTTATCTCCGGGGGCAACTGATTCCAGAGGGTGGGAGCCCCCACAGAGAAGGCCCTCCCCCTGGGGGCCACCAGCCTACATTGTTTGGCTGATGGCACCCTGAGGAGGCCCTCTCTGTGGGAGCGCACGGGTCGATGGGAGGTCGTCGGTAGCAGCAGGCGGTCTCGGAGATAGCTAGGCCCTATGCCATGGAGCGCTTTAAAGGTGATAACCAACACCTTGAAGCACACCCGGAAGACCACCGGGAGCCAGTGCAGCTCGCGCAGGAGCAGTGTTACATGGAAGCATGTATGTGTATGTGTATGTGTATGTGTATGTGTATATATATGTATGTATAATTTGATACATAAAATACATCATTTACGTAAAAAAGGAAACTATTAGAAAGTGATGAATCATTTGTGAGAAGGATAAATGGAAAGGAACATGTTTTAACATGTTCAAACATATTAGACAAATAAAAGACTGGTATATGTTGTAAAAGAGAAGTATGGGGAAAGGGAAGAGTAGTATGAAAACAGAATTAATAGAAAGTTGATTAAACAAATTCATTTAAGGATTTCAAACTAAGATGGAAATCAGAATGATGAAAAGAATAAATTAGTTTATTACCAGAGCAAATGTCATATAGGCACAATAACAAGTACACACTCTCTTTCTTACACATACACGCACAAATTCTGAAGGACAAAAGCTTGGGTCATCTCTCTCTTTACCTCTGCCCTTCTTTTTCCATTGTTCTGTGCACATGATTCTGTTTGCTTTCTCACCACAACATCCTTTTCAATTAAATTCATAGAATAGTAATTACATGCACTATTTAGAATTACTGCATTATATTTAAAATATGCAGAAGCAGATAGATGATAGATAGACAGACAGAGATAGATGATAGATATATACTTAGCTAAGTTAGTAGACTGTATCAAATATAGAAAACTGATATGTACAGTTGCAATCAACTACGTAATACTGCATCTGACGCACTCTTTTGAGAATTTATAATGGGAAAGAAAATGATTCTGATGATTTAGAAATATCCTAACAGCAAAAAAATTGTATATTTAATATGAAACTATGATTTTATGATTCTGTAAAACATTTATTGAATTATTTTTTCATAATTCATGCCAAATTCATCCTATAAATGAAGTCACTAATTCTGCAAATGCAAAATAAAAATGTTCTGGAAATTATGTGATTTACTTTCCTTCTCATACATAAATAGAAACAATTCACTATTTTTACACCAATGAAACACCAATGAAAGTATATGTAATAAATGTACAATTAATTGTTGGTTAGTTAAATTTTGCTTTGTGTACTTAGTCTTCTTTTAATGTTTGTTTATTTTGAAATCTTTATTTTGGAGAGACAAAATACAATAGCATCATGTTAGATATTATCAATATTGCAAATATTACCGTACCAAAATAAATCTCAAATTTTTATTAAATAAAAATGAAAAGAAAGTATTTCTAATGGCTGAAGAAAATATAATTCATAGATACTGTGTAAGATAATAAAATCATGGTTTTTAAAATATAAAGAATAAAGAAATAATACCTAATATTAAAACCTAAGTGTAATTCCATTTTACCTAATTTAAAACTTGAAACTTCATAATGTAGAAAATATGATACAGATTACCGTTGTGCAGTCAAAAATTTTCCAGATTCTTTTTTTTTTTTTCAATATGTAGGAAATAAATTCACCATGTTGCTTTTAAGCAGCTCAATCCTGTTAAAATTAATTATGACTATTTCTTCTTTGGGTAATCTAATTCATACTTAAATTGGGGTAAGAAACAAGCATATTGAAAAGAGGAAAAAATAGTAACAGGTATAAAATGCTAACTAATTGGCAAAAATAGTTAGATAAAAATTCTAATCTTAGAACAAACTAATATCTAAAACAATTGGGTAAATTCATTGGGATTTATACTGTATAGATAGAACAATCCATTAAAAAAACTCCTTTATCAAACAACACCTGCACTTAGTTAAATAAAAAGTTCCTAAATCAGCAAGCCAGTGGATATAAAAAGTCTACACATCCCCATTAAAATGCCAGGTTTTTGAGATGTAAAAAAAATTTTTTTTTCCACCCTTTAGTATAACATATATAACTCAACTGAAAAATGAACTGTGTTGCATAGTATATCCAATTCTGAACACAGCCACATCCCTACTTATAAGATGGTGTTTGCACACCTATTCAGCCACATTATTATAGGGGGAATAATAATAAAAATTAGAATAATATAGCTGCATAGGCATGCACACCAGGGGTGGGTTCTACTTACCTTTACTACCAGTTCGCAATGGGAAACTTCTGCACATGTGCAGATCACTGATGACGACATCTGGGGTGGTGGGCAGGGCTTCCCACCAGTTTTACTACCAGTTCTTACGAACCGGTCCAAACCGGGGGCAACCCACCACTGGTGCACACCCTCTTATAAGTATTACTTATAAGAAAAGGATACAAAAACATCTCCAAGGCATAGGATATACCATGAACAAAGTGAAGACAATCATTAAAGAGTGGAGCAAATATGGGACAACAGTGACATTACTAAGAACAGGATGTTCCTCCAAAATTTGTGAAAAAACAAATGCTGCCAAGACTCCTACAGCAATAGTAAAGGAACTGCAATTTCTGGCAAAAACTGGTTGTGTACTATACGTGAAAACAATTTCCTGCATTCTTCATATGCCTGGACTGTGGGGTAGGGTGCAAGACAGAAGCCTATTCTTAAAAAGAAAAACATTCAAGCTTGCCTATATTTTGCAAAAACCTTCAGCCAGTCTGACAAAAGCGTAAGGGAAAATGAGGTATGGTCTGCTGAGACCAAGGTTGAATTTTTTGGCCAAAGTTTTGGAATGGCCCAATCAGAGCTCATACTTGAATCCAACTGAAAATCTGTGGGTGACTTAAAGAGGGCTGTGCACAGGAGATCCCTTTGCAATCTGACACTTTTTCCCCACTTGAGAGAGCAAAGATTCCCAAGGCAAAATGTGTCATCCTTATAGGCTGCTTTCTATCTGTCCAAGCTTATACTCCAACTACAAGTATGGACAGACACAGACTTTCAAGCAAGGAGGAGTTACTCCGTGTGGGCCTAGTGCTTTTCCAATCTTTTGTCTAAATGAAATAGACCTTGCACATCTTTTTCTAGGATCATCAGAGATGGGGCCCCAGAGGGATGGAATTAGGTGTAGGAGATTTTACTATTGTTGGTGGGTCTGATATGGGGAGGGTAACAATAGTTGATCACCTTGATCTCCTCTCAGACCTACAGTAGAATACTTTCAGGTTATCTGCCTGTTGCCGATTCTCTTCAAATAGGTGTGTGTAGACTTTCTATACCCATTGCATTGTTCAAAGTATAGTAGAACAAGACATGAGACTAATGTGTTAACATCTAAACTTTCTTTAACTCTCTGTACAAATTAAGGAATTGCATATAGCATTTTATATCAGACTTGTTATGGTAATAATTTGAAACCTCCCCAGTATACCTTTCTGGAGATTTCTACAGAAAACTCTCTATTTAGAAGCAACTTCATCTTACAAGTTGAATGTGAAAATCTGCATACTACCTATGGACGTATCACCAAACTAATCCTCTTTTTTTAAGGGGAGAGAAGTATTTTCTCTTTTTTTATCATTGTAGGAAAATAAAGATGTTTCCATTTAAACTTGAAGGGGGGGTTTGTTTTTGCTTTGTGTTTTGGGAGGTGGGGTTAATCATAAGATTAAATGTTACAGTTTGTACCATGACTTGATTTTATTCAAAAACAATTGAACTCAGTCTATAAATTTAACACATTTTCTCAATTGGATAGATGGTTAAAGTTAATTTAATGATTTAGAAAGGATTTTGCACATGAGTTTTTTTTTCCTCAAACGTTGGGATTTTTAAATTCTATTTGAATAATTTAATTGGTTTTAGCTCAATCAAACCCAATATAATAGAGCATGCTCAGCTTTGCTATAAATATCTATTGTAGCAAGGTTGAATTCTCAGACTAGAACTTGAACAAAGGAATCACTTAAGGTCATTTATTTTGAATTGGAAACTCTTGATGTTCAACTTCATTGCAGTAAAAATACAAACGGTTTTATATTGCTGAATAGTTTTCATAAGATGTAATCTCATGCAGTGTATTCTTTGCTTTGCTAGTCAGTGTGAAAAACGAGCAGCAATATAGCTAATCTCACTTCTGTTCCTGTTCTTCTCACTGGGGATTCTAATGCTGTTATCGCTACATAATATTCCTGCCTCTTGCTGATTTCACTATGTTTTTCATTTAGGCATCAAGTATAAGTGCTGAATCTATAGGGTGTCCTAATAGTTCTTACAAACTGAAAAGACTATGCATAATTGTGTGAACCTGTATCAATCAGAAAAATACACATACATTCCAGTTCTTCTCTTGCTATTTTGTAAAGGGGAAGATTGTCTTCTCCAGTAATCCTATTTTATATTTAGTAACTTTGCTAGTTGTTATTACTGTATTTTCTTTTCCACTGATATTTCAGACCTAATAATTATTTTGTAAGCCACCTAGATTTGTTAGGTAGCCTGTTTATTTATTTATTTATTTTATTTAGCATAAAACATGAAATTAAAAATTTATTCTCCTGGTTTTTCAATCACAATAACATATAAATATTGCCATGATTTATGCATTATTACATGCATAAATCCTACCACATTACATCAGGCAATGGAATTATTTATTTATTTATTGGTTCAATTTATATGCCGTCCTTCTCCGGAGACTCAGGGTGGCTTACAATGCGTTAAGCAATAGCCTTCATACTTTTGTATATACCTGCTTAGTAGGGCTTTCGCCCCCCCCCCCAAGCGGTGTTCTTTTTTATACAAAGTCAGCTTATTGCCCCCACAATCCGGGTCCTCATTTTACCTGTTAACATGGTTGCATCAATTCACACTGTCTTTTTATTCAATGCAACATAACACTTTAGTTGGATTCTGGTTTTCAAGAAGACCTAGCATTAAAGAAGGATTCTGGTGGTAACAGCAAAAGCAGGCCCAGAAACTATGAAGATTTATGAAATATATACCTGTAATATTCATCTTGGCCAGATGAAGCTAAGATCATTGGATTTCCATTGTGATTGTACGGCATTTTTTATTGTACAAGTAGTCCCCATAGTAAAAACAGTGATGAAAAAGTAATGATCTTTATGACCAGTCCTCACGTATACGACCTTCACAGGTATGTAAAGCAAAGGAAATCTGAAGGAAGATCATAAACATAGTTGCAATTCACCAGTGACTCCTTTGCTTAATGACTGAGTTGCCAATCCCAATGGTAGTCGCTAAATTAGGACTATTTTTTCTAGTGGTATGTGTTATTTGTTTTTAATTCTCTTATTTAAAGCATTTTCAACCAACCAAGCGATTACTCTTTTTTACGATCACAGACCAACAAATAAAGCATTAAAACAATAATAAAAATAAATAAAAGACAGACAGAATAATATATTTTGATTGGTGGTGGATTAACAGTGGGGTGTTAATGTTTACCTAATTTTACATACAGCATAGCAGAATTTGGCCACATTCATAGAAACTACTTCATATTGATCTGATAGCAATAGCTGCATGTTTAAAAAAAAAGGTCAATATTTCCTAGATATTTTATTAGGTAAGGTGTTATAAATCGAGTCTGTAAGTCCTTATAAGAAGATGCAGTATAGCAGGATGTGAGCTACAGTTTCAATGGCCCCTTGTCCACAGGGCACAGTCTCAGCTCATAAGGTTTTTTTTTTTTTGTTTTTTTTTGTATTTGTACTCCAAAACTGCTGTGGGAAGTGCATTGCAGGGTGCTAAGGTTAGTGTCCTTCGGATTTCTGGGAGGATTATTTGATATAAATATCTTGCTGCTTTAAAAGAGAGGAATTTGACTGCACAAGTAAACATTCTTAGGAATAGCAACCCAATCTTATTGGATTTCCAAATCTTTAATATGTTGTTAAAGTGCACTAAATGCACACTGATGCCCCATCATTAAAAGCACTTTTTTTGAGAAACCAAGATACTGGAGTTTTTTGTGAGATGGTCCTGAATCATACTGATTCGAAATAGTCTACAATAAGGAGAGAACTCAAACCTGTAGGGGGAAAGAGTTGTTATAACCAAGTGCAGAAAGGTAAATCCATGCACCTAACAATAACAGAGTTAGAAGGGACCTTGAAGGTCATCTAGTCCAACCCCCTGGTCACACAGGAGACCTGTAACTAGGGATTCGAACCTCCAAACTGCTGACCTTTCTGATCGACAAGGTCAGTATATTATCCACTGAGCCACCTAGTCACCTGTTTTGATTTTGGCTAGTTTTGCTTTCCTCTTTAGTACTGCATTTGGGATGCAGTGTGCTACATGGCTCTTAGGAATTTGGAAAGCATTTTCATTATATTTCCTTCAGCCAGAAAATCAGAAGAAATATGGTAGTATCTTTTCTGATCACAAAATACAGGAAGAAATTAGGAAGAAAGGTGAGATCAGACTCCATGGATTGACACAGTTCTTCTACAATTTCAGCCTGAAAGTTTCCTTCAGCAGTTTACTTACTTATTCTGACAGTCAGGCAGAACTTTAACCTTGTTCCACATATTTTTAACAGAATTTCCAGGAAGACTGACTACAGTAATTTAGAGTGCATATGACTGCAGCCTTCATCTGTGTGAAAGCATTTGAAGTTTGACAGGGAAGCAAAAATAATAATAACATGGCAGTAATGAAAGACAATTTTTTATAATATAAGAAAAGTTTGGAAGAAAACACATCATTCATGTAATTCCTTTTTATGATTTTCTCAAACACTACATCTACATGAAAGTAATCAAAACTTTTAAAATGAATATGCAGTAGAGCATAAGAAGCGCCCTGCTAGACAAGAATAAAGGCCTATTTTTCCTAGCATTTTATCCCCATAGTGATTAACCATATACTGTACCTAAGCAATGTTCCAATATTTGATTGGCTGCCACAAAGAAGAGGTCAACCTATTTTCCAAAACACCAGAAGGCAAGATAAGAAATAATGGATGGAAACTAATCAAGAGAAGCAACCTAGAACTAAGGAGAAATTTGTTAACAGGAGAACAATTAACCAGTGGAACGGTTTGCTTTCAGAAGTTGTGGATGCTCCATCACTAGAGGTTTTTAAGAAGAGACTGGTCAGCCATTTGTCTTGAATGGTATAGGGTCTCCTGCTTGAGCAGGGGTTGGACTAGAAGACCTCTAAGGTCCCTTCCAACTCTGTTATTCTGTTATTAAACCCACAAATAAGTTAAGGTGGCAAGAAAGCTTGCAGTCATGTTCTTTATGTATCATTTAAAGGCATACTCTAATATATGACCATCATTGCCATTAATCATTTATAATTCCAGGATTTATAATCATCTTTCAAGTACAATGTTGGTATTGGTTATTACCTTAACTGTCTCTTCTGAATTTTAGAACCCTTCAGCTTCTAATTTAAAATAGGTTGGCTGAATCAAATGCAGGAAATAGAATTATACATACAGTTTTATACATAAGTGTGATTGTATAATAATGAACTATGATTGATGTAAAATAAATTATACAGATGAGTTATAGAGAGAGGAAAAGTATGCTTACAGTTTTCCCCTTAAAAGATTTTGTCTGAAGTCTTCTATAGTATTCTATAGTATAAACCTGGTAAAGAAAAAGATATCATCTTAATTTGTGCAATGTGTGTTAAAAATAGATATAATTACATTAATACCATTCCTGCTCAACATTGAAAGAATGGATGTATGTGCTTTCCAATAAAATGTTCCAAATGTGGATTTTATTTTGACACTGCTTCATTTCCAGAGGTGCAAAAAATATCTCATTGATGACGCAGAATGTAACATTCCTGTTAAGACAACATTGGGTCATTAACTTAAATTCTTTATTGGTAACTAATGGCCCCTTTATAGACATTTCTGTCATAAATATTCTTAACTATTTAATCTTCTGTTCTTTGCTAAAAAATTTAAATGTTACTGCTTGCTTTCTGTAGTCTCCCCAGAACCTTTTAGAAAACAGAGCCTTTTAAAAAAAGGTTGCATGGACAATTGCTTTTCTCTTAATTGTGCTTTAATTAAGAACAAAATAATAGGATAATATATTAGAAAGGAACAATAACAGATCTGTCTATAGTAAAAAAAAAATTGTGGATAGCCGCTGCTACAGTACCCTTTGGAATGCCAGTGCGTGGGGCGCATCGCTTGGTCTTCTGCTGCTTTTGTGGCCACAATCAATGGCAAAAGCAGCCATGTTTGCTGAAGGCAGCAGTCGGAGGGGCACCCATGAGGCAGCTGTTCCATGGACAAAATTGCTTGCTGTCACTGTCACCATTAGGTAAGGAGGGCTCTAGGCATATGGGCTTTGTTGCTTGGCTTCCAGCTTCTTTTGCGGCTGCAATTGGCTGCAAAAGCAGCCATGCTTGCTGGAGGCGGCGGCCTGAGTGGCACCCACGAATCAGCTGTTTCCTGAATGGTGGGATGGCCTGCTGCAAGCCTTCGGAAGCTGACATTAGGGGCTGTTCACCCCACCTCATACCAGTACATGGGGGGGAAATAAGTTCGCCTCGAAAAGAAGTCTTAGCTGTTTTTTGGGGGGGTCAAAAGAAAATAAGACTTTGTCTTATTTTCGGGGAAACCTGGTAATATATAGATATGCATTCTAGAGTATTTATCCCTAATAGAATTAAAATTATTACATTTATATACTGCCTGATTCCCAGAAACTCTGGGTAGTTATTCTTTCCTTGGGAGATAGATAAATTTCACAAGAGATAAACAATATAAAAATTATTTTTAAAAAGATAAAATATAACTATCAAACTAACTAAAAACTATTTTCCAAAGCATCAAAAGACAAGACAAAAAACAATGGATAGAAATTAACCAAGGAGAGAAACAACTTAGAACCCATGCTCTGAGCATAGAATAGAATAGAATAGAATAGAATAGAATAGAATAGAATAGAATAGAATAGAATAGAATAGAATAGAATAGAATAGAATAGAATTCTTTATTGGCCAAGTGTGATTGAACACACAAGGAATTTGTCTTTGGCGCATATGCTCTCAGTGTACATAAAATACAAGATACACTTGTCAAGAATCACAAGGCACAACACCCAGTGACAGTCATTTGTACAATAAGCAATCAAATCATACTAGGAAACCATCATTATCAATATAAATCGCAAGGATACAAACAACAAAGTTACAGTCATGCAGTCACAAGTGGGAGGAGATGGCCGACAGGAACGCTGAGAATACCAATAGCAATAGTAATGCAGCCTAATGTGAATAGCTCAACAGTGTTGAAGGAATTATTTGTTTAGCAGAGTGATGGCGTTCAGGAAAAAACTATTCTTCTATCTGGTTGTCTTGGAGTACAGTGCTCTATAGCGTCTTTTTGAGGATAGGAATTGAAACAATTTATGTCCAATATGTGAGGACTCTGTAAATATTTTCACAGCCCTCTTTTTGACTTGTGCAGTATACAGGTCCTCAATAGAAGGCAGGCCAGTAGTAATTGTTTTTTCTGAAGTTCTAATTATCCTCTGAAGTCTGTTTCTGTCTTGTTGGGTTGCAGAACCAAACCAGACAGTTATAGAGGTGCAGTTGATAGACTCAATAGTTCATCTATAGAACTGTATCAGCAGCTCCTTGGACAATTTGAGCTTCTTGAGTTGGCGCAGAAAGAACATTCTCTGTTGTGCTTTTCTGATGACGTTTGTGATGTTAGGTGTCCATTTTAGATCTTGAGATATTATAGAACCTAGAAATTTGAAGGTTTCTACTGTTGATACTGTGTTGTCTAATATTGTAAGAGGTGGTAGTATGGGAGGGTTTCTCCTAAAGTCTACCACCATTTCTATGCTTTTGAGTGTGTTCAGTTCCAGATTGTTCTGGTCACACCACGAGGCTAGTTGTTAAACTTCCCGTCTATTATTCTATGTTCTAAATATTTATTGCTGAAAAACAAAATGCAGAAGTGCTCAAATCTGGATGATATCTTTGGCAATTTCGGGGGGGGGAGAGAAAGTGCTCCTAAACAGTTTTCTACCAGAAATCTCTAGAAAGGGATACTGTAAAGTTTTCAAATTATTACCAGAAGATTATGCAGAATTATAAGTTTATAACAGTCTGTTATACAAAGTTGAAGCTGAATTCCTTAATTTGCACAGAGAATTATAGAAGATTTAGACTTTAGCACATCACAGATACATGAATCAAGAGTTCAGTGCAAATTCATAAAACATTTTATCCACTTGTACAGAAATAGAATAAAATATAAGTTTCTCTAGCTTTTAGATATCACTGGGAGTGGAGATTAAAGTTTCCAGCCTTCCATTACATGGTACTACAGTACCATAGACCTTCAATGCCATCTTTTTAGATCAAGGTCATTTGTTCAGATTAACATAATTTTTAATAATCTCAAGAAGTCAAACAAGCAGTAATACTACATAGTAACACTTTAGGTTTTATAATAAATTTCATTGTAGATATGTATATACAGTATCATCTACATCTATATCTATATATTTCAAGCATCTTTTAAAAGAAATCTAAAGCAACATGCATAAGTAAGACAAGCAGCTATTGAAAAAACAGTACAATCAATGTTCTAATTACTTCATGCAAAGTATTTGGTGAAGAAATCAATGTCAGTTGATCCTAATGGCATTGTTTTAATGATACTTTAAGTTACAGAAGAAAAAGGATGTGTGAGTGAAGGACAATGTCAGCATTGACATTTTCAGAAAATTTGAAAAATAGACCAGAATGTGAATACTCTCCAGTAAGAGAGATATTGCATTAGAATGTATTAACAGCATTATAAATTATTTACTGTCCATGATTATGGTGGAGATTTCTATAATTTAACTGGACATCTGGCTATTTATTTCTGTTTATATCCATCTCTTTTAATCAACTGAAATCACAAATTATCCTGTTAGCTGTTCTGGATAGCTTACAAGTAAGTAGGCAGTCCAAGTCCAAGTAGGCAGTCCAAGATTCCAGCTGTGGAATCAGATGCTGACCCAATATATCATGCTATTGTGCTTTACTTACATCACCATCAATATTACAATACCTCCAAGGGAACATGTGTGGAAAATCTCAGGAAGTACATTAACTCTTCATCCCTGGAAATGTTGTCATATTCAATAAGTGTGTTTTAAAACAATAAATGTTTCAAACTATCTTTCACTATTTTGATCAATTCTGATTCTACTGATCAATTTTTTAAAACTATTATTCACTATGCATGAATGTTCTGTTTAATTTATATAGACAAAAAGAAATATTTCTTCTGTTTATGTATACAATTTTCAGCTAAGTATTTTGCAGACTGCTTAGTTTTTGCTAGTTAAAGGTTAAGATGACACAGGACTTTGCTTGTTAAATGTTAATATCCATGTTAAAGAGCAAAAGACTATGCAACAGAGATTGGCAAAATGAGGATATCACTGTAACAAGTTTCATAGATTTAAAGGTGCAAAATGTCCTCCCCCAGCAACACTTAAGGGGGGATGACAAGGGCTCAGCCTGATAAAGAGGCATCCCATTGTTGGAACACAAACTCTACCCCTCTTTTACATGCATTACAAATTATACACATCCCCAAAGAGGCAAAGTTTGCAGTGTAACAATTCAATATTGTTTTCATCATTTCACAAAAGCATAAGGCCAATGGATGCCACTAATCACCTATAGCTCAGAGCATCTTGTCAGTGAAGTCTACAAGAGGAAGGAAAGACAAAGTGCATCCTTTAGGCTTATGATATGTTAGCAAAAAGCCGAGAGTGATTTGTGCATAAATTATAGACTGTCAATGATCATTTCTTCTACTGATTTTGAAATGCTAAGAATAAAAAATTGTAAATCAATGCCCACTCCAAACTGATTCAGGACCCACAGTAACCAAAAAAAAATAAAAAATAAACCCTCTTATGCCATTCCACAAAAGAAAATTAAAAGTAGGGGAGAATACTTGCAATCTTGTGAACTGTATGCTAGCTCCTACAAGGGTTAAAAAAGGTAAACCATTATAAAAGCTTGTGTCAGTTTCACTCTTGCTGTTTTTCTCTGGATTCGCTACAAAGTTATCAAGTTAACTTTTCCCTTTCAGAAATTGAAGCTCAACAGCTGGAGAGAAGAAAGAATGCATTCAATGAGAAAACAGAGACCCAGATTCTCAAAGCAACCCACAAAATTCTAGCTCAGTGGTATGTACATCACAACTGAGGCAGAAATAATTCAGCTCTGCTTTCCCACTTTACCTGCTGCTTTAGAACATAAACATCTTTGTACTTTTAGAATTGTACATCCTGATGTGGAATTTTCTTTGACATACCAGCAAACTGTTCATGCCCCACTGTTTGGATAATACGATATGGAAAGGAATAGAAACCCTGCATCTTTCTCTTTTTTTCCCCCATATATAATAAGACACAGAAGAGTGGAACAAAAATAATAGTCCAAAAATAACTCATAGTCACACCAACCTGTTTTGGATACACCATTGATTCTTACCCCTATAAATACATCAGAATAGAATAGAATAGAATGGAATGGAATGGAATGGAATGGAATGGAATGGAATAGAATAGAATAGAATAGAATAGAATAGAATAGAATAGAATAGAATAGAATAGAATAGAATAGAATAGAATAGAATAGAATTTTTAACATAATCTAAACAGACAAATATTATCTACCAGATTATAACCCAATTCCAATATTTACAATAGTTATGACATTTGTTAATTGCAATATTAGGACAACTTCTTAAATCCCTTAAAACTAAAAAGAAACCCTACTACTAGTTTATATAGATCTCTTCTCAATAAATAATTTGTTATCAATAAATCACTTTTATATGTAGGTACTGGGAAATGAGAGAAATAAGGAATTAGAGTTTCCTATATTGCTTTAGAAAACTATAGAGTGTTTTAACTTCTGTAACAAGAGGGTTAAATTACAACGTATACAACAAATAATAGTATTTTGAATTCAATGGACTCCATTATATTTGTATAGAAAAGAATTGTCAAAACACCATTTTGTTGGAGATATAATAATAATAATGGTTCGTTAAAATATGTTTTTACAATGTTTTACGTTTACTAAATTTGGCGGAAATGTACTGGATTATATAAATATAATTGAACAACAAAAACTGAAATTTTCAGGAGATATTCTTTTGAGTAATATAACTAGTACTTGGAATTTGACAACTGGACAATGTAAATGAATTCTCCAACCTCTTATTATGCCCAAAAGACTATTATTGCAGCATTAGAAAGGTATGTGTATGGAACCTTTCATTCAGTGGATGGAAGACCTAATTGCACTTGCCACCTATAAGTGGATTCCCTATAGATCTAGACCATGTACAGACAAATATAACAAAATATGGGAATGATTAATACAAAATGCAGAAGGTTAACAACATGCTAGTTAATAATAGATAAATAATATTAATAAACATAATAAATAAATCTATTACAAATATATGTACTTGAATAATAACTGCATTTGTTAACTATACATAGTATAGCAACTATTTACTGCTAAAATTATCTATCTCTTTTTTCTTTCTCCTTTGTTGTATTTTTCAATTTTTAAAAAGCTTCTGGTGTCTTTTTTCCTTGACAATGTATATATTTTTATCTTTGTGTTTTGTTTTGTTTTTCTGTTTCTTGTCATTATTTAAAAAAAAACAATAAAAATTCAAAAAGTTTAAATCTATTATAAAATCACATTGGCAGTATTTTTTATAATTCTGGTTTGAAAAAGGTCCCTTCAGTTCTGTGTTTTTAAGTTTTAGAGCACTGGGCATATTTATATAAAAATCTTTTTATGTTCAGCATACTTTGTTTCCTAGGCAATGCACTTAAGATTATAGTCTTTATTTCCTTCACAATATTGGAGAGGTACAACCTTTAGATACCTGTTTCTTTACAGGAAAGGAAAGGAAAAATATACAATATTTAAAATATATATTTTCTAGCACACAATTTGCTACAATTTTAGCAAATGTTAGCAGTTCTCGATTAAAATAACAACTAGTATCCATAAAAAGAATTAGTGCTGTTTTGCCAAATTGTAGACTAATCGTTCCCAACCAACTCTACTTCAGAAGTACCGGAAGGTTTCAATTCTTAAAACCATGAAGCTGGTGCTGGTGGGTAATTTCTGGAGTTGTTCCAGCACATCTGAACAGTTACAAGATAGAAGAGGCGGTCCTGGAATCTAATTGGTTATTACTTTAAAGCAAGCCGTGAGCAGTGGCAGATTTCTTCACAATGTATGCTAGTTAAGAAAAAAGAAAAGAACAGGAGCATACAATATAAGTGATTACTTACTTTTTCACCTATATTTCTTTCTAATGTGTTAAGAATGCTTTTGAATATGCATGACCATTTTTTAAAAAGGATTAATAAAAGCTGTAACAAACAACTTGTGAGAAGGCAGCCTGTTATTATTTATTGAGTATGCTTTACACAATATACTCAATATATGAACTGAATGTTAAAACCATTAACTTGACTGCTACAGGAAGAATTGAATTAGTTTCTGCTTCACTTCCATGGCTGAAAAACAGGAAAATTATGTATGTCTATATACAAAGCTTGTTTTAATAATGTACATTTTTTTAAAAAAAATCCAGCACTTAGTCCAGCACAAATCCCAAATGACATGATGGCATCCATGCAGAGAGAAAGATGTAAAAGCCTTAAATCATGCATTAGCCATTCTCAGGGTGTTTTAAAATTTATTTATGTATATGCATTGTAATCATTAAAGTAGCAGAGACTGGTGCATTTTTGAAACTTTTTTAATATGTCCTGCATTGTTCTGCAAACTCAGTGACTACCCTCACTTTCTAATCTGAAAAGGGTTTAAAATGCCTCATATTTTTTTTTTCTCTGCTATTAACACATATGCGTGAGGCCACAAGGTCTAATGAAAAAGGAGAAACTCACAAGACCTTTAATCACTTCATAACAAGCAGAGAAATTTTGTAAAATAATAAATGAGAATGGTTAGGAAAATAATGCAGAAATCATTCTCGGTACAACAATAAGATTATGCATTTTGTTCTAGTATGTCAGGATTATAGTAGTCTAGAAAATGACCTTCATTAAGAGTTAAACATTTAACAATGCAATTCCACAGTCACATAGATATCCTTAGAATGTACTTTGATAAGATTGCATAGTCCTAAATTCCATATGTTTAAATCAATACTGCATACATCAGAATGCCTATTTCATTCTCGAGAGAACATACTCAACCATAGCAAAAGCAAAAATCTTATATATGTTAAATATATCGTTCACTAATTCACTTTACTTCTCTTTCTCCTAGACAAATGAGTGAATGAACCTTGAGGCATTAAATTGTTTCTTTTGACATTCTGATGAAACAGATTCTTCAAATTCCTGTGATACCTGGAGGAGAGAAACAGAGACAACAGACAGAAACAGAGACAGAGGCCTTAATAAATCACCATATACTTCCATACATTTTGAAATGATGCTTTTATGTTATTCATTACATAACTAATTCTGAGTATCCTAAAAAATTAAAACAATGTTGTTATTCTATGCGAGGAAGAAAATCTGTTTAGCTGACCAACAAGTACATATAAGAGTAAGAGGAATCTACTGTTTTCAGCACTGAAAATCAGTAGAATCTTGAGACTCTTACAATATACTTTTGTTGTTTTAAAAATTATTTTATTTTAGGCGATGCCACTATACTATATAAACTGAAAACATACTGAACATATGTCAATATATTTTATGTTCTTTCTTGGATTAAAATATGGAAATATTGATGTTGTATCACTTTTTCTATGCCATAAAAATGCTGTGGTTTTTTTCACTGAGGTGATATAATCAGTAGTAGAGTAGAGAATAGAGAGTACAGAGTAGAGTTGGTCTCTAACAGAAAGCCACTTGAAGAGACTAGAAGCATTTGAAATGTGGATTTACAGACGGCTGTTACGTATAAACTGGATTGACAAAATTAGAAATCCTCCAAGGAAACATTGAAGGCAAATGAGATTCATGCAGAAGAAGACCATCATGGCTTCAAAATCTAAGGGACTGGTTTGGACAAAACTCAGCAGTACTTTTTCATGTGGCTGCTGATAAAAATAGGATCGCCAACATGATCACTGATGTCTGATGACGGATATGACACAAGAAGAAGAAGATATAATTAGATGTCCAAATGCTTTTAATAGTTCCTTATTTTAAACATTAAGTGCCAGATATTTTTGAATTTTGAATAAGAAGTAGCGAAAGGAAAGGAAAATAAGGTGATATATCAGTCAGCAGTACAAGTAAAACAGCCTTAAGGCAAATTGTTCTTTGTTCTCATGAGAGAACTTGAATTCTGCATTTCTACAGCTGTTGTAACACTGCTTACAGGGAGATAGTGAAAGGAAGTACAAAATACATTTTTAATCCAACCAAGATGTTTTCTATATCTAACAGAAAACCAATTATTAACACTAGAAACATATCCATCATACTGACATGGCACCCAGAAAAAAACTCATTTGGGAGTATTTTTGGCCAAGTTTCTAAAGCAATGGACTTAAATTGCTTTTGACACATTTAGGTAGTAGCATGGGTTGGGGATATAGATAGCAAAAAATATTTTATTTGGCATGCAACGGCAGTCAAGAATTTCTGCTTGCTGTAAACATATCAAATAATAGATGGTACTTTGAGTAACAGAATTTAATTTAAACAGATTACATTTAATAAAAACATTCCTTATTTCAGATAAATATAAATAAATACTTAGGCAGGTAGTCCTCAATTTACAATCACCATTGAGCCCACATTTTTGTTGCTAAGCATGACAGTTAAGTGAATTTTCCATCATTTTATGACCTTTCTTGACACAGATGTTAAGTGAATCTCTGCAGTTATTAAGTTAGTAACATGGTTGTCAAGTGAATCTGTCTTTCCCACTGACTTTGCTTATCAGGAGGTCACAAAAGGGAGTCACATGATCCTAGGACTCAAAGTTGTAATAAATATGAGTCAGTTGCCAAATGTCTGAATTTTGATCATATGACCATGAGGATGCTGCAATGGTCATAAGTGTGAAAAATGGTCATGAGTCACTTTCTTCAGTGCCATTGTAACTTCAAATTATCACTAAATAAACTGTTGAAGTTGAGGAGTACCAGTATGCTGTTTATTTATTGCCTACTTAAACTAAGTTTCAGAGAATGCAACCCTCTTTAGGTAAGAGTAAGTTCCTTTCAGCAATGTCACTTACATCCAAGAAATTATATATTGGAATGATTGTAAATACTGGGGAATCTTCCTTTTTTTCATGTTTAATCCCACCATTAGTAGTAAAGGTGAACATGTTAGATGCTTTAAAATTACACTCAAATGGTTCTTTAATTATGGTACATCTAACTTATTTGTGGCAGTCAGATAAGATTTATGACCTAACTATTTCTCTTATCAATTCACATAGGTTTAAATAGGTTGTCTCAGATTATATTCAAATACAAGAATATTATGTCTTTCCATCTTAATAATTTAAGTCCTTGAATTTTTATTTTATGGCTTCCTATTTATGAATGCAATGCATTGGTAATATTCCAGTTTTATACAACATTTGAGCTAAAGAGGCAGTGAGGAGGTTATAATGATTTTGTGGCATCCTGTCATGTCCCTATGGGAGCCTGAATCTGCTCCGAGCTGGAGCTGAAAAAGACCAGGGGGGTGGCTTCATTGGCTTTGGAGGAATGTGGGGAGGAGGCAGGCCAGGGCCCCTCAGGAGTGGGACCGCTTGCTAGCAGGGAGGAACAGGGGCAGGATGACCAAGAGAGGGCAAGCAGTGGAAATGAAGAGCGACTGGGTCAGGCAATGAGCAAGGACCACCCCTTCCTGATCCACAAGCATGAAGAGTGGAGAGGAGACAGGAACAGCGCAGACTGACCCGACGACTCAGGAGAAGAGCACCAGACCCCACAAGGCACACCTGGGGACTGAGATTTAAGGAGACACTATGAGGAGGGGTGTTTGTCAGCAACAAACGCTGAATTCATGGAGTTTTGTGTGCTGTTGCTGACATTTGGAGTTTCCTGGACCTCTTGCTTTATTTCTTGCTTCCTGAATTAATTGCCTTGTTCCTTTGCTTCCTGGACTTATTGACTTATTCCCTTGCCCCGCTGGACTTCTTGCTTTGTAGCCATTGTGCTCGCAGCATTTTGCTGGACTGCTTGCAGCCAGAGGCTGCTGAAGGGGTGCATGTGTGTGTGAGAGAGAAAGAGATCACTTGCTCTGGGACTTGCCATAAATATGGGAGTGTTTGGAGGAAAATTGGAGCAATAAAGGGGTGGTTTGAACTATCAGCTGACTGTGTTGCCTCTGTGCCTTGTCCTGGGTCATCAAACATCCTTTTGAGCACCTCTTTAATTCAAATAAGTATTGTGGCTATTGTGCAAACCCAAGAAAATGTGTGATTGTTTTAAAAGCCGCCAGCAAGTGCAGTAAGCATTGCCACATCATCTTAGAAGTAGGGTTTTTTTTCATTTTTCATCCCAAAAGGTATACTTCACTATTTGGTGTAGATATATTTAAATTAGTAGCTGTTATTACTGTAAGGTTTGTAGAATTAAATATAAACCCACTCTGAAGACTTAAACACACTGCAAAAACATGGAACAGAACAGAAGTTTAAAAGCCTTATTTGACCATTCATCCATAATCCTGCCCAAATCACAACAACAATCAATAAAAACATAGAAATAAACAACATTCCCACTTTATACAAAAGATATATATCACTCTTCCCACTACAGCACCATGACATCATCATATTAACTCTCATTTGCTGGGTTCATCCTTTGCCCAAAGCCCAACATTTCAGAAGATCTGGAATATTTTTGTGGTTTTCAGAAAGGCTAAGAGAACTTCTGGAGCCCTCTGGATTTCAGGAGGAAAACTGTTCCATAAATCAGGGCTGCTACAGACAAGGCATATGCAGATTTTATTATTGGAAGCGCTATTTTTACTGTCTGAAATGACATTTAGTTGCATGTTGCTTATGACAATCACATTCCTCTAAAGTAGATGAGGGAGTGGAAAGTTCCCAAATCATAATTTCATATTAGATTTTTAAGCTTCTTATCCAGCTTCCAATCTCAGCTTTAATGAGGAAAAGTATCTTTTTCTACCTATATGATTTATTATATGGTTGTATTACTAAATGCTAGCAATTTATTAAAGACAATTTGGGCATAACCAAATACTTTTTCCCAATGTTGTTCTAATTGCATTTTTCTACACATTCTCCCTATACATTTTTATTCTCTCAGTCCAAACTCTTTCTCATAAACCTTCCCCAATCATGACAGACATTTTGCTGTGAAAAGAAGCACTGACATTAAATGTTTTTGATACTGTGGTTTTATTGCTCAAAAGAGCATGTGGTATAGAATAGTTGACAAGACTGAGAGACTGTTTCATTAGTTCACGCAGAAAAGGTTTTCTTCCCTGCTCTGCTCACGTCATCTTGGGATGCCTGCTATGACATGTAGCAATAGCAATAGCACTTAGACTTATATACCACTTCACAATGCTTTTTATAGTCCTCTCTAAATGGTTTACAGAGTCAGCATCTTGCTCCCAACAATCTGGGTCCTCATTTTACTCACCTCGGAAGGATGGAAGGCTGAATCAGCCTTGAGCCTGGTGAGATTCGATCTGCCAAACTACTGGCAGCCAGTGATCAGCAGAAGTAGCCTGCAGTACTTCACTCTAACCACTGAACCACCGTGGCTCATGTTGTGTGGTTTCTGATTGTATAACTTACATTCGACCTCTGTAGCCACTTTCTGGCTTTTTTCTTCATATACGGTCATTGTTTAATCTCTGTCCTCTGAATGAATGCAACAAAACATATGACCCATCATTAATATTTCAACTATTTCAAAACTACATTTGTAAGTTAAAATATTGCACATGGTTCAACTTCTTTGCAAATTTGGGTCAACCACAAAAATCCTCATTTTTAAGGTGTTATGCTGTCATAATATATGCCATATAAAATGTTATTTTTGTTATTAAGTAGAATAGATTTTGTTTAAATCAAGAAAGACCCACAAAATACATATTTAGAGTTAAGAATCTAAACTCTTTCCTCCCTCCCTCCCTCCGTCCCTTGGAAAAAGTTCAAAATTCTTACCTATATCTATGGCCTTATATTACTTTATATATACGGAGAAGTATTACTTTTATTCACATTTGATACATAACATTATTTTACTTAGCAAACATGTTTTATGAGGTGAAACAATGTTGTAGATGCAACCTTTCTGCATTGAAAGAGCACTTTTGTAATGCAAACGGCAGAAAAAAATCAGAGCAGTTTTAATCTTGTATAGAATTACAGTATATTTTATTGGACATAATATGATTTTTGCAAGAACTGTGAATTTATGAAACTTAAGGACCAGCATTTTGAAATCCTGCCACATGTTTTGCAGTTCTATAAACATAAACAAGGATCCTTTAAATTATACAATTTAATAGTGCTTAAAGTTTCATATCATCTAATGTGTGCAGGCCTATGTAATTTGCTGGGCACGATTTAGTCAAAGTAAATCACCCTTTAAGCCCCATTAATTTCAGGATAAGAGTTATGGGCCTGTTTCAACTTTCTCAATTAAAATCAAAAGGCTTTAATACACTGAAGCACATCTTTATCCCATGATGCCAATAAAGGTGGATCACTGCAACCAATTAAATTACTGTTAACTGTGAAAATGAGCTCTTGCATTTTCATTTTTATTTGAATATCTTTCATAAGATCAAAGTGCATGTCACATTAAATATCTACTATATAACTGCCAATCTTCTTTTTCTGTATCCACAAATAAGCACATGGGTGCTGATCTGGTTTGTGAGTAAAATTTGACGAGTGGGAATAAAATTTCCATCTGACTTCAGCTGAAAACTTTTTAAAATCATGCACAGAGCATTAAATATTAAAGGGGAGCAAATGGAGAAACCCCTTCTGCTTTTGTTTGTTTTTCCATTCTTCTTGGGAATATTTTTTTAAAGTAGAATGAAGTAGAAAGAGAAGAACTTGCTACATAGAATTAATATTTAAAATGAATATTTTCTTTCTGGAAAATCACAGAAAGTAACACGATGGAAAATGTATATGTGAAACAGACAGACACAGTGAGAGTAATTAACAGGCCATTTTTCCAAGAATTTCTGCCTAGCAGTTTTTTCTTCTATGAAATAACATTATTGGGGTAGCTCCTACAACATTTCTTGCAGTACAGATTTTTAAAGTAATTTATTTCAGATAGATAGCATTTACATTTAAACTTCTTGCAGTCATTTGCTATCTTGACTTACATTTTTTCCATAATAAATTATTTTTGCTCATTTGGTTTGGTTCTGACTCATTGTCCCTATTTTTTCAACATCACACCAATTTCAAGTGAGTGTAAAGCATGGCTACCATGACATTTTCTCCATGTTCTCTAAATAACCAGGATCACTGAAGATAAAGAAAACATAGCTAAATAAATGGCACAGTTCCAGCACAAGAAAAAGGTACATGAACTTTGAATTCTTGTAAACTATAATAAAAAAAACCGACTACTTATAAACTTTTGGGGGAAAATATGTTTTTTTCCCCTTTGGATTCTAAGTATTTGTGTAGAATTTCGCCAAGAAATGTTATCAAAATCTCATCTGGGTTTTATTAAATTATATAGGAAGTCTGAGAGAGTGTCAAGTTATTGTCATGGATGAAACCTAGAGCATCCAGGAGTACATCAGTAAGATGGTACCCAAAGAGGAACTGCTGAGAACTGAATGCTACTGTAAGTAGCATTGTATATAGAAACATCCGCAAAACATATGGGATTTGTTGTTGTTAGTCGTGAAGTCATGTCCGTCTCATCGCAATCCCATGGACAATGTTCCTCCAGGCCTTCCTGTCCTCTACCATCCCCCAGAGTCCATTTAAACTCACGCCAACTGCTTCAGTGACTCCATCCAGCCACCTCATTCTCTGTCGTCCCATTCTTCTTTTGGTCTCAATCGTTCCCAGCATTAGGCTCTTCTCCAGTGAGTCCTTCCTTCTCATTAGGTGGCCAGAGTATTTGAGTTTCATGCTCAGGATGCGGCCTTCTAAAGAGCAGTCAGCGTTGATCTCCTCTAGGACTGACCGGTTTGATCCCCTTGCAGTACAAGGGACTCGCAGGAGTCTTCTCCAGCACCATAGTTCAAAGGCCTCAATTCTTTGGCGCTCAGCCTTCCTTATGGTCCAACTTTCACAGCCATACATTGCAACTTGGAAAACATGTTCTGCCCCAGCTACGGAACCCAAAGAATGCAGCACACACAAAGTCTGTTCAAACCTTAGTTTACTGAATAAACCAGTTTTTTACAACAATGGCTATTAATTAATTGCATTAACAGCCGCCAAGAATTCAAAAAATAATAACTGAAAACTTACTATGGTTGGCAGAATCCCTAGAAGCAATTTGCAGAAAGCTGATAAGATAAGCAAGACAAGACATGAAGGTATGTGAACTAAGTTGTTCCCTGCAAATTGCTTCAGTCAGCGTTCCTCCTTAAATAGGCTAAGGGAGTAGCCAATTAGCCCCAAGCCTTACTATTGAGATCTCCTCCTAAGGAGCCACTCCTGCCTTTTGGCAGCTCTGCGCACCCGTGCATCGAGAAGAGGCTCCTCCTCTTTGTTCTCTTCACTTAAGGGAGCTTCTGGAGGTTCTGAAGGCCCTGGCTGACTCCCCGCCTCTGGCACCACATCTTCTCCAGCCTCCTCATTGTCCGACTCAAGTGCCAGCTGCACAGGCTGCTGGCGCAGCACCACACCAGCCTCCTCGCTGTCTGAATTAGCTACTAGCTGCACAGGCCATGTACGGGCCACAACACTGTAGCCTTGATTATACGCACTTTTGTTGCATGATGTCTCTGCTTTTTAGTATGCTGTCTAGATTTGCCATAGCTTTTCTCCACATGAACAAGAGTCTTTTAATTTCTTGACTGTAGTCCCCATCTGTGGTGATCTTGGAGCCCAGGAAAATATAATCTGTCACTACCTCCATTTCTTCCCCATCTATTTGCCAGGAATTGAGAGGGCGGATGCCATGATCTTAGTTTTCTTAATGTTGAGTTTCAAGCCAACTTTTGCATTCTCCTCTTTCACCCGCATCAAGAGACTCTTTAGTTCCTCTTCACTTTCTGCCATTAGAGTAGTATCATCTGCATATCTGAAGTTGTTGATATTTTTCCCGGCAATCTTAATTCCAATTTGTGATTCATCTAGCTCCACCTTTCTCATGATGTGCTCTTCATATTAGTTAAATAGGCAGGGCGACAGTATACAGCCCTGCCAAACTCCTTTCTCAATTTTGAACCAATCATTGGTTCCATGTCCAGTTCTCACTGTTGCTTCTTGACCTGCATATAGGTTTCTCAAGAGACAAATAAGATGGTCTGGTACTCCCATCTCTTTAAGAACTTGCCACAATGTTGTGATCCACACAATCAAAGGCTTTAGCATAGTCAATGAAGCAGAAGTAGATGTTTTATAGAACTCCCTAGCTTTCTCCATGATCCAGTATATGTTGGCAATTTGATCTCTAGTTTCTCTGCCTCTTCGAAATCCTGCCTGTACTTCTGGTAGTTCCCGATCAACATACTGCTGGAGCCTAGTTTGTAGGATTTTGAGCATAACTTTGCTAGCATATGAAATGAGTGCAATGGTAGTTGAACATTCTTTGGCATTGCCCTTCTTTGGAATTGGAATGTAAACTGACCTTTTCCAATCCTGTGGCCACTGTTGAGTTTTCCAAATTTGCTGGCAAATTGAGTGTAGTATCATCTTTTAAGATTTTGAATAGCTCAGCTGAAATACTGTCACTCCACTAGCTTTGTTGTTGCTCAGACTTCCTAAAGCCCATTTGACTTCACATTCCAGTCAGTGACCACCCCATTGTGGTTAACAGGGACGTTAAGCTCATTCCTGTATAATTCTTCTGTGTAACTTTGCCATCTCTTCTTAATCTCTTCTGGCTCTATTAGGTTCCTGCCATTTTGGTCCTTTATCATGCCCATCTTTGCATGAAACGTTCCCTTCATATCTACAATTTTCTTGAAAAGATTGTCAGTGCATAAAGAATTAATGAACTTGAATGCCATGGCAATGATCCAGCCAATGGGAACTGCTTTTTGACTGAGACACAGGATTTGCTGTGAGAGCAATCTGAGCTGGCATTAGTCTGGGTGTGGCTTAGCTAGTCTGTGCTCAGAATTCGTTCTTCTTTCTACCATGTTGCAAGAGATGTTTGGGTATTGTTTGTATCATGTTTTTGTATTTTGTAGATAAAGAAGTTTTTTCTATATTATGAATCCTGGTCAATTCTTTGAATATGTGCTGGGTGATTCTCAAATAAAGTAACAGAGATCTCTGGTCCTCTCTATTCTATTGTTTTCTTTATTTCTTTGCACAGTTCATTTAAGAATGCATTCTTATCTCTTCTAGCTATTCTCTGGAATTCTGCATTCAACTGGGTGTATCTTTCTCTTTCTTCCTTGCCTTTCGCTTCCCTTCTTTCCTCAGCTATTTGTAAAGCTTCCTCAGACAGCCATTTTGCTTTCTTGCGTTTCTTTTTCTTTGGGATGGTTTTAGTTGCTACCTCTTGTACAATGTTGGACTTCTTGTACATAGTTCTTCAGGCACTCTGTCTATCAGATCTAATTCCTTAAACCTATTTGTCACCTCTACTGTATATTCCTTAGGGATATGATTTAGTTCATACCTGAGTGGCCTAGTGCTTTCCCCTACTTTCTTCAATTTTGCAACCTTTTCGCTCATGATCTGAGCTACAGTCAGCTCCTGGTCTTGTTTTTAGTGACTGTATAGAAATTCTTCATCTTTGGCTGCAGAACACATAGTCAATCTGATTTCTGTGTTGACCATCTGGTGACGTCCATGTGTAGAGTCATCTCTTGGGTTGTTAGAAAAGAGTGTTTGCTATGACATCGTATTATCTTGACAAAATTCTACCAGCCTGTGTCCTGCTTCATTTTGTACTCCAAGGCCAAACTTGCCTGTTATTCCAGTTATCTTTCGGCTTCCTACTTTAGCATTTCAATCCCCCATGATGATAAGGACATCATTTTCTGGTGTTAATTCTAGAAGGCGTTGTAGGGCTTCATAGAACCAGTCAACTTTATCCTCTTCAGCACCAGTGGTTGGGGCATAGATTTGGACTACTGTGATGCTGATGCCTTGGATACTGTGATGCCTTGAATTTGAACTGAAATCATTCTGTCATTTTGGGGATTGTATGCCAGTACAGCTTTTCCTATTCTTTTATTGACTATGATGGCTACTCCATTTCTTCTGAGGCATTCTTGTCCGCAGTAGTATACCTGATGGTCATCTGAATTAAATTCACCCGTTCCTGTCCATTTTAGTTCGCTGATTCCTAAGATGTCGATGTTCAGTCTTGTTATCTCTTGTTTGACCATGTCCAGCTTACCTTGATTCATGGATATTACATTCCAGGTTCCTATAGAGAAAAAATCTTTACAGCATCAGACTTTCCTTTCACCACCAGATGCATCCACAGCTGAGCGTCCTTTCAGCTTTGACCCAGTTGCTTCATTCTTTCTGTTGCTACCAGTACTAGCCCTCTGCTCTTCCCCAGTAGCATATTGGACACCTTCCGATCTGAGGGGCTCATCTTCCAGTGTCATATCTTTTAGCCTTTTGGTACTGTCCATGGAGTAATGGTACTATCATGGCAAAGATACTGGAGTGGGTTGCCATTTCCTTCTCCAGTGGATCGCATTTTGTCAGAACTCTCTGCTATGACCTGTCCATCTTGGGTGGCCCTGCACGGCATAGCTCATAGCTTCATTGAGCTATGCAAGCCCCTTCATCATAACAAGCCCCTTCGCCATAACAATCCATGAAGGGGCATATGGGATAGACCTTCCCAAATTTATATGGAAGATCCCACAGAATATAGTAGAGAACAACAGGGCTGAGATCCTGTAAGAGTTCCAGATCCCGAAGGACAGGTCAGGCTGGCCAGTCAACCAGATATTGTGGCAATAGGTGACAAGGACAGCAGTGAGAATAGATTAGCAGTACCAAGTATGAGTAGCTGGAGAAGTACCAGCATCTGAGAGAGGAACTAGACATGATGTGGAAAGTAGAGGCCAAAGTGGTCCCGGTAGTGGTAGGAGAACTTGAAGTTGTGACTCCCAAGCTGGGAGAATGGCTCCAACAGATCCTAGGAACAACATCAGAGCTCCCTCTCCAGAAGAGTGCAGTGCTAAGAACAGCTAAAATACTACATGGAACCCTTAATCTCACAAATTTCTGGTACTAAAATTGAGAAAGATATACCCCACCCATAAGTGAAAAAGAACTTTTTTTAAGAACTACTATTGTGCATATATATTCTGATAAAGAACCAGTTATGGTACCAATCTAGAAGCCAGGAGACTTCTAGTCCCGCATTATGCATGAAAACTGTCTATGTAACTTTGGGCCAGTTATTCTCTCAGTTCAAGATGTTAGGCTCAAATGCCAAGCAATTAGTCAATTTCTTTCACACTCAATGTAACACACAGTTGATAAAAAAAATAGAGCCTGCACTTTCATGAAAATGTTAGAAAGAATATACAGACAGAGAGACAGACATAAACAAACCTTTTTTAAAAATGATGCTTGTGTTTGAATTTGGGGTACAAACATATGACACATTATTGTCATATGTTTGTGCAGCCCTAGTGTGGAAGAAAAGCAGCCTTTGTAACTTGAAAGTAGGTAAAATACTATTTTAAGCAATGTATTGAAACTCAACTTCATTAAACACTGAGTGCTGCTGTGACTACTGAAGAATGGATTCATAATAAAGGCAATTATATGAGGATGTGAAGAAAACTGGGAATTATTAAGTGAACAGTAATGAACACCTTGCCATCTGAAGATGGATGATAAGAAACTGCAGTCAATATGCCATTAGCAAGTCCATTATAACCTTGGAAAAGAAACATGCTTTACTATAGAAGGCTAACACAATTGAAAGTGAACTTTACATAGTTGAATAAAGGTGTATGGCAATGTATGATTATAAAAGTTAAATGAATGAATCTTTTCATGACACCTATTGAAAACAGTTTTCTTTTTAAAACTCTTTCTCCAGAACATTATGCGACTTTCGATTGCTGTAATTTCTACTTCAGTAGCTAATAATGTTAGTGTTCCACCACAGACTCTCATTTGTAGGTGCTCAGGAAAAACTGGATTCTGCCAGAATAGGCCAGTAACACATTTCTGACAATTAATAAACTTTATGGAGATGTCATACTAAATGGTAGTAATAGCTTTGAGGTCACCTTTGTAATGGTGGCCTTTAGATCTTAATATAACTCAGTAAGATTGTAAGGATTTCCTACAGGGGATTAACACCGTTGCTTGATAATAAGCATCACTGAACATAATGGCTTTATAGTATAGGATGTACTGTAAAGGACTATTTGGTTAAGCATAATGCCTTCTGCAGTCTAAAGAAGCTTCTCTCCAAAAGTTCATGAGCAAGATATGAAAAAGATATGTTTTTACAATAATAAAGAAATCCATCTGATCTGAAGAATAGTATCTTATTTGGGGGTTATAAATTTCATTGTTCGGTTCATATCACAGTACAATGTGAATGGTGAACTTTCTAACAAATAATTTCAATGAATGTCCCTAGGTACAAGATTGAAGAATAAATAAAAGACTAAACTTTATCCACTCTGCAATCAGTAATATAAATTTAATAGGTTAAATCAATGGTGGATAACCTGAGGTCCCATAAGATACACCTCCTGAATCCTTCACAGTAGTTTTCAAGAATCCCTAGTCTCCAAAGTATACTTTTTGCTATATTTATACTTCAGTGTGATAGAATGTAGACATGATTACATCCATCAGGAATAATTGTACTAACTATATTTAATTAAATTTAGGCCCACAATGAATTTCTGACAATTATCAATATTATGTAAATTGAAAGCTTGTTACAAATTTTCCTGAGCTATTTGTATGAATTATTTTTTTCAAGAAGTAATGCAAAAATGGGAGTGTATTGTATTTTAATATTACAAAAAAATTTATAACAGAGATTGTAAGATAATCATGCCAAGGCTGTCAGTCACAGCTTACTCTCACATGCTATCACATAGAGCAGGGGTATCAAACTCACAGCATCACGTTGTCGTCATATGACTTGTCGTGACTTTTTCCCCCTTCTCTAAAATGGGGTGGGTGTGGCCAGCGCATGATGCATCCGGTCTGCGGCCTTATGAGTTTGACACCCCTGACATAGACCCTTACTTTTCTATAAAGTAAGAGATGGAGTGAGAAGGTTTAAAAGGGGACAGGACACTCCTAGAGAAGTATGCAAGAATTTCTGTTTATAGGAGAGCATGAATTGGCTATTCATCAGAAAGACAGAAGCTGCTGTAAATTGATGAGGGCAATGCAAAGTTTGAAGCAAAGAACCAAGATTTACAGAGTAGGTACACAATTGTTGTAGCCTAACAGAGACTGTACCAGAGAAATAGGTCTTTGAAGGAGTCTACCATCAAATCAACAATGTAATGTGCAATCAAAATTGGCAAGTTTCTGTCTGCTGTTTTCTTTTATCCCTCCAACTCAGCATGATAAAAACTCCGGCTGAGGAAAGTCATGCAGCTACAAATCTTTTACTGATAAGGGAAAGGAAAGTGGAAGAAGATCCACATATAAGGTTACTGAACAATCAACAGGCCAGAAGTCAAGAAATTTCCCACACCTGAAGTAAAATTGCTGGAGAGAAATACATAAGAGAAGCTAGAGATGAGCAGGACAGGAAGAAAAATAAAACAGAACTGCAATACAAATAGAAAATAAATCAGATTAACCTAGTCTGAAAATTATCTGCTGGATTCTGATAATTCATTTTACACAGGCTTATGTTTTTTTCCTATTTCATAAAAATTTCATAAATTTCATAAAATCATTTTTGCCAGCTGGGCTATTAGCTAAAGTGTTGTTTTATGATGTTATAAACAAAAATTCTTAAATAACTGATTTTTAAAAATACTTATAGAACTGCTGTACAATTTAAGTCTTTAGATTAGTGTTTTATTAAAAACAGCATATTTTTAAGAATATTTGTATTTCTTAAATATTTCTTATTCTCAGCACTTGTGTGGAATTAGCTACTGAATGTTAAAATGAAATACTAAGAATCATATGTGAAATGAGTCCAATAAGTGTAAATTCAAATTATATATACATAAAGTCATTTGTTTACATTTTTGTAGAAAAAGAATAACACTATGAATAAACAACTTGTACACAATATTTTTGGACTCTTGCCTAAATAATCGGGAACAACGTAATGCAAAAAGAAGTAAACTTGTTTGCTTAAAATGGCCAGAGAATAAGTCACAGTTTTTGTCTGATGTTATGAGTTTCATTATCATCCATTTTGAACGAGCCATTTTCCTGATTATAGAGTTTGAATTATATGTAATCATAGTATCTGTTCAGATGTTAATAGCTACATTCTTTCTACAGTTCTGGAAGATTATATGAAACTGATTAGTTTCACTAGTAGTATTCTCTAACTGTATCATTAGCTTTGCAAGTTAATCAGTGAAAAAGTTGATTGACATTTTTCCTGATCTGAGAATACCAATAGAGCTTCAGTATATATTGTGACATTTTATTCAAATTTTTAGAAAAGGTTGAATCAGATTATAACTCAATTTTGTACTAGGGTGTATTTGCTGGAGTTTCAAAAGTCGTATAAAATAACGCGTGAAGGATAATTGACAATGTGACATAAATTCCCTTTGCCTAGTTTGATTATAGGGCCTCTCCTGACCCAGCTGCATGAGATTTTAAGGCACAACAATAAAACATACTTTTGGATTTGTGTAAAGAATCTAAACCAGATATTATGTTTCACTGTAATTATTTTAGAAATTTAACTCATTGCATTTATCTTGTTGGAAACGTAATTAAATTAATATTTTCTTTAAATGTGTTGTTCAGACTGGAAAATGAGTTATTCTGTGCATTAACTCAATTTGAAATTTAATCTTTTCAAATGTTTATATTCTTTTCAAGTTTATCTTTATCACATGGGATATGACATTTGGATAAAGGAAATGAATTTTCTGTACCTTATATCTGGCCAAAGACAAATCTAAGAATAATAATGATAGGGTTGCCAGGTGTCCACTATTTGAGCGGACAGTCCACTTTTTTCACATTATGTTCACTATTTTTTTTCACAAAATAGTGGACATTTTTTTTATTCAAAAGCTTTATGATGAAATCGTACGTAATCTAAAGCTGTACAGTCTAAGAGAATAAGGATAGGAGAATCGCGTTTTGTCTTTTTTTTCATAAGATAGAATGAGACAAAGATCGAATGCTCATTGCAATAATCACATTTTACACAACAGCTCAAAAAATGCATTAAAGCAGTTATCTTTTGATATTGAAAATGTAGCGCTAAAGGTTTTTGCCGAATTTTTGAATTCTGCGAAGAAACGAGAAGAGTTGAAATCATTTTTTGAGTTTTGCGAGTCAGAATTCCATGAAGTTTTGCACCATGTTCCAACACATTGGTTAAGTTTGTTTAAAGCGGTCGAAAGACTTCTTTTAAACTGGATACCTCTAAAATCGTATTTTATCTCTCTTGGATCTGATGAGTGCCATAAGGTTATCTGGAACCTTATTTCGGATCAGGAAAATGAACTCGCAAAGGACGATGAACCAACAATTTCAGAATTGTATTTATATTTCACACACTTCTTCATGTCAATAATGCAAGACACCCTACTGAAGCTGGAAAGCAAGAAAATTCTTGCATGTGATCTTCACATTATCATGTGTAAGCTGCGTGATTCTTTGCAAAAAAAATATGATGAACAGTTTTTTGGAATGAAAGTTTTATTTGCCTTACGTAAAAAACATTTGCCTGAGAATGCCGTGCAAAAGTTCAAGAAAGAAGCCATCAACATGTATCAAAGAGCCATTGCGTACCTAGAAAAGTGGTATAAATTCACCGATTCAGTATATGAGACGCTAAATTGTTTCAATCTAATTGATCACAATAATCCTCCAACTTTAGAAGAACTGATGAACATCTGGTTATTATCACCATGGCGATACTGATTTCAAGTTATCCACCTTACTAAGGATAGCTATAACATTTTGTGCTTCTATATCCTTAATTCTTTGGGCAGCTCTTTCTTTGAATTGTTCTCCTGTTACGCAAGAGACAGGAAGGCCACAGTTTCTTATAAAATTTGTTAGTTTAGTGATGCAGGAGATTTGTGATTGTAATTTTATTTGCTCTAGTAGACATAATTTGGGCTGCTATTGTTATTTTTTTTATTTTTTTTATCTTTTTTAATCTTATTTTTTTTATGTGTTTGCAAATAGACATAGAAACAAAAAAACCTAGTCAAGTTAAGGTTTTAACTTGAAAAATGTTATTTGATCTTGCTTCAGAAATGAGGCAGGAATTCATTCCCCTCCAAATTTTTAAAAAGCAGTAAGCATTCTCCACCCCCAGTTTAAAAATATTCATTCTTCTCTTGCTGTTATAATTATTTCACTGTGGAATCTATCTGCTATTGGTAGTATATAATTTCAGGTGAACATAACGGTAGGTTAACATTTCTTTGAAATATAGGCAAAAATAAAACATGGAACATCATATACTTTTAAAGACAGATATGCTTCAGTTTTTTTTATCCTGATCATGTTGCTGACAAATACAACTGAATCAGTATTAGTCTAGATCAAAAAATTTTCTTGCATAGCTTCTTCTCCATTAATATTACACTACTAACCAGAGCATACAAAACATTTGCTAGACCAATTCTCAAATACAGCTCATCTGTCTGGAATCCGCACTGCATATCAGACATTGAACTTGTCCAGAAATATTTCACAAGAAGTATCCTCCACTCCTCTGCTCATAATAAAATACCCTATGCCACCAGACTTGAAATTCTCGGTTTAGAAAATTTAGAACTACGCCACCTTCGGTATGACCTAAGCATAGCTCATAAAATCATCTGCTACAATGTCCTACCTGTCAATGACTACTTCAGCTTCAACCACAACAATACACAATCACACAATAGATACAAATTTAAAGTGAACCGCTCCAAACTCAATTGCAGAAAATATGACTTCAGTAACAGAGTTGTTAATGCCTGGAATGCACTACCAGACTCTGTGGTCTCATCCCAAAACCCCCAAACTTTAACCTAAAACTGTCTACTATTGACTTCACCCCATTCCTAAGAGGTCTGTAAGGGGCGTGCATAAGAGCACCAGCGTGCCTACTGTCCCTGTCCTAATGTTCCTTTTAATTGTATTCATTTTATGTATTGAATTCATGCTTATACTTATATATATTATCTAATAGGTACTCAACAAAATAAAACAAACAAACAAACAAATAAATAAATACAACTTAATCAGTATTAGTCTAGATCAAATTTGCTTAAATAAGCAAGACATCATCATAGTGTAGTTGAATTGTTTGTTCCCACGTTCTCTGGCTTACTTTGGCAGAATATGATACCAATTAAAAGTTATGTTATAGTTTACTTCACCATGACCAGAAATTGAAGAAGATAGCTTGTATTTTAAGACAAAAGTGCAGCTCCAAAAAGACCTCAGTTGTTGAAGAAATTCCAGTTGTAGAAAGAAACAATATCACAATGGTCAACCAAATTTTATTTTGCATTTGTTAACCAGCATTCCATTATGAAACAAAATCTTCTGAGGACTCCTTTGCTGTGATACTGTCGTCCAGATCTTTGCAAAACGATCCACAACGTGGAGCAAGGGTTTAATTAATTTCCACTGGAATGCAAACCTGAATAATGGGTAGTTGAATCCCAGCATTAGCATTCTTCTGCATCCACCTTTTCTCAGGGCACAAGAGAGCTGTAGTCTCTAACACATCATAAACAAAAGCACATATGGTCTTTCCCTATTTGTGAATTAAAATGCTATTCACCCTTCAGCCATCACAAAATTATACTAACATAAAATGTGCTGGCTCCACAGCCAATCCATATGCTGCATTTTTGCCACTGCCCTGAATTGTCACTAAATAGTTACATCCTTATTCATCAGGTATAGAAAATGTAACAAAAGGATTAATTAATCACTCTAGGCCTTTTTTGCCTCTCTTTCTCTCTGCCCTCCAAAATTATCAAATGGTGGGAAAACACCCACCAAATACTCTGTTTAACATGGGCTGGGATTTAATGATGAAATAAGTCTTTTAGTTTAAGAAATACAGTATGTTTGAAATTATCCCAGCAGAATTAAGATGGTGTGAAGCAGAAGATAAAAACAGGCAGACAAAGAGACAGATGCAGAAACTGTTCTCCTTCTGCAACACACAGTTGCCAACAGTGCCAGTCAGTTCTTAACTAGACATCTTTTGAACACAAGTTTAGAAACAATAAATCAATGTTCAAAAGAAGCTCAGCTAATAATTTATTAGCTGATCTTTTTTGAACATGGGATTTGGCACACTAAATTATGTTCAAAGGAAATACATATAAATCTGATCAGCATCACAAGGAGAGTTGCAAAGTGAAACAAGAGGGATATGTCTATCTCTTTCCTCTTTCCCACATAGTCCTTACTTCCTCTCCCTTGTGCCAGTCAGATACTGGTTTGGTTTCACAGCCTAAAATGACACTGGCAGAAAATTAAACAAAGCTGCTGTAAATCTATTCACTTACTAGCCAAGTTAAGTTATAAAACCATAAATCAATTCATAGTCTTTCACTAATATTAAAAAGGTCAGGAAAAAGCAGCATCCAGAATTCCAACAGTCACAGCTCCAGGGGATTTAAATAGAGCATGGTCAAGTTAGTCAGGAAGGTCAAGGAGTCACAGAAAACAAGCAAAAGATTGTCAGCCCGAAGAACAGTTGGTCATCAAAAGTTGTTTTAGTTAGTTGCAAGCTTTATAAGCAGCCTTAAATACACTCGTCCCCTGTTCTCTCTGGGTCAGGAACAGCTTCTGCAGGTTTGATTTTTATTTATTTATTTATGGGAATTTGTCAAACAAAAATGAGAACAAGAATAAGAGAATAAAAATATAATATAATATTTGACATATAATATAATATGTCAAATATTATATATATTTGACAAGGATATAATATTATCCTTGTCAAAATATAATGACAAGGATGATAGGCACATTAGTGAACTTATTCACACACCCCTCTACTGACCACTTAAATTTTGCCAGGCTTTGATCACACAAAACCATCATCAATCTTTTTATAAGCAGCTCCTCTTTTGCCAGGCCACCCTCTGGCTCTTTATCCATTGTATTCTGACTTCTGAGGGGTTTAAAGTTCTTGCTTCTATTTCCTGGTCAACATTCTCACTGACAGGCCAAGCAGGACTGATGTCTAGCATTTCAGTTAGGACTAGAGCTTGAAAGCCAATTTGGTGTAGTGGTAAGGCACGGGAGACTGTGAGTTCTAAACCAGCCTTAGGCACAAAGTCAGCTGCATGACCTTGGGCCAGTCACTTTCTCTCAGGAAAAGGAAAGGAGTCCCTGGGATTTTATTCCGATAGCTGTTGTCCACATAGGGGCAGTGCTCATCTCCATTTCAAGGTCTTTGAGCCAGCACTGTAATTTACCATTATTTTAATCTAAGTATTAATTTAAATATATGTGTACAGTGCATGTATGTGCTCGCTATCTTTCTGATAGCACCCGCCCTCTGGAACGAGCTACCCCCAGGAATACGACTAATCCCGGACCTCCGGACCTTCCGTCGAGCTTTGAAGACCTTCCTATTTCAGCAAACTGGGCTGGCTTAAAATTTTAATGGGTTATTTTAAGGGTAATGGGTTTTAATATTTTGGGAAGCCAATTCGATTTAATTCTGCTTTTAAATTATTTTAAATTTTGTATTGTATGTATTTTAATTTTGGCTGTGCACCGCCCTGAGTCCTTCAGGAGAAGGGCGGTATATAAATTTAAATAATAAATAAATATTAAAAGTTCAGTTCAGGCAAGATTATCTAAACCTCTTTTCCAAACACACAGAAAATATATTATTTAAATTGTGGCAGAAGAAATGCTGGATTCAAGTAGGCCAGAAATAATACATGAATTCAACTGTGGGGGATGTGGCCATGTCATGGGGAAACTTGCTATACTTCTCTGAGACTTTTCTGAAGCTAAAATTAGCATATCTCAGAGATATAATCTAGCAAAGAAAGCTGATTGCAGACCTAAGAAACCTAGGTGAAAGTGAGCCCCTGAATCAAGGCAAATATTAAAGAACTTCCATAAATTCATGGCATATAGAAACAGAAGGAATATTGTGATATATAGATATAGAAAACTAGAAATGTGGCCTTCTGCTCCTGGAAAAGATTTGTCTCACTTTTAAAACAAAAGACAAAAGAAGATAAAGTTTCATAGTTCCACCTAGTGGTCAAAATGTTCTTCTAATGCATACATTAACTATTACCAACTATCTGCCACTATGTCTAATAAGAACACATGTTATCATTATATAAACCAGATAACAGGAAACAAATCCTAAAGCCTGCATGAAAAAGGGATATGCATAAATGCTATCTTTGAAGAAATCATGTGATTTTCCTCTCCCAATATTTATCTTTTAAAAACAGCTTTAAATAATGACAGATCATGATTAGATTTGACCTGAGAATTTTTCTTAGATGAAATTAAATTGGGCTTCCACTGATTTTAAAAATCACGATAAACCAAATCATCATTCAGTAAATAGGTAGGCCTCTAGTGACTTCCATTTAAGTTCCAAATACCTACTCCAATTCCATTTGTGTAAATGAGATGTTATATGGACATACCGTTTTCGATTTTGCAGTGCTAATTCTTCATTGCCACCATTCGGTGGATTAAATTGCAAGTATATGACATATTTTGTTGACTCAGCCCATGTTGCTCCTAGATCTAAACATCACTGTAGTCCTGCTCCAAAACTTTTCTAATTCTATCATAAAGTAAGCACAAAATATTCTCATACTGATCTTTTAGTTCATTGGAAAGAATTCGTTAGAAAATATCCCTAATGGTAATTCAGGTTCTTTCTAAAATGTGAAGTTAAATGAAAAAGAAGTAGAATTATGAATAAATTTTATAAGGTTTAATACATTTTGTATCCATCAAAGACATATATCCAACATCCATAATTGAAATTATGTTTTTGTCAAGAAGAATGCTGTGTTATTATGGTGGACTTGATAAATGTCTAGTTCTTCTGTTTTAACTGGGAAGACAAATTTATTGTGGCCTTCAACATAACCTGATCAAAAAGTTATATATAGTTGTAGTTCTATGGGTGGCTTAACTGATGTAATTCAGCAACTTGCGTTTATTTCCATCAAATCACATCAATCTCTTCTTGGTACCAGCTGAAAAAGATTCAATCTGCCTAGATAAATCAGACACAATAATAGTCAAATGCCCTGACATGAACTGATTTTAATTTCTAATCCAAATAATCCATTTTAGAGTGAATGACCTCTAATATTGATTGTGCTTTTTAAAAGTATTTTATTATAAGTGACTCTGATAAATTGGCTGAAGGGCAAGCCATGCATTATATTTAATAAATATCTAAATAAATAAATATTTATTGCACATAACCATAAGCAGTCTGGTTTGTCCAGTTTGTGGAATGTCTGTAGCAATCTTCTACACAGATTGTCTTCTAAAGTGGGAAATGTCAAATAGGTTCAATGTGTCTGTTAAAATAATAATTTCCCACCTTACACAATTGTTGTAAAATAATAAGTACTTAAACCTGATGTAAAATAAGTAATTACTGAAGGTCAAACATAAAATTATATCACGGTCGAGTGCAAAGTTTTTTGTAACCATGAAAGTAAATTAAAAGCAGGTTGTGGTGCAAAGCAATAAAATTAGTACTTGACATATTAATATACCTTTTCTATTCAATTGCCTTTTTTTAAAAAAAGGGGGGGATACATAGGGATTATACTTGTTAATAGTCGGAATTAGACCATTTAAATATTGGAAGGGATAGATGTCCAGGCATGTAACAGTTACATTAATTGTAATAAAAAAATTTAAAAATGGAAATTCTTCATAGTTCCATGACATAGTACTCCACAGTTCTTCATAACATAGTACACTACCAATAGTTATACTGATCATAAAATAAAATTTACAGGCAGCAACCATATAAAAGCTTTATTTTTAAAAAAATCACTAAAAGGAACTAACAATTAGCTTATAGCATGAGCACTTAAAGTGTATTCTCAAAGGATTTTTGGGTGGTTGGAATGTTTTCAAGCATTTTCATATTTAGCAATCAAACTGGATAGAGTTAGACAACCATGATATGCACATAGCTATCTGTGATATATCTGGCCTCATAAATTTTTACAGTGTTCTTGATTAAGCAGACTTGCACTGAGCTTCAAGGTATTCTCTTTCACTACACTCCAGGTCGCTGTTCCTGTCAGATGTAAATGCCTTATTCTCCAATGTGTAAATAATGTATATATGGAACATCAGAGGTTAACTTATTCTTTGGACTTTAATGTATTCATAACTTACCACTCCCATTCCTAGCTCCACCCCTTGTATATATAAGGAGCCACCCTCACCATTCTCGTGGCTTCTACCTCGAATATTCAGTGAATATAGAATGCCTATCATAATTAAAAAGAAATATATTTAAAGCTTTAACTTCTATTATCTTTATTGAGTCTGATCCTGAAAATATTGCAACAAGCTGGTAGCAGAGGATGGTTAATTGACTCAATAAGTAATTAAAAAATGTCCAAGAAAGATAGGCCCAACACCAGGGCCTACAGCAAAGAAATAGAAACTGATCAAGAGATGATCAACGAATCCACCAATGCGATTTCGAGAGAATCCGAAGAATACACCACTGAAGAAGAAGAACTAATGAGTGAAAATAATGACCAGAAAGAAATCGAAATAGAAAATAACGAACTCAGGTCAGAGATATTAAAGATACTAAAAAGCCAAAAGAATGATGAAAGTCTCATCGCGGACCTCCAGGAGATGCTGAAGAACAGCGGAGCAGCGAGAGAGAAAAACATCGTTAAAGAAAAACCCAAAGATCAAAAAATCGTAAGTGAGATGACTACTGAGAAAATAGTTGTTAAAAAGAAAAGATGTGATCCCGCACGAAATTTTGAATGGCAGCCATCTTGGTTTCAACGAACTTCAAAAGAGAATGGAGCAGAGCCAATCAAAACGCTCAGTTCAAAATTTCTGGCGCGAAAAACACTATCAGACGAAGAAAGTGAGAAAGAAGTCTCAAACTCTTCAGATGATCCAAAATCAGAAAGTGAAGACGATTTAACAAAATCTCAAGTAAAATCAGCAATGAAAACGCTTTTTGCTGCTTTTGGGCCAAGACTGAAAATTACCAAGACATCTACGAAGAAGCAAGAAATCAAACCGGCGACTCAAGACCTGCACGCTCCCATCCTGACTTCGAAAGCGACGACGCCCGAGCCCAGAGAGCCATGCCGATTTCGCCCTACACCACAGACAAAATCGAATACCAACGCACACAAAAAGAAGAAAAGAACCGTCACCACCACCAGAACCCCAAAAACCGAGCCAGAGACCGACTCATCTGAGGAGGAGCGGATCGAGAGAGCTGAAAGGGAGAGAACCTTCCACGACGCCACCAAAGAAGAAATGAACAACGCGCATGTGCGAAACTACGTAGACGACCCAGAAGGACTTGAACTGGCCAGAGAACCGCGCAGACTCATTGCAAGCATCCCAATGCCGTTCTGTAATTTCCTGCACTTGAGAGATCACGGACTGCCCCAGGTTGTAAGTAATGGACAGAATAATGTAGGTAACTTACCCAGTGACTTCCCAAAACTTAGAATTGATGGCATTAATTTACAAGAGTGGTATCAACAGCTTCAGGTTATTTTCATGAAAGAAAATTTACTATTCTTTATAACTAGCCCTCCAAGAAGACCTTGGACTTTAAAAATAGATTGTTTACATCATAGAGCATTTTTCATAATAATATCTAGCGTGTCTCCTGCAATGTATCATAGCATCAAACCAAACCTAACTGTATCAGAAATAATTCAATGCATGTTTAATCTATTTCACAGCGATAGCGTAGCTACAACCACAAGAATGTCTAAGGATTTCTTTTCCTCTAGAGTAAAACCAGGGGTTTCTATAAGTGAGCATTTGATAAATCTAAACAAAATAAGAGCTGAGCTACAATTGAGGGGGGAAGTGATTTCAGATCAAACAATGAAAAGTGTTATTATCAATTCACTTGATCCATCATGGGATAGCTTTATGTCACACTTAGATACCATTAATTTGGGATATTTATCCATAGAAAGTCTATCTAACAAATTGATAGCAGAAGACAATTCAAGAAAAAATCGATCCAGTAACCAAACAGACCACAAACCTTTTAGGAAAGTAGTCTTTCAAGATAAACATAATGAGGCCTTTAGATGCTACAATTGTGGATCCAGGGAACATAGTAGAAGAGACTGCCCCAAAGTCTCAAGAGAGAGACATAGACCAGAATATAGGAGCAAATATAATTACAGACAATCTTCCACAGATAGACACAAATATAGAAGCCCACCAAATTACAAAGAAGGTAGAGGGGGTAGAGAAAATTCAAAAGAGAGGAAATCTGGGTCACTGAATGGGCTAAATAAACAAGACAGCACCAGAACACAGCAGGATGAGAATAACAATTGGCTTATTGACTCTGGTGCAACAAATCACACCACCAACAACAAAAGTATATTATCTTCATTTATAGAAGATAAGTTTGTGATAAAGGTAGCTAATCAAG
The DNA here is from genome assembly GCF_059756535.1 of Pantherophis guttatus. Taxonomy (NCBI): domain Eukaryota; kingdom Metazoa; phylum Chordata; class Lepidosauria; order Squamata; family Colubridae; genus Pantherophis; species Pantherophis guttatus. The sequence continues at coordinate 63,974,509 of NC_142070.1, read as the reverse complement.
AAAAGGTTCAAGTACTAGGCAAAGGAAATGTGACCTTGCCTGGTCTAGGGAAAATAGAGGGGGTATTATTAATCCCAGAAATACCTCACAACATACTAAGTGCCATAAAATTAAGCAGAGAATCTGATATCAATATAGTTTTCTCAAAGGGGAAAGCAACTATAGAAAAGAACAAAACAAATGTAGGTACTGTAATGATAAAAGGAGGTCTACCCTATCTGATAACTAAAGAAAGATGTTTACATAACATTGATTCAAATATGGAAGATTGTATTGAAGCAGATGATGAAAATGTCAGTAACAGTGACAATGATGAGTGTAGAATAACTCATGATCACAAAAACACATACAAGGAAAAGAAACCAAAAATAGGTAAACCAATTCATGATGAGTGTGCTCACATCTTACACAGGAAGTTAGGACATGCAAGCTTTCCTGTAGTACAAAAAATGACTGAACACGCAGAAGGTGTCAAAATAAAAAATTGTGAAAATTATTTGGAATGCTCAGTATGTAAGTCCACCAAACTAAAAACCAGTCCCAGACCAAAAAAATCTAACAGATCAACTAACAATATTTTTGATTTGGTACATATGGACTTAGTTGGTCCATTAAGTCCCTCAATTACCTATAGAAAACGTTACTTCCTAACAATAGTGGATGACTACAGCCGATATGGTTTTGTTTACACATTAAAGCACAAGGATGAAACATTTCAGAAATTTAAGGAATTCTACAAACGTATAGAAACACAACATAATATCAGAATAAAGCAAATTATGACAGATAGGGGATGTGAGTTCATGTCTAAAGAATTCTCCCAATGGTTAAAGGATAGAGGAATGTTACATTTCACGTCCAATCCTTTTTCTGCATTTCAAAATGGAGTTGCAGAGAGGAAAAATTCCACACTACAAACCATGATTAGGTGCACATTAGAGGATGCTGGTTTAGGCAAACAATTTTGGTCAGAGGCATTACATTATTCGAATTACACTCAAAATAGAACCTGGTCCAGTATTGTGAATAAGACACCATATGAGGTGATGTACAATAGAAAACCCAAATTATCACACATGCACATATTTGGAGTCACTGCAGACGTACACATACCTAAACAATTGAGGAGAAAGGGAGAAAACGTATCCAGGAGATTAAGATTCATGGGATACGAAACTGGAACCAAAGGGTACAGATTTATTGATAGTAATAACAAATTTATAGTATCCAGAACAGCTGTGTTCCATGAACAGGCCAATTGGTCAAAATTGCACCTTAATGAAATATTTCCTAATAAATGTAAAGATACGATATCTTGTGAGGAAGGAACAACAGAAAATCAAAATATTAACAAAAGTAAGAACAAAACCAAAACTTGGACTAATAGTCAGCATAAAATAAAGACAGACACATTAACAAAAAAGGAAGCTAGATATTTGCATGATAACCATAGCAAGCCTGAAAGAACTATTAGAAACAATAGAAACCAAATACCAAATAAATACAAAGATTACATAATGCATATGAATGGAGAACAAATAACACCTAATACATATGAAGAAGTATTGAAACTTCCACATGAAGAAAGAGAAAAATGGGAACTAGCTATGGAAAAAGAGATGGAAAGTTTACAAGGATTAAATGTATTCACACCTGCGATCGCACCTAAGGATAAAACAATTATAGGTACCAGGTGGATTTATAAAATTAAGAACTTAGAAGGAGGCAATACCTTATACAAGGCTAGACTAGTTGCACAAGGCTATGCACAAAAATATCCAGAAGACTATACTGATACATATTCACCCACAGTGAGAACAGAGAGTGTCAAAACAGCCCTTGTAGTAGCATCTGCACTCAATCTGGACGTATTCCAATATGACATACAGACCGCATACTTACATGCAAAATTAGATAAGGAAATATATGTAAGAGCACCACACAGTCAATACACTAATAAGAACGAAATTTGGTTATTAAATAAGAGTCTGTACGGATTAAAGCAATCCGGCAAAAGATGGTACGATTGCTTGGTAAAAGTACTTAAGACCATGGATTTCAACGCCACCACTGCTGATAACTGTTTCTTTGTAAAAAAGAGTAATGATCATATTGAATTTGTATTAATTTACGTGGACGATATTTTATACATTGGAAAGCATAAAGAGAGCAGGGAAATCTTTGTAAATAAGTTAAATGAACACTTCTCACTGAAATCTCTGGGTAAAGTGAATAAATACCTTGGTGTGCAAATTAACAAAACTAAAAGGGGATTCAAACTTACACAGAAAGATAAAATCATCGAACTCCTAAACAAATGTAACTTAAATAATGCTAAAACCTGTGACACCCCTATGCAAACTGATTTTCTTAGAAACACTGATGAATCTTCCCCTGAGTTTAAAGACAACACATTTTACAGATCAGTTATAGGTTCACTCCTTTATATATCTAATTGGACTAGGCCAGATATTGCATTACCTCTCAATCTATTGTCAAGATATGTTAGTAAACCAACCTTGTATCATTGGGAAGCTGTCAAAAGAATTCTAAGATATCTGAAGGGTACATTAGATTTTTGTTTAATGTTGGAACCCAATAATGACAGAGAACCAAAAATTACTTGTTATGCTGATGCAGATTGGGCTGGTGATACAACATGCAGAAAGAGTACTTCTGGTTATGTTTTTCTATTGAATGATAGTCCAGTTTACTGGTATACTGGTAAACAAGAACTAGTGGCCACTTCTACTACAGAAGCGGAATATGTTTGTTTGTCCAAAGCTGCAAATAACCTTGTATGGTTCAATGATCTGATCACTGATGTTTGGAAGAAACCCACCTTACCATTTATTATGCATGAAGACAATAAAGCGGCCATTGAAATATCCAGATCCGATGCAATTGGACAAAGGTCCAGGCATATTGATATAAAGTTTAAGCATGTGAGACAACTGTCTCAAGACGGATTCATTAAAGCAATACATTGCGATACTTCTGAACAATTAGCTGACATATTAACAAAACCCTTACCTTCTAAACAACACAAATATTTAACTTCTAAATTATATGTATTATATTGTCCTGAATCAGAATGTAATTGGTGTTGTGTAACGAACCGGCATTTAAAGGGGGATTTGTCAGATGTAAATGCCTTATTCTCCAATGTGTAAATAATGTATATATGGAACATCAGAGGTTAACTTATTCTTTGGACTTTAATGTATTCATAACTTACCACTCCCATTCCTAGCTCCACCCCTTGTATATATAAGGAGCCACCCTCACCATTCTCGTGGCTTCTACCTCGAATATTCAGTAAATATAGAATGCCTATCATAATTAAAAAGAAATATATTTAAAGCTTTAACTTCTATTATCTTTATTGAGTCTGATCCTGAAAATATTGCAACAGTTCCCCCGTGCAGAAAAAAAACCCTGATAGCCAGGCTCATTCTGGGACCTTGGCAAAGAAAACAGCCTTAGTCCCTTATAACTGAATGGATGTTATGGAGAATGTGACACTTAACATGCCATCAGACCTGTTGCATCACTCTTTAGCATGGGCATTAATGTAATTGCCAAAATACTGGTTTTCTGTCCTACTATGGTTCTAGATAAAGAATAAAATATTACATCCAATTAACAATTAAGTTTAAACAATTAAAAGAAAAACCTATCAGTCACTTGACTTGCTTCCTTCTTTCTTCCCTGTCTAAATCCTGGCATTTACAAAACAATTGAAAGTGAAATATTATGAAAACCAGATCTTTCACAAAAGCATTCTTAATTATTTGGTATTTCATTTGACCTTCAAATTTGGTCTGATTGATGGGGTTTTGACTTGTTATTCAGATTTTGACTGAAACCAATACACACTTTTAGTTTGTTTCCATTAATCATGGGGCTGGGTCATATTTACCTATTCAGCATGCAGTGAGCATGCAGTGTCAGGGAGACATAACAAATCACTTACCATACCATAGATGCATCATTTCACTTCAACTCTTGCTTTCATTGAATTATGAACAAGATCTGGCTATTCAGCCAAACTTTTCAGTTTGTAAATAAAAGCTAATATACCATTTCATACTATTCATTTTATATTGAAATAGAGATGTTGATAATGTAGAGATGTTGATTATGTTGTTTCTTTATAATTTATTGTTATTGTTTGTAACAATTCTCAAATCTACTAAAATAGAATGTTTAGCATGATATTATCTTTTTTTATAAAATAATTTTTATTAAACAGTTTGTATTTAAAAAAAACATGTCAGAATTGAGAACTACAAAAGCAAAGTAAGTAAGTTGATACGAAATGCTGTAAAATTACCATTAATGTTATGTAATGTTCAATACGTTACGTTTTGACATGTTTTGATATTATTATCATTTGTGGTGGTTGGGTGGGTGTTTGGGGATTGTTATGTGTGTGTGTTGGGCCTGGTCTTTGGGTGTTGTGTGAATTTCGTTGTATTGGTATACTGTGTATATACGTACACTAACAATAAAGTTATACTTATACTTATGAAATATCTAATCTGATCAAAAAAAATTTCAGGCCAAAAACTGGAATCCTTCACTCCTCATATCAGTTTGTATTATCTATAGATATTTTGGGGATAAGAAAAGTTATATATTGCTAATCATGCAGTTATGGATGTTTTAGGATTGAGCTAACATGATGTGATTGACATATATGGATCAGGTAGCCTTACAGATGTTTTGGGTTATAACCTTCATAATTTAATACATTTGGCTGTCGTGGCTACTGGCAATAGGAATCAAAATCTAGTGGCATTATTATGTTGCTTAGCTTGTGATTTTCCCAATTTTTATTTTCAAGGTAAGTCTGCATACTACATTTAACAGAATAACAGTTGGGAGGTACTTAGGAAGTTTTAAAGGGCCGCCCTACAGCTGATCAGTGTTAAAAGAAAACAAATGAGTAGACCGGTGCCTGCAAAAATACATGAGTAGATCAGTGCCTGCAAAAATACATGAGTAGATCAGTGCCTGCAAAAATATATCAGTAGATCAGTGCCTGCAAAAAATAAATGGGTAGATCGGTACAGCTCTGCAAGCAGTTAAAAGCCTGGTAGACCAGTACCTCTGCTAAATTCTAAATAATTGTCACATGACCATCAAGCCACGCCCACAAAATAAGCCACGCCCACAGAACCGGTAGTAAAAAAATTTAGAACCCACCCCTGGGCTGTCCAGTTTCTTCTTAAAAAGCTCCAGTGTTGGAGCATCTACAACTTCTGAATGCAAGCCATTCCACTGGTTAATTGTTCTCACTGTTAGGAAATTTCTCCTTAGTTTTAGGTTGTTTCTCTTGTTTAGTTTCCATCTGTTGTTTCTTGTCTTGACTTCTGTTGCTTTGGAAAACAGGTCAACCCCCTCTTTGTGACAGCCCCTCAAATATTGGAACACTGCTATCATGTCTCCCTTAGACCTTCTTTTCACTAGACTAGGCATACCCAATTCCTGAAACCTTTCTTCATATGTTTTAGCCTCCAGTTCCCTAATCATCTTTGTTGCTCTTATCTGCACTTTTCCTAGTCAATTTTACAAATTGAGCTGCTTTGCAATAATTCTAAAAAAAATCCTTATGTATATATTTCTCTGATATTATTGGCATTCAGTTACCTGAAATTGTTTTCATCTGATTATCAAAGCTAGGAGACTTGCCAAGTTTGAGCTTTTAATTATATGAAAATGGAAACAAACTATGCAAAACCAGAAAGAGTTGGTGCTGTGCATTCTGCTGTGTCACCATTTCCTTTCCTTTATTAGTACATTTTTACTAATTTTAGCCTTGATTGTGGCTACAAAGAAGAGTAGGGCAAGCCTCATTTTATAGTATGTCACAGCAAAAAATGAGACATGGGGAAAATAAATGTCTGTCATGAATATTCTCATTTATTTTAACTAGGCTAATAGGAAAAGACAGGTAAATCTTAAAGGATTGAGAACAAAAGCTTGGCAAGGATAAGCCAATGAAATGCAGAGGATTATGGAGCAATGGAAAAGGCTTATGCAAATGTTATTGCTCTAAAAAGACAAGCAAAAAACTCATAAGGCCATGTTTCTTTGCAAGAGCACCAGCTCTTCCTTGCAAGACCATAGAAATCCATATAGTTATTTATTTAAAGATATTTAAAAATATTATGTCAGCTCTGCCTGGCTCTGCTGGGGCCTCACAGGCATCCTGCCATAAAAAGAAGAAGGGGAGAAGGATGAAAGGGGGAAAGATGAAAGGGCAGTAAAGCTTTGTATGTACGTGATAGGAAATCAGGAGTGGGGAATGACAGGTGAGAAGGACCAAAGCATCTGGAGCCTGTTTGTACCTGCATCCCATGGCCAGGCACCCTGAGAAATATGGCCACACTGTCTTCAGGCAGGATCTTAAATTCCAATTGTACACCAGTTCTGAGAAAGTGTGATCTCTACCTAGTTGTATAGCCCAGTATGGCTTTTGTCTGAATGTCAGCCACAAAACAGCCCTTCTTCTTTGGCCTCTACACAAGGTCACTCCAGAGGTTTAGCTTACTGTTATCTCCTGCAGCATCACAGACATCCATTATGACATCTCATTACCCAAAATGGATTTGAAAACCTTTCCATCCTTCCTTAAGCCTTCACAGCACCTACAAAACAATATCAATATACTTTGATAAACATACATCTGGTCTTAACATTATCTACCACCCGAAAAACATTAAATCTTTTGGTTCTGTCTCAGCATTTCTTGACGAACAGAAACTAGCTTCAGAAATTATAACAATAAAGAAAACTCATCCTTTTCTGACATCTACTGCTCATCTACTTTTTTGCAAGCATCATATGAAAGCCCTTCATGAAAACCATCTTATTTGTTGATGATATTGAAAAATCTAAGTAAATTGGGTACTGATAACTATTAGTAGCTTTAATGCAACTTCATGGGTAATGTTTCAAAACAACATAATGGGACAAAATTAACAAAATTCATGAAATCAAACAATACACAATTATAGAATTCTTACAGAAAGAATTTAGAAAAGATTATAATTTTGCCTTTTACACTTAAGACTGAAATAAATTTAATTTTATTTATATTTTTACCAAGAGCATACCATGTTCTTTTTGAATTACTTACAATAAACATGGGCATCATTGCAAAATGAATTTGTCATGTATATTTCCCAAAGTATATATTTTATGATTTCTTTCTATTGACTGATTATGTGCTATCAAGTTGTCAACTCTCAGCAACCACATTTTCTCCATGACGATCTACCCCTAGCATCTTTACTTTAAAGACCACTGACAATTTAGCAAGTAAATGGAGCTTTTTCATTCAGCAATATTATGTTTTAGAAACATAGAACCTGTGGATCTCTGAATAACTCTTACATCTGATGATGGGCTAACAGTGCACTTGTCGCCATTGTAAATGAATCCATCCACCTTGCTGCTGGTCATCCTCTTCTCTTTCCTTCCATCTTTCACAGCATTATTTTAATCCCCCTTCATCCAAAAGTTATATTGTATGAATTTTAATTGAATTCATGCAATTTGGTATTGGAAAGGCTAAACAAGGATTGCTGGCTAAAAATTCTGTGAGTCAGTCTCAATACATTTGAAAATGGCTATATGAATCAATAACTGTAAGGAGAAAATTATTTTTCTCAATACCGTACTGAGTAAAAATCCCCCAATCTCCCAGAAAGTATTTATTTGTGTTTCAAGAAAATCTTCACTGGTTATTGCTGTCTTGTACTGCACAATGAGCAATGATTACTCTGACTGGATGCAGACTGAAAAAAGCAGAAAACTTTGGCTTCAACCAGTAATTCTACTCAAGCATCAGATATGATAATTATTCCTAGATCCACAGATCTACAATTATGTTCATAAAACAAAGTATGAATAAAAAAACTATATTTAGTTGCTAAGTTGTCAGTGGTCCTTAAAATAGAAGAAGAAACATTAATTCCCTCTTTAAAATACACCATGACTAATGGTCATGTATTTGGGCAGGCATTTTTGGATCACCAATGATTTCTTTGATTTTCCAAGGTCTTTTTGCTACATACATTTTTAAATGTATTTTTAAAAAATAAATGTAAAATTAACCAGAATATTTTCCATTAATTCTATAATCTGGTCTACTAATTTTCAGAATTAGTAAATATATTTTATATTAATTGAATGGTGATGTCACAGCTGAGTGATATAGTGCCAATGATAAGTACACCTGTAACTTACAAATAATTGATTTAAATGTTACAGTTATTGAATGTACAATGCTACCTTCAGAGTCAATAGACTGAAAAGTTAGGCAATTAAATATATGTAGTTATCCTTCCCCTCCTCCCCACAGTTCAATGCTGTGTAAATTAATTTAATTTTCTGCAGTCCTCAAGCAAGTGTTGGACTAAATGCAATTAGTTTACCCAGACATGAACAAACCAAGGACAGGATGTAATTATATTTGTAGAAACAGCATCTAAACATTAGGCTCTGTTTCTTTTATCTAATGGTCCTTGCTTGAATCTTTACAGGAAAATAGCTGGGTTTTTTTTAGTAATTACAATATAATGGACAGCCTAATTCAAGATATGGACAATTATATAGCTGCTTTATCACAGATCCCTGCCCTGTGCCTTTATTCAGGATTAAATGTTATAAAGATCTCACACATTCAATGAAACCAGAACTATAATAAAGTGTGCCAGAAGATATATATTAAGTGCATCAATGAATGAAAAGTTTCAAAGTCCTTACTCATGGAAAAGTTCATCAAAGACAGACGAAGGATAAATTTAGGCTTGCTATTATTGAACCCACAGATATTGTTCTATGTCAGTTAAGAAATTGTAAACACAGCAAATAAACCATTTTGAAGAATTAAAAAACACACAAAAATGCAACTTCTCTTGATGTTCACTTTATGCTTCTCCAACTTCAGCATGTTCTTCAGGAGAGACCGAGAGGAGAATATAAATTACAACACTTCTTGAGATTATCACATTGATCAAGTTCATGATTATGGGAGTTTTAAATTAGGGATTTCTAACCTGGGGGTGGTGACCCCCCCCCAAAAGGTACAAGATAGAATTTCAGGAGGTGTAACAAAGAATGGCTTGTGTCCCTTAGTGAAGAATCATGAGTCATGATTACTTTTGTAAGAGATGCAAATATGAATCAAACATTTCATAGGGTTGTGGGACATAGAAAAGATTGGGAATCACTGCTTTAGATAAACCAGATATTTTTTCTTAATCTGATTATTGAGCTTTTATTATAAAAATATAGATAGTTATTAAGTTTGACTCCAAATCTGTTATAACTAAATGAGCCGTGGTGGTGCAGTGGTTAGAATGCAGTTCTACAGGCTACTTCTGCTGACTGCCGGCTGCCTGCAATTTGGCAGTTCAAATCTCACCAGGCTCAAGATTGACTCAACCTTTCATCCTTTCCAGGTGGGTAAAATGAGGCCGCAAATTGTTGGGGGCAATATGCTGACTCTGTAAACCACTTAGAGAAGGCTGTAAAGCACTGTAAGTCTAAGTGCTATTGCTATTGCTAAATAACTTAATAAGATATATATATATATATATATATATATATATATATATATATATATATATATATATATCTTGTTTTATATATTTGTTTTTTGAGGTTTTCACGGGTGTTTGTATGTAGGTCTTTGGTTATTTGGGTTTTGGTTATTTTATACACACACACACACACACACACACACACACACACATACATACACATGTAACCTATTGAACACAATTATTTTTTAAATTCACCTTCATAAGAATGTACTGTCAGAGCACCTAAGGTAATTCTTAATGTTCAAACTATAAATCAATCTTTATTATGGTCACAGACCAGCACCACAAACAAAACCATTGCAAACAATAATAATAGTAAAAAAATAAATAAAAGGCAGACAGTATAATATATTGCTATTGTCAGCAGTTAAAGTTTGCCTAATTTTACATATAGCATAAAAAAATTAATCATATTCAAAGAAACTACTTTGTACTGATCCGATAACAGTAGTTGCATATAAAAAAGATCAGTATTTCCCAGATATTTTATTAGGTAAGGTGTTATAAATTGAGTTCATGATTCCTTATAGAAGAAATATATCTAGCTTATAGAAATGGAAAAAAAGTTTTAAAAAATAACATTTTTTAAAAGCCTCATGATTTGTGATGATGGTATTTTAATATAATGTTCAAACTATATTAAAATATCACCATCACAAATCAAGAGGCGGTTTAAAACCATGTTATTTTTTTCCCTCATCTTTCTTCCATTTTAGAACTCGATATAAGAGGATTTTCCAGGTAGGATCTCAGATTCTAAGTACAGTCTACCCAGTTTATGTTCAATCAAGCTTCTTGTATAGCTGCCCCAAATGGATTTACTTTTAATATATATAATTTAATTTTTAAAAAGGAATAGGAAACCAGTACACAATTACACAAAGTCTTTAACATTGCCTTTATTTAAAATGTTCTTTCCTAGAAAAGGATCTCAAATAATAAAACAAGACCATCAACTGGGCACATGTCTAATTAGCATTCTAGAGCAGGGGTCTCCAACCTTGGTAACTTTAAGACTTGTGGACTTCAACTCCCAGAATTCCTCAGCCACCTTTGCTTGCCAAGGTTGGAGACCCCTGTTCTACAGCATCGGAGATATAAGGACTACTCTAGGCATTTGCCAAGCATCAGGACTGATTTGAACACACACACACACACAAACACAAACTACCCCTAAAAAAATCCTAGAATACATCAACAGCATTTATGTTATTTAAAAAAAATCATTGTATTATATTAAACTAATTAACAAACTAAAAAGTGTAGCGGAAATAGAAAAGGGAAAATAAGGTTTGTAAAATTATTACAAACATTTTTTAATGACCATAAATCTTTTCTTCCACTCTTTTTGTTGAAAGGATACTAAATCACAAGTTGATAACCAAAACAGCATCAGATTTGTCACTTCAAAAAGTGTGTTACTTCTCTTTTCAGTGTTACTTGGTCATCCTTTTCACCAGCATTTTACTCTAAAAAAATCCAATTCATAGCAAAAAAAAAAACCCATATCAAAAAGTCTGAATGTACTCCATCTACTGGAGAAATAGTAAAAAATATGTTCATCTTTCATACACATGACAGATCCAAACTCATATTAACCCTTTTGTTAATCTCAGTTCCAGAACATTTAAGCTCCTTATTCCAGAGATCACATTAAAGGCTAATTTTACTTTAATCAGCTTCCTTTAAAAATAGGCTGCTGGTTTATAAGCTAACTTTTATTCCTCTAAATTTTTCAAATGGTGTGCTATTTTAAAAACATCAATAGCCTCTGAACAGATTAGACCAGCTTGTAACTGTATGACATTAACAAAATGCCAAGAGGTTTTGTGAGGTATTTTAAATCAAACTTACTTTTCAAAATTCTGAAACAGTTTTTAAAATGGCTTCCTAGAACTTAATTGATCCAACATATTATAAGAAACTATGTTAGGAGTATTCCATAATGCAAGCTTTAATACCCAAATAGGTTCAAATTACATATGCAACCCAATATTTTCCAAATATATCCCGCAGCATTAAGTCCATATATTGAAAGAAATCTTTACAGAAGTAGGAATCCCAATACTTGTCAATATTTTAACAGAGTCAAATAATAACTCTTTACATGAGCCCCAAGAAAACCTGAATTCTGAAATTCCATGTTCCACTCAGGAACTAGTAAAGTTAAATCCACTATTCAAATAAGTAATTATAATTTGTACAATGTGTTACAGACTCTCCTTACCAAGGAATTCTACTCAAAGTCCTATGTGTTCAAGTTAAAATAATGTGATAGAATAAACATTAGGAATCAAGATAGGAAAATTTATCAAATCTAGATAAACCTTTGAGTGTCAGGTATGCTTCCTTCAGTATCCAGGAAAGAAAACCCCAAACTCAAGCATTTTGAAGAATTTGGTACTTTTACTGAATATGAAAAGATTAACACCCCAGTGAAAAGCTGGAAGTGACCAAAATGCGCGAAATGCATCTACTAAGCTTCTTCCCCCCTCGTGTTTATATTTTCTCAGCCAATCTAAAGGTCTTCCAAAGGTCAGGTGGCAACACGTCTGGCAGCGTCATCCATCAGGAATGTCGAGACACTTGGTTAGCCATCCCCTTCTGAAATCCAGTTTCGATTCCCACGAAGTCCCCTCCTACAAAGACAAACCCCCTCCTGCTCTCTTCCCCCCCTTTGCTCCATACCTAATCCCTCTCCGTTTCTTATGGCAGCTAAAGCAGGAAAGCTGAGGCTGACATTCGGCCCCTCTTGCAGAAGAGACGTTAGTCCTAAATAAAAGGAAGAAAGAGAAAGAGAAACAGAATATATACAATGATCAAGGTTTATCAGGGTATTTGGCATAGAACTGTTGTACTTTCTTGGGAGCTCGGACATCCCGTTTATTTACCCATTCAGCCTGAGATAGTGGGAAATGTTTCCAGGCAATTAGATATTGGACTTTACCATGGTGTTTTCTAGAGTCCAAGATTTCCTTAACCTCAAAATGTTGCTCCCCTTCTATGAGGATGGGAATTGGAGGGTTGCTATGATCAACCCTTAGGGGAGATGAGTGTTCAGGTTTCAATAAACTAACATGAAATACAGGATGTATCCGTCTCAAGGTTTTTGGTAATTCTAATTCAACTGTCACTGGATTTATCAGTCTAATCACACGGAATGGTCCTACATACTTAGGCCCCAGCTTTTTAGATCTCTGAGTGGTTTGTAAGTATTTGGTAGACAAATAGACTTTATCCCCCACTTTGTAAATGTGAGCTGGGGACCTTTTCTTATCGGCTTGTGCCTTATGAGCTCGGTGTGCCTCATCTAATGCCTTCCGAGTCACTGTCCAGGTGCTCCTTAATTGTTCCATCCAATCTATCAAGGAGGGATTTTGGGGATCATCTTGAGGTAACTCGGGAATGGGTACAAAATCCTGGCCCGATGCAACCTTAAAAGGGGTGAATCCGGTGCTACTATGCACAGAATTGTTATACGCCACTTCTGCAAATGGCAACAAGTCTACCCAATTGTCCTGTTGGTAATTCACGTAACACCTAAGGTATTGTTCGAGCACCCCATTGGTTCTTTCACAAGCACCATTTGTCTGAGGGTGGTGACTGGAACTCAACCCCTGTGCGGAGCCTATCAATCTTAAAAATTCTCTCCAGAAACTGGAAGTAAATTGCACACCCCTATCAGAAATTATTCTTTTCGGAGACCCATGTAGTCGGTAAATCTGCCGAATAAATAATTTTGCGAGGGTTTTTGCTGAAGGGATCTTTGAGCAAGGTATGAAATGTACTTGTTTGGAAAACAAATCAGTTACTACCCAAATGACAGTGCAGCCCTCACTGTCGGGTAAGTCCACAACAAAATCCATAGATATTTCCTTCCATGGGGCGTTCGGTCTAGCCACACCTTGCAGTAATCCAGGGGATTTCCCTGGAGGTCTTTTAGCCGAGGCACATACTGGACAGCTAGCCACATATGCCTGTATGTCCTTTTTTAGTGCAGGCCACCAAAACTGTCTCTTAACAAGATGTAAAGTTTTGACAAACGCAAAGTGTCCTGCGGCTTTGGCATCATGCGCATATTTCAAGACGGTTGGTCTTAATGTGGTCGGAACATACAATTTTGATCCAACCCAAGCTAGTCCGTCGCGAAGTGTGCATTCATTCGAGTGGATTTTAAACCACTTGTCAGCTTTTAGCGCTTCTCGTAACTTTTCGAGTAAATCCCCTGAGAGTTCTGGATCGGTTTTACTCTGCGCTCTGGTAGTGACAGGTGTTGCCAATTGCATTAAGGGGATCATTGGTTGAACCAGTTCCTTCTTTATGCTGTTGTACTGTGGTAATCTGGAAAGTGCGTCCGCCATGAAATTTTTCCCCCCAGGAAGGTAACCTAAAGTGAAATTGAAACGCTTGAAATGTTGGGCCCAGCGTGCCTGTTTGGGTGACAATTTGCGTGGTGTTTTTAATGCTTCTAGATTCTTATGGTCAGTCCACACCTCGAAAGGGTGTTTTGCCCCTTCTAAAAATTGTCTCCATGTTAACAGCGCCCATCTAACTGCAAACGCTTCCTTCTCCCATATGGCCCATCTTCTTTCTGTCTCAGATAGCTTACGGGATGTGTAAGCACAGGGTTGTAATATTCCATTCTCATTCTTTTGCAAGAGTATCGCTCCTACGGCAACGTCGCTAGCATCCGCTTGTACTACAAAAGGTTGTTCTATGTCGGGGTGTTTGAGCACAGGTTCAGCTGCAAACAACCGTTTCAGTTTTTCGAAAGCGGCCTGACAGTCCATAGTCCATTCTAGTGGTTTCGAGGGTTTGGGTTTTATTTCCCCTTTGGTTTTGAGCAAGTTTGTAATTGGCAGTGCGATTTTTGCGAAAGAGGGGATAAATTGTCTATAAAAGTTAGCAAACCCTAAGAAACTCTGTAACTGTTTACGGGTGCGTGGTGCGGCCCATTCCATTACTGCCCGGACCTTTTCCGGGTCCATCTCTATTCCCTCATGCGATATACGATATCCAAGATAGTCGATTTTGTCTTGATGGAATTCACATTTAGAAAGTTTGGCATAGAGTTCAGCTGCTCTGAGTTTATTCAAGACCGCTCGAACCAATCTTATATGGTCGGCCATGTTGTCAGAATAAATTAGAATATCGTCCAAATAGACCAACACCCCCTTATATAGATGCTCATGCAACACTTCGTTGATCAACTGCATGAATACGGCCGGGGCCCCCTGTAGTCCAAAAGGGAGTACTCTAAATTGGAAACACCCCAGTGGGCAATTAAATGCTGTCTTCCATTCATCTCCCTCTTTTATTCTCACTCGGTAGTATGCCTCTCTTAAATCAAGTTTGGTAAAAAATTTTCCCTTTCCTAAATGGGCCAACATGTCCTTCATAAGTGGGAGGGGATAGACATTTTCCACGCAAATGGCGTTCATGTTTCTATAATCAACAACTAATCTGAAGGATCCATCTTTCTTTTCGCGGAACATTACTGGCGCTGCTACCTTGGGTTTGGCTCGTTCGATAAATCCCCGTTCTAAGTTTTTGTCAATAAAATTCCGCAATTCCTCCAATTCTCGAGGTGTCATGGGGTATATTTTTGGTTTGGGAAGCTTCACCCCTGGGAGTATTTCAATGGTGCAGTCAGTGGCCCTGTGAGGAGGCAGAGTATCAGACGCTTTTTCACTAAACACTTCCTTGAGGTCCCAATATTCCTTCGGAATTTTCTCTTCTCCCTCAATATAGTTAATGGCTACTGCGGCCCCTTCTGGTCTTATGTCGTCCCTTAGGGAGGGGCCTTCCTTTTCCGGAGGTGGTTCTGCCGTACGGATGCGCAGGACCCCCGTTTTCCAATTTACTCGTGGGTTCCATTTACGAAGCCAGGGCAGTCCTAGAATTAGGGGCCTTTCCATGCCAGGTGCTACGATAAAGATGAGTTTTTCTATATGATTCCCCAATTGTAGTTCAAGGGGTTCGGTCATAAAACTAGCTGGGCCCCCTCCTGCAATCGACCCATCTAATTGACAAAATGCAATGGGTCTTTTTAAAGTTTTCAGTCTCAGTCCCATTTCCTCCACTACTTTGGGGCTAATTATGCACCTAGTGCACCCCGAGTCCAACAGGGCTAACAATTGCGCGTGAGTTCCTGTGGAGGGCACCCTTACTTCTATGGGGATGAGTAAGGGTTCTTCCGTGTGACTCACCCGTTCATCGGTGTCCGAGTCGGAGTCCGTCTCGCTGTCGTCATCGTTGGTCGGAGTTCCCAACTCACGCTGGTTCCGGGGAGTGAACTCAACGACTTCTCCTTTCAGGGCGGTGCCGCGGGTTTTGGCGGGCATTTTATCGCTTTTCTTTTGGCTGGCCCCAGTGGCTTTTGGCGGTGGTTTGGAGAAACATTCGGCCGCCCGGTGACCCTCCTTCCCACATTTGAAACAGGTGAAGGGCTTTGACTTGGGTTTGAATTCGGTCTTCCCGCCAGTCATCTTGGCCGCCCCCTTATGGTAGAAAGAGGATGACTGGTCCCCCATCCGCCTTCCTCGGAGTTCGCTCCGTTTCAGCTCGATCTCCACATCCTCAGCTACTATGTACCATCTATCCAAATCATCGGGGACCCCCATGCTCCTGCAATCTTGATATATCTCATCATTCAGTCCATCCTTGAAACTCTCCAAAAGCGCCATTTCTGACCAGCCTGTCATATAAGGTGCCAGTTCACGAAACTCTTGAATATACTCTGCCACCGGCCTCCGACCCTGCTGAATGCTTTTCATTCTGAGTCTCGCCTTTCGTTCAGCTAAATGGTCTTCAAAACGTCTTCTAAGGGCCCTCATGAACTGGTTGTAATTTCTCAGCAGGAGGGAGTTGTTATTGTGGAGAACTACCATCCACTCAGCCGCCACTCCCTCTAGGGCATTCGCAACGCTTCTGACTTTAGCCGCATCCGTTTCATAGTCCTCCCCCCAATCCTGCATGTGGTTCCACACTTGGGTCAGGAAAAATCCCAAGGTTTTAGGATTTCCATCAAACTTCCCAGGAAGGGGGGGGATTTTTGGCTTTTTACGTCTGCGGGGGGGGGCCTGCAGGGCTGGGGTTCTCTGGCTGGCTGCATCTCTTCCTCAAGCTGCCGAAGCCTGGGATGTTCCCTCCTCAAACTCTTCCTCTCCCCCGCAGGCTGTCTCTTCGGCCTCCCCCCTGGGGTCTGCTTCCCCCTTCTCCACAGGAGTTTCAAAAGACTCACGGTTTTTTCTGCTTTCTTCCACATCACGGATAAGCTGCAAGGCTTGATCTATCATGAGACGTTCCTTCTGCTGTTGCATCCACACTGCCTCCCTTTTTCGGGGTCTGGAAGTCGTCACTCCCCGGGGGTTCTCCCCCCAGTCCAGCAGTCTCCCCACACCTTTTGACCATCTGGCCTCCTCCGGTTCCAAACGGAGTTTTTCCAGCCATTCTGCAGTTTCTCTTTCCAACTGGAGGGCGGTTGAACTCGCTGCCCCCATCTTCCCTTCTTCATCACTCCCTCGATCTGACATACTTTGGATTTTCAGTCCCCTCGGGTTTTGTCCGGGATGACTGAGAACACTTCCAGCTTAATGTCAGGTATGCTTCCTTCAGTATCCAGGAAAGAAAACCCCAAACTCAAGCATTTTGAAGAATTTGGTACTTTTACTGAATATGAAAAGATTAACACCCCAGTGAAAAGCTGGAAGTGACCAAAACGCGCGAAATGCATCTACTAAGCTTCTTCCCCCCTCGTGTTTATATTTTCTCAGCCAATCTAAAGGTCTTCCAAAGGTCAGGTGGCAACACGTCTGGCAGCGTCATCCATCAGGAATGTCGAGACACTTGGTTAGCCATCCCCTTCTGAAATCCAGTTTCGATTCCCACGAAGTCCCCTCCTACAAAGACAAACCCCCTCCTGCTCTCTTCCCCCCCTTTGCTCCATACCTAATCCCTCCCCGTTTCTTATGGCAGCTAAAGCAGGAAAGCTGAGGCTGACATTGAGTTAAATTCACCTTCATCATGTTATTTTATTGCAAATACTCAAAGAGAAACAGTTTGATGTAGTGGTTAAGGCATCAAAATAAAAACTGGGAGACTGTGAATTCTATTCCTTCCTCAAGCATGAAGCCAGATAATGGATCTTGGGCTAGTCCCTCTGTCTTAATCCTAGGAAGTAGGCAATGGCACATTATTTCTGAAAATTTGCCAGGAAAACTGCAGGGACTAGTACAGGAAGTTACAGAACTCAAAGTGGCTCAACACACATACACCCAAGAAAAAAAAAATACTCAAAAGAATCCTAATTTTTCTATCTTCTAAAGTTGAGAAAGGGAGTTTTTATATGAAGAAACAAAACGTAAAACCCTAATGCTTATATCCATGTTAATCATTGCTATGATTCAGAGTCATCAAGTCTGATTTATTCCAATTTATAGAGAAAATGGGATACCAAATTCACTCATTAGTGAAATGAGGCTTTCTACAAAATTGTCTATCTTTAACAGAGCCTGTAGTACAGTGGACTAAAGCACTGTTATTAACATCTGCTGCTTGCAATTACTGCAAGTTCAAATCTCACCAGGCTCAAGGTTGACTCAGCCTTTCATCCTTTCAAAGGTAGGTAAAATGACGACCCAGATTGTGGGGGCAATAAGCTGACTTTGTATAAATATACAAAAGTATGAAAGCTATTGCTTAACGCATTGTAAGCCGCCCTGAGACTCTGGAAAAGGGCGGCATATAAATTAAAGCAAAAGCAAAAAAAAACAAAACCCATTGCTGTGGATAAAATCATAAATAAATGTTAAAGTATTATTTGCATATAACATTATATGCTCTGCTTCTTGTTATAATATTAATGTTGCTAAAAATTCTAATTCTACTAATAAGATGATCTAAATTTAAATAAGAAAGAAAGAAAAGAGAGATTATCAGTATGTAAAATATCATAACAAGGAAATGATACACTATTAATTATCAATTTTGATTTGGGAGTTATGGAGTCTAGCATTATGAGATACTATTCGGAAACAACTCAGGCAGATGCCTCCCTGATTCAAAGAAATATAAAGAAAGTCATACAACACAATGATACTTGCAAGGTTCTGTTACCACACGCAATCTCAATAAAAGTAGTTTTTACTTTCCAAATTAATATCTGGGTTTGGTTTACTTAGTTACACTAGATGCTGCTAGTGTGACTAAAAAGGCCAATTCGAGAGTGGCGATCCCTTCCACACTGAGGGCAGATACATTCTGTCCCCTGCCCAGCCCCCAGATTTCGCTGGTTCTGGGACTGCCTCTTTGCCTCAGCCTGCTGAACAAGTGTCTCTTCGAATTGGAGAAGGCCATGCTGCATCTTTAGCCTCCAAGCTGAAAGATCGGAGGTCAAAGTTTCCCAGTTGTTAATGTCCATTCCCAGGGCCTTTAGGTCCCACTTGCAAATATCTTATATTGCAGCTATGGTCTCCCTCTGAAGCACTTTCCCTGCACTAATTCTCCATATAGGAGATCTTTCAGAATCCGACCATCAGTCATTCTCACAACATGCCCCAGCCAGCGTAGACGTCGCTGTTTCAATAGTGTATACATGCTAGAAATTCCAGCACATTCCAAGACTGTGCTATTTGGAACTTTGTCCTGCCAGGTGATGCCGAGAATTCATCGGAGACAACGCATGTGAAAGGTGTTCAACTTTCTCTCCTGCCGTGCGTAGAGGGTCCAAGACTCACTGCAGGACAAGAGTGTGCTCAGGACGCAGGCTCTATAGAACTGGATCTTTGTATGTTCTGTCAGCTTCTTATTAAGCCATACTCTCTTTGTAAGTCTGGAAAATGTGGTGGCCGCTTTACCAATACCTTTATTCAGCTCAGTATCTAAAGAGAGAGTGTCAGAGATAGTTGATCCGAGGTACACAAAGTCATGGACAACCCCCAGTTCTTGTGCAGAGATTGTAATACAGGGAGGTGAATCCACGTCCTGACCCATGACTTGTGTTTTTTTCAGGTTGATTGTTAGTCCAAAGTCTTGGCAGGCCTTACTAAAACTGTCCATAAGTTGTTGAAGGTCTTCGGCAGAGTGAGCAGTGATGGCAGCATCATCAGCGAAGAGGAAATCTCGTAAGCATTTCAGCTGGACTTTAGACTTTGCTCTCAATCTAGAGAGATTAAAGAGTTTTCTGTCTGATCTGGTCCAGAGGTAAATACCCTCTGTTGCAGTTCCAAAAGCATGTTTCAGCATGACAGCAAAAAAGATCCCAAATAAAGTTGGTGTGAGGACACAGCCCTGCTTCACTCCACTTCGAATATCAAAGGAATCTGAAGTTAAGCCATCAAAAACTACAGTGCCCTTCATTTCCTCATGAAAGGACCTGAGGTGGACATCCAATCTTGGGGAGAATTTTATAAAGGCCATCCCTGCTAACCAAGTCAAAAGCCTTTGTAAGATCAATGAAGGCTATGAAAAGTGGCTGTCTTTGTTCCCTGCATTTCTCCTGCAACTGTCCAAGGGAAAATACCATGTCAGTAGTGGACCTGTTGGCTCGAAATCCACACTGTGATTCTGGATAGACTCTCTCTGCAAGCACCTGGAGCCTCTTCAGTACGACACGGGCAAGCAGCTTCCCTACAACACTAAGAAGAGAGATGCCACGGTAGTTGTTACAGTCACCACTGTCACCTTTGGTTTTGTACAGTGTGACGATATTTGCATCCTTTATGTCCTGTGGAGGGTACCTTCCCTCCAACAAAGACAGAAGATTTCATGCAGTTTAGTGGAGATGTTCTCTTTGCAGCACTTCAGAACTTCAGCAGGAATGTTATCTTTCCCGGGTGCCTTGCCAGAGGCAAGGGAGTCCAGGGTCACATTTAGTTCTTCTAAAGTTGATTCACTGTCAAGCTCCTCCAAGACAGGCAGGCACTCAATGTTATTTAATGCTTCTTCTGTTACCACATTTTCTCTGGAATATAACTCAGATTAGTGCTGCACCCAGCATGCCATCTGCTATGCACGGTCCTGGATAACCTCACCTGTAGCAGACTTCAGAGGTGCAGATTTCTTCTGTGTTGGACCTAAGGCCTGCTTGATGCCATCATACATCCCCTTGATGTTGCCTGTGTCAGCTGCTATCTGAATCCGAAAGCAAAGCAGCAGCCAATAATTGTTAACACATCTCCTGGTGGTCTGTTGGACTTTGCTACGAGCAGCTCGCAGAACCTGTAGGTTGCGCTCCCTGGAACAGGCTTTATATGCAATTAGAGCTCTCCTTTTTTCCTCGATGGCTGGCGTCAACTCCTCTGAATGGACTTTAAACCAATCTGCTGTCTTTCTGATCACCTTACCAAATACTGACAAGACATGTTATAAACAGCATTCTTGAAATATTCCCATCGTTCAGATGCATTTACTTCAGCTGGGCCTGGGAGAATTTCCTTGAGTGCTTGTGCAAATTCCTCCACTTTGCCCTGATTGTTGATGTCAATTCGTGGTGTTCCTTCCTTCTTCAAGTGATGCAATCTCTTTGTTTGCAGTTTTATTCTGCTGCACACCAAGAAGTCGTTTGTATCGCAATCAGCACCCTGATAGCTGCGTGTGATTGTAATATTGGGGAGGTTGGAGTGCCTGGTAAGAATGAAGTCGAGCTGGTGCCAATGCTTCGATCTTGGATGTCTCCAAGAGACTCTGTGTTGAGGCTTTGTTTTAAAGTATGTATTGCTAATGCAAATATCATAGTAGCAGCAAAACTCCAGCAGTCGTTGGCCATTTTCGTTCATTTTTCCAACACTGAACTGACCTAAACAAGTGGGCCAAGAACTATAATCAGCTCCAACTCTGGCATTAAAATCACCAAGGATAAACAGTGGTTCTTTCTCAGGGATTTTCTTGATAGTAGCAGCCAGATCGTAGAATTTGTCTTTAGATTCTACTGAAGATGATAATTTCGGAGCATATGCACTAATAAGAGTAATCAGCCCTGCTGATGAGTGGAGCTGCAAGGACAGAATTCTTTCACTTCCTGCAGGAGGTGGAGTAATGGATCCTAGTAGGGTGTTTCTGACCACGAAGCCAACCCCATAGTGCCTAGATTTGTTTGATGGTTTTCCCTGCCAGAAGAAAGAGAAGTTTTTCTCCTTAAAAGATCCTGAGTCTAACAGTCTTGTCTCTTGAAGGGTGATGATGTCCATCTGCAGTCTGCTTAACTCCATGTCAATGGCAGCTGGCTTACGTAAGTCATCTATCTCTTGTAAATCATCAGAAAAGCCGGGGGTCATTGTCCGAACATTCCATGTGCCCAACTTTAAGGCTAAAGTTTTCTTATGTTTGTTACATGGTGCAAAGTTATCGATCTGCTTGTCAGCTTTGACCCTAAACCCCGCACACCCTGTGGCGGGGCAGCACCTTACTGGCTGGGGGCTGCCCAGCTTAAAGTGGGTGGTAGCTGTCCAATGAGGTACAATGACCTCTCCCACCGACGAAAGTGGCCCCTGGCGTTACGCTCTATGCCAATCAAGCCAAGACTTATAACCAGTGGCAGTTACTGGTTATAAGTCTTGGCTTGATTGGCATAGAGCGTAACGCCAGGGGCCACTTTCGTCCCATGTTGTTTCAATGCTGTATGCAAAGCTGGAGTGTCCTCTCCAGAGCACAAGGCCTGGGTAGATTAATATGGAATACAGACTGTTACTCAAGCAGCAGATTCCCCCTCTCCACGTCGCTGAAATAGTCCAATGGAATGGCAAAGCCGATACATTTAGTTCCAGCTGTGTCGCAGGAGTTATCAGAACGTGATTGTACACAGTCATGAACTGCTTCTGGGACTCCAGCTCCGGATTTTGCCTCAAGGTTGACTCCTGAAGCCTTTTCCAGTAGTAAATATAGCACAAGGCAGCGGAGGTTTGTAATCAGAGTTTCCCTCCCCCTAGAAGATGGTGAGTAAACCATATAATCCAAAATATAAGAATTTGTGGAAACCAAAGATAAATTTAATAAAGTCCAAGAAACTGTATGAAAGGCCAATATTCAATATTCCAATATTCAAAGAAATTCTAGCTGTCAGTTTTAAATTAGAATAAAGAAAGAAATTGATTAAACTTTCCAAATTGTCACCAAGAAGACTTTAGAGCTATCTCCATACAATCATGAGATGTTAAGTTTGATTTAAAGGAGACTTAGTTTTACCATTCAGCTTTGAAAATGTGTCTGCAATTTAATGCTTTGTGTGCCATTAAAAAAAAGCTATGGAACAAGTTACCCATTATATTTATTAGTTCCTTTGTGATTTTTGTCCCAATATAGGATTCTGTGATTAATGCACTTGTCCAACATATATTGTCAATTCTTTTTATATCCAGGATAGCAAATAGTTCAGTCCTATAGTGCTTATACTCATTCGTCTGCATATGGATAGATCATAATTGTAATTTCCCAAGGCATCTCTGGAAAGCCCATGGATGAAGCTCACCTTCCTTTTTGGACTGCAGCTGGTGCTAGTCTAGTAACTACTAGATTGTATAGCCATATAATCTAGTAGTTACTGATTGACCTTTTCTCCATGAACAAGATTTTAATCGTAACTGTAATAAAATCCCATTGGAATGATCTCCGAAAATATGAATTTACAAAATTACAAGCATGTAATTTAATAGCAGTAGCAGTGATTCTATCTTGGATTAATGTCAATTATTTTCATCCTGGAACAGCTGATCTTTTCCTATATTTTGCATTGAAATGGCCTCCTGGCTGAAAATTTTAATGCATTGAAAAAGCACTATGGACTACAACATTCTGATTCTCCAATCAATAGACTGTTTATTAGGATTCTACAATGTTTATCAACATTTATTTTATTCAAAAAGGTTAAAAAAAAACCTCCCCCCCCCAAAAAAAATCAAAGACAAAACCAAACCAAAAAAAATAACATTGAAAAAATGTGAATTAAAATAAAACCCAAAGGACAAAAACACTGACAAATCTATTGCAACACTAATAGCTACTCCCCTTGCAAAGCAGGTCCAGAATTTATAAGCTTGTACATCTGTTTGTAATTGACCTATCCTAGATTACATATGTGAACGAAGAAATAGTTAACAAGTTAGGCAACAGCAAAGTTAAATTTCAAATTCAAATTGGAGTCTGATCTGTTGCTGTCAGATGTGAAGAAGAAAGCATTTGGCTTGAAATATATAGAACTGCCAGAAAAGATTGAAAAGAATATGAACATAAGAAATTCTGACATAGTGAATATGATGAAGAATGGACTGGATTTGCTTGGCAGGAGAAATGTGTTGTCAAAGTATATTATTCAACAAGAAATATTTACAAAAAAGATGTATGAATTTTGGAAATGAGATGCAATTGTTGGGAAAGCTCCTAATTAAAAACCTAAGGAAAGGTTTCATTATTAAGAACCAAAGAAGGGTGTGTAACCCTTGACTCAGAGATAATGATCAGGGCGATTTGTGGTAAATGAGAAATCGTGTAGACTTTCTATGAGTAAATTACAATAACAGTCTGTTAAAAGAGTGCTTTGAATTTTAACTTCTATAAACTTTTTTCAAACAATTATTTTATTTCTCTTATTTTATTGACAACCACTGTGTATTACATAACATAGGAATATGAAAATATTAGTAGTCTTGCATAATTTTTGTGTAATAATAAGGGATATAACTTACCTTTTAAAACTAACCCACTTAGAAGCACACAATTCAAACAACTGATTCATACAATTATTGTAATCATCATCATCATCAATAAATTGGGAGATATAGAGGTCAACCTTTAACATAAAAGTAATTTAAAATGTTGTTCAAAGTTCACATTATCACTTCATTCCTATCTTTTATTCTTGCCTATGTATGAATCATTTATGCATTATAAATGAAAGCTGATTTACAACATATTAATATTTATTATATACTGTATGACATTAAGTCAAAATTATAATGATAAATATTTCAATCTAAAATCAAATATCAACACTAAACATTTTATTGTCTTGAATGAGGTTCAGTATATGTTTATAGCATGAAGAAATTTTAAAAAGTAGTAATTCTAACTCTTTTATATTGATGTAATTTATTCTCATAAAAGAGTTGAGATGATTTAAAGTATACAGTCTATGTGCTTGGTTTTGTTAATTGGATGGTTATGTTTAATTTGTTACAGCAATTAGCTTTCTTCGTGTAAAATCTAATTAACATCATTTTTACATCATGGCAATAAATTATTAAGGAAAATGGTTGCCGTAAATGATCTCACCTAGGTACTACATTCCCATCTAAATAAGTGAAGATGTAGGTAGAAACTGATGAATAAACAGATTAACAGTAAAATGTTTGTCACAAAACAAGGGATACTTATATACTCTCACCATATTTTGGATGGAAAGTAAAGCATACATTTTATAAATGAATAATCGGTAACATATTTACTTCATAGGAGTGTTCTGAGTTTAAAATTGACTGAGGTCTTATAGAATGCTATCAGGCAAATAAATAAAAAGGGAATTCATTGCATTTTATGTAATATTTCCAGGCTGCATCAAAGCTCAAATAGAAATGTCAGTCCTTAGTCTGAAAAGATATTGCTATGCAACTCAAATACTACTCCCTACTTTCATCTGTACTAGGAACACCCAAAACAGTCCTTTCACCTTGCCAGATACCAGGTCTTCCCAATTCTAAAAAGTGACATAACCCAATGTAGAGATTTGTTTATATATCCATAACATTAACGTATGTATTAACAGACCAACAGAGTTGGAAGAACTAATCAAAAAGAACGCCAGTTGGTGGGCTCCATTTTTAGCATCTCTGTTTACATTTATAGATAAAATGGGCCATATGCCAAGAGATTGGGGATTAGAAATTATTTTACCAATTTATAAAAAGGGTAATAGAAATGACCCAGGCAATTATAGACCCATTAGTCTTCTGAGTGCTATTAATAAATTGTATGTTGAACATCTAAACTATAAACTTCAGGATTGGCTAATTTCTCAGGGGGATAATCAAAGACAAACAAACTGGTTTTAGAGAAGGAAGATCAATGGTGGATCATATCTTGGTACTTCACCCTCTGGTTCAAAAATACACATATAAAAAATATCCTCTCTTTTCATGGCCTTTCTTGATTTTAAGCAGGCCTTCGATTTAATATCCAGGAACACCCTCTGGGAGAAATTAAAATGCACTACTATTGATAAACGCCTCCTTTTTCTCATACAAAAATTGTATGCTAATTCTACCTTGAAAGTGAGGTGTAATCCAGGAGTGAAATTCAAAATTTTTCCCTAGCAGTTCTGTGGGCATGGCTTGGTCGGTGTGGCAGGGAAGGATACTGCAAAATCTCCATTCCCACCCCACTCCAGGGGAAGGATACTACAAAATCCCCATTCCCTCCCCACTCCTGGGGAAAGATATTGCAAAATCTTCATTCCCACCCAACTCTGGGGCCAGCCAGAGGTGGTATTAGCCAGTTCCCTGATCTACTCAAAATTTCTGCTACCGGTTCTCCAGAACCTGTCAGAACCTGCTGAATTTCACTCCTGGTGTAATCCTCAAGGGACTTTAACTGGCCCAATAAAGATACAAAAAGGGTTACGGCAGGGTTGCATCCTGTCCCCCTCCCTTTTTAACTTCTATATTAACCCCCCTGATTGATCTCTTACAGAACCCTGATCTACATCCTACTAACCTAGCACAATGCAAAATTCCAATTCTTCTACATGCCGACGATGCTGCTATTATTTCACAAACTCCCATAGGACTGAAGACAGCAATTACAGCAACACTTGGATATTGTAGACAGAATAATTTGGTCCTTTGATAAATCAAAAATTTTAGTTCTTGCTAAAAGACTTAGTCAATACTCCTGGAAAATAGAAGGACATAGTTTAGAACAAGTTAGGACATTTAGATAGTAGGGACAAAATCAAACAGGGTGTGTGGGAATCAGCAAGATATCTAAATGACCTGATCTTCCCAAAAAAAAGAATTGCTTTCTTCAGAGCCAGATTTAACATTCTCCCCTCAGCACTCCTCCAGGGCAGGTACAAGAAAACACCAATAGCAGAATGGGTATGTATATGTGGTAAAGGAGAAGTCGAAGATATCTCACATGTTTTGTTGTACTGTGAGTTATACAGAGTTTATAGGTCAGTATATATTCTCCCCTTATTAGAGAGATTGCCAGGGAGGGCAGACATGTAGTCTTTATGTAGACTTATTCCTCCAGGACTCAAACCTGGCTATCACATGTGCAGTGGCAAAATTCTGTGTTGCTGCAATGTCCACAAGAAATAAATTGGTTACAGAATTATAGCTGTCAACTTGTGCCAATTTTTTGGAGATATCTCTAACATTTTTTGGAAAATTATATTTACTCACATACTTATTGGCCCTCCACTTATGTAAACTAGGGAGTAACCCTAACTGTTTGAGAACATGTGTTTTTTTAACAGGGATGTTATTATCCACTATTAATGTCAGTACTATTTTTTAATATATTGTAAACAGTGATGTCTATTGCTGGTCTATGACTGTAATAAAGTTCTGTTCTGTTCTGTTCTCTTGTCTTGTCTTCTCTTCTATTATTCTATTCTATTGAGTTGGAAGGGATCTTGGAGGTCTTCTAGTCCAACCTCCTGTTCAAGCAGAAGACTCTATATCATTGCAGACAAGTGGCTGTCTAAGTCTCTTATTAAAAATCTACAGTGATGGAGCACCCACAGCTTTTCCAGGCAAGCCATTCCACTGATTGTTGCAACTGTCAGGAAATTGCTTCTTATGTCTAGGTTGGTTCTCTCCTTGATTAGTTTCCATCCATTGCTTCTTGTTCTGCCTCATCTTTGTTGGTCTTCTCTGCAGTCTTTCTAGAGCTTCAACATCTTTTTATATCATGGCAACCAAAACTGGATACAATATTACAAATGCAATATTCCATTATTAACATAAGCTAAATATGTGGGTTGTTGAAACAGCTATTGCAGTATACTGACACTACAGTTTGAATCAATTATTTGCTTCTTCCAGATTTATCTGCATTTATCTCTCTGAAACTCTCTTTACTTGTATTTCTTGTTTCAATCATGTTTTTCTTTTCCTCCTGCAACAGTTATTACCATATTATCAACCATTTATTTATTTATTTATTTATTTATTCCTTCCTTCCTTCCTTCCTTCCTTCCTTCCTTTCTTCCTTCTTCCTTTCTTTCTTTCTTGCATTATTAGTCATCACTTGAAATTAGAAATAGCAGCAGACTGGAAAAGCTCACATATAATAAGGCCATATTTTTCTTGCAAGAGAAATAATTGGTATTTAAGCATGACTTCTATTCTCCTTTAATATTTTTTAGGCGTATATCAATTTACCAGCTACATACCTTACTTCTGACTGAATAATACTTCCCATTTTCAGTTTTTGAAGATATTTAATTTAAAAATAAATGTGTACTCATTAATCTTAGTTCAGTTCAATTTTGATCCAGCCTGCATTAAAATGGTAGCACCAGGCTCTAGCTTTGAAAATTGACTCCGGTGGGAGGGAGCAATCTTTACCATTAATTATTGAGACTTTTTTTTTTTACATATCGAGATTTTTATTATTTATTTCTCCCAATTTATGCAATACGTGTACATCAGGGGTGAAATCTAAAATTTTTTGCTACCGGTTCTGTGGGCGTGGCTTAATTAGTGGGCGTGGCTTGGTGGTAAGGTGACTGGGTGGGCATGGCCAAGTCAATGTCACTTCTTTGCACTTTTTTAACCTATAAAACACAACACAACACAACTGGCTCACCCACAATGTAAAGGCAGCTGTGATAGACCAAAAATGGCCCCCACAACAAGCAGGAACCTCACATAGCCACAAAAAGCCCAAAAAAACAACTTTCACACTTTACACACACACAACACAACACAACACAACTGGCTCACCCACAATATAAAAGCAGCTGTGCTAGACCCAAAATGGCCCCTGCAACAAGCAGGAACCTCACACAGCCACAAAAAGCCCAAAAAACCAACTTTCACACTTTATACACACAAAATTCCACATACAGCTTTGTGAGATTTTGTGTGTTTGTGTAGTTACAGTGAAACACTACAGAAACACACTAAATCTCAGAAAGCTGCACAAATATTATTTTATTTTATTTTATTTTTATTTTTATATAAAAGCAGCTAAATTTAAAACTTCCTAAACTTTAAATGGCTAGGTCTAAAAAAAGAACAACTAAAAAAAACCCAATTAACTATTTTTTTTAAAGCTCCCAAAGGGGAAAAAAACTTACCCAATAGAACAGGGGTCTCCAACCTTGGCAACTTTAAGATGTGTGGACTTCAACTCCCAGAATTCCTCAGCCAGCTTTGCTGGGAGTTGAAGTCCACAAGTCTTAAAGTTGCCAAGATTGAAGACACCTGCAACAAGGCAGGCAGGAAGGCAGGCAGGCAGATAGAGCTGCTCACCGATGAGCTTGATTGCAGGTAGGGAGAGTCAATTGCTTGCTGATGCAATGGATTGCAGGTATTACAGCAAGCGAAGCAAGGCAGGCGTTGCGACCAGCAGCTAAGGAAAGCAAGCTGGAGGCTGGGGGGCAGGGGGAGACGGATTTTTGCTAGTTAGCAGGCAACTCAGCTGGGATCGTCAGAGCTTGGATCATCAGAGCCATTTAAAAGAAAAAACTTTTTTTCTTTTAAATGGGTCTGACGATCCCAGCTGACTTGCCTGATTAGCAGGCAACTCAGCTGGGATCGTCAGAGCTTGGATCGTCAGAACCATTTAAAGGAAAAAAAAGGCTCTGATGATCGTGCGGCTCAGCTGGGCATAGGGGGCGGGGGCAGGGATTTTTGCTACCAGTTTGTTGTGGCCCCGCCCTCTGAGCCTGTCCCATCGGAGGAAGAAAGCTCCGAGCATGAGGAAGAGGAGTCAGCCAGGCCTCCCTCTCCAGGCCCCTCCCCTCTGGCATTGTCTCAAGTGCCGGCCGAGGGAGAGGAGACAGCTGATTCGGATCAGAGTGATAAAGAAACATCATTCCTGGACGCACGCCTCCGAAGGCGTGATAAACGTTTGCAGCAGCTTAGGAGGCGTGCTAGGGATTAGAACTGAGTCACTGGACCACACCCCAGAGACTATATAATAGAGGGTGGTGGTCAAGGATTTTTGTAACGAACAAAGCAAACCTTGGATAGTCACTAAAGCCTCGTCCGGAGCTGCTGAGAGAAAGATTTAAAGTGTCGGACATTTGGACTCTTGAGTATTTGTCTTTCTGTTTTACTTTGAAAATAAAGTCACTTGGCAGACGGTGTGTCTATCGCTGCCAAGTGGGAGATAAGAACTGGGTGCATTCCAAATGTTTCCTTAACCCTCGACTGGCTGTGTGTGTGTGTGTGGGTACGGGGACAGATCACGGTTCTCTGAACTGCCCGCCACCATCGCTACCTACTCGCCCGAGCTGGTCCGAACCGGGAGCATTTCACATGGTGTACATGTTTTTCTTAATGTTTCTTTGTTATATTTAAAAAACTTGAATCATATAAATTATATATAAAAATGTCCGATAAAGGTTTTTATTTTAAAATGACATTGTTTATCAGCAACTTTCAATAGTGTGCACTCTTGTTTAAACAATTTTTTGTGGGTTTTTTTGAGAAAAGCTGATTAAACATCTGTTGATGCTGAGTCTTTGGAAGCTGAACATGCCAGTATATTCCCAACAGACACTAGAACATACCTCTTTTGCATTCCTGTGTGTTAGTCTGGTACTGGCAACCATGAACAACAAAGATGCACCAAAAACAGCAGATTGATACTTTAACCAAAAATCTCTCCCATTTATTGTGTGGGTTATTGCTAATATTTTTGCATCTTGCATTCTTTATTATGATAGCAAAACAAAGGAAACATACTTTGCTACTTGGTGCTGACACATGTAAAAGGACTAAAACAAAACAAAGAACAAAGGGAAAGGAAAAGGAAACCCAAGCACAATAATTCCCGGTACACTCAAGTGTGGAAACAGTGACAGGTTGTGCTTTGCATCCTTCACTCACTGAACAGTCTAATTTCCAGGATGTCATGCATTTCCATGGCAGGCTGAACATTTTCCTTCTCAAGCTGGCAAAGATCTGTTGAAGAAAACAGAAGGTGACCTGGATTTTTTTTTCAGGCTGACCCTGCACTGATGAAGCCGGAATGAAGGAGAGAATTTCTCATCCAGTGAATACAGAATGACTGATTGCAAGCATGTGGAGTGTTTATGATTAATCCTATTAAATCTAGAATCAGTGACAGCATTCAATTGTCATATCTTTGTACTTTCAGGAAAAAGCAAACCAACATCGCCATAGTGGCCCTTAACACTTCCCAAACTTTCTGTTTCCTCTCTTCTGTAGGCTGAATATTATTCTATGTGGGTGGATATTGACAGTTATAAGGCCATTTTAAAATTTTTCTTCTTTTACTTAATAACAGAAAATCAACCCCTTGCCATTGTTTTCACTTTCCTCTGTGCTTTTTGTATGTAATTGTAATTGTAAGTCTGTAATTGTTTATACTAGACCTTCTTGACATTGCAATTGGCACATAAATCAGGAAAAATATTGGGAGTTCTGTTTATAGTCACTCATGTACTAGTTCTCTCCTGATTGGATTACTGTAATGCGCTCTGCATGAGCTTGCCCTTGAAGAGTATTTGTAAACTTCAACTAGCACTAAATGCAATGACATGCAATGTGTGATCCCTCAAAACCTGGTTATGCCTCAGATTTGAGGGACTTAGGGGACCAGTGGTATTACTGAGGTAGCTCTATTGTTGTTGACATTTGCTACTGTCTCTTAGCCTTGTGAGAGGATTTTCTAAACATCTTTTAAATAATAATTGTATTTTATATATTAATTTTTTATCATCTTGGTTCATCCTTCTTCATTTGACAAATAAATAAATAGGAGTGAAAGATAAAAATAGATCCACTATTGCAAATGTAATTGGTAAAACAGAATAAATAGAATAGAGTAGAGCAGAGCAGGGCAGGGCAGGGCAGGGCAGGGCAAGACAGGACAGGACAGGACAGGACAGGACAGGACAGGACAGAACAGAACAGAACAGAACAGAACAGAACAGAACAGAATAGAATAGAATAGAATAGAATAGAATAACTAACAGAGTTGGAAGGGACTTTGGAGGTCTTCTAGTCCAACTCCTTGCTTAGGCAGGAAACCCTACACCACTTCAGACAAATGGTTATCCAATATCTTCTTAAAAACTTCCAGTGTTGGAGCATTTACAACTTCTGGAGGCAAGTTGTTCCTCTGATTAATTGTTCTAACTGTCAGAAAATTTCTCCTTAGTTCTAAGTTGCTTTTCTCCTTGATTAGTTTACACCCATTGCTTCTTGTCCTACCCTGAGGTGCTTTGGAGAATAGTTTGACTCCCTCTTCTTTGTGGCAACCCCTGAGATCCTGGAACACTGTTATCATGTCTCCCCTTTTCATTAAACTAGACATACCCAGTTCCTGCAACCATTCTTCATATGTTTTAGCCTCCAGTCCCCTAATCATCTTTGCTGCTCTTCTCTGCACTGTTTCTAGAGTCTCAACATCTTTTTTACATCATGGTGACCAAAATTGAATGCAGTATTCCAAGTGTGGCCTTACCAAGGCATTATAAAGTGATATTAACAATTCATGTGATCTTGATTCTATCCCTCTGTTAATGCCTTGGTAGTACAGTGGTCTAAAGCAGCCTGTTATTAAGACTAGCTGCCTGCAATTACTGCAGGTTCGAATCTCGCCAGGCTCAAAGTTGACTCAGCCTTCCATCCTTTCTAAGGTAGGTAAATTGAGGACCCAGTTGTGGGGGCAATAAGCTGACTTTGTATAAATATACAAAAGGATGAAGGCTATTGCTTAGCACATTGGCCGCCCTGAGTCTCCGGAGAAGGGCAGCATATAAATCAAATTTTTTTTAAAAAATGCAGCCTAGAACTTTGTTGGCTGTTTTGGCACGTGCTGCACACTGCTGGATCATATTTAAGTGATTGTCCACTAGGACTTCAAGATTCCTCTCACAGTTACTACTATTGAGCAAGGTACCACATATACTGAATGCTAAAGAGTACTCCAAAAAATGAATTTGTATGAGTCTGCTCATCTTTTACAGACTTTGACAGAGACATTAAGTCTGACCTTTGTTGTGCTTAAAAGCTACAAGGCTAAAATGAAAGAGGGAGGGAGATAAATGCAAATTTCCAGTTTCCAAGAACAGGATATTGAGCTTCTGACTAGGGGAGCAGACATGGCATCTTTCTGGTCTAGCATTGCCTGTAGAGGCTTTACCCTAAATTATAAGTTATAAGTCAAAACAAGGATACAGTAATTACAATATGTCATAATACTGTTTGAACATTTAATTTTACTTTTGCTCAAAATTTCAATAAGATTTACCTATTTATGGCAACTAGTATAAGGGAAATATGGCATCCATCTCTTAGTAAATAGCAAAGCAAATAAAAGTTACTTGAGTCTACAAGCCAGAAAGTAGGGAGAACTAAGAGTTTCTGCTAATGAAAATCCAAATTTTTACAAACAATGCTCAGTTGCAAAACTGTTGATATTTGTTGTGGGAAAATTTCCAGTTTTCCTGTAGTTTAAATTGAATGGCCCAGAACCAGAAAAAGAATTAATTAACCTCTCCAATTTTAAAAAAAGAATATGTGATTGGGAAGTTGGACTGGGCTCATATCTGGCTCTAATTCCTAGGGTACAACTGCCTGAATTTTGTTCCCTCAGTTTTGCCTTTAGAAAAACGACTAAGATTTTGCAGAACAGTTTTATTTTGGCTGCTGCTCCAATGAACCACTTGTTCAAATTTTCAGTTCTTTTGTAAGGGTGTTTAAAAAACAACTTTGTTTTAAGCCACTGTACCTTTTATAGAATAAACAAAAAAATTTCTTTAAATAAATAATTGGCAAAGAGAAGGTAGGAAAACAGAAACTGGAATGTCACTGGTATGAGGGGCTTTGTCTATCAGGACAATTTAGGATGAAAAAAAGGAAGAATAAGTACTGGGGAGTGTTATTCCATCACAGTTTGTATGTTCCTGTTTCAAAGGGATTGTTAATAACTGCTTCTCATGAAAGAAAATTTTATTTGGAGCAGGAAGCCAAACTAGGAAGTGTTTATTGGGGAACAGATGATTTTAAAAAATAATGGAAGAAGACAGTAACATACACATATTAATTGTAGGAAGAGGTGGAAACCTCAAATACAGCACACAAAAAAACTTCAAAATGTTTAATCATGTTTCTTTATGACATTTCTCCTTGTTTAATGTCCAATTTAATCCTGAATAACTAGGAGATCGTGTTTTACAGTATGCCTTGAATTAACTCCATTTCTAATGAGACCTCATTACTTTCAGGCATCTTGGAAATATTAGTTCAAAGTAAGGTATCATCCTAATGTTGCATAAGCACTCCAGCATCACTGAATCCCACTTTAAAAGATGAGAATAGCAATAGCATTTTAGACTTATATATCAGTGGAGGGTTGCCCCCGGTTCGCACCAGTTCTATAGAACCGGTAGTAAAACCGGTGGGAGGCTTCACCCACCGACCCCGACGTCATCAAAACACTTCTGCGCTTGCGCAGAAGAGCGCACACGGCCCTGCTGAGAACCGGTAGTAAAGGTAAGTAAAACCCACCCCTGTTATATATCATCCCATAGTGCAGTGATGGCTAACCTTTTTACCGTTGCGTGCAAATTGTGCGTGCAATTTGCGGATTGTGCAATGGATTGTGTGATGGCTAACCTTTTTGCCATTGCGTGCAAATTGTGCAACGGATTGTGCAACGGATTGTGTGATGGCTAACTTTTTGCCGTTGCGTGCAAATTGTGCGTGCAATTTGCAGATTGTGCAACGGATTGTGCATGCATGCTCACACCCATAATTCAATCCCCCCATGCCCCACCTCCCCTGCACATGCATGTGTGAGCCCCCCCTCGTGCCCCATTTTGGGCCTAGCAGGCCTCTCTGAAGCCTCCAGAGGCCGGAAACGGCCCATTTCTTGACTTCCAGTAGAACTGGAAGGCCATTTTTTTGCCCTCCCAGGCTCCAGAAGCTTTCTTGGAGCCTGGGAAGGGCGAAGACGGCCTCCCCCACCCTTCCGGAGGCCAAAACGGCCCACATAGAGACTCCTGGGAGGAAGGCCGGTGCGCATATGTATGTTGGAGCTGAACTAGGGCAACACCTTACGTGCCCACAGATATTCAATAAGAAATTCAATAATAAATATAGTTCCACGTGCCACATGTGGTACCCGTGCCATAGGTTCGCCATCATGGCCATAGTGCTTTACAGCCCCCTATTTTTGTTCTTGACTGGCATCCTAGTTGTTGATGAGTATTCAACTTTTCTTGCAGACTGAATCTTTGTGCCTCTATCCATACTCTACATAATAATAATAATAATAACTGTACTTTTGCAAAGTCTGGAATTTCTTTGCTAATTTTCTGCATTTCATCCTCTAGGTTTAAACACAGTAAATTCTGATGAGTTCTCTTCTCTTTTCCATAAAGAGTTGAGAAGGACTTGGGCCATTTCACCAGGAATCAAGACAATTTTATATTCATGCTATCAGAATGCATTACATTTGCTATGCAAGCTTTGACTGTTCTTTCTGCAAAGCTGTTTCATGTCAGGTGGTAAAATGCTATTTGAACACTTTCATTCCATTTTTATTCAAAACCTCAATAAAGTTTGGCATTTTATCTGTGACTGCTATAAAAGTCTAATTATGGCAAAAACTCTGACTTTCTTAGAATTCTACAAAAGTAGAATTGTAAAATTCCTGGACTGCACATCTAGTCATTTTCAATTATCATGTGCGACAATAAAAAACATTTTCCCTAAAGGGGGAAGGGGTGTCCCTAAATGCAAACAAAGCTAGAGTTGTCCTGACCATTTCCATATGTACAAAGATGCTGGGGACAATTGATGTTGTTGACATAAGGGACATGATTGGACATCTTCTTCCAGTCATGGACTCCACATTCAACTACAAGCCAAAGCTTTTGTTCTAGAAATTCCAAGAAACTTGTTATGATGTAATTGCATTGACTTTGTATTCTCAAAGCCCCTTGAGAATAACATCATTTGTTACCACTCAATATGCAAGCATATTTGAACTAAAACTCAATTCAATTTCTTAAATTGTGAAATTCTGCTTCATGATTTTTATGGATAAATTGTTGGATGTAACATTCTAGATAGGACAGGATTCTATCTAGTATAAATTCTAAACTTTCAATTGTGTTTGGCAAAGAGATCCAGATCAATGGTGGGTTTCACTTACCTTTGCTACCGGTTCGCTCGCACCCACACCACTTCTGCCCATGCACAGAAGCTTCTGCGCATGCTCAGAGCATATTTGATGCTGTCAGGGTGGGTGGGCGGAGCCTCCGCCGCTGCTACTACCGGTTTGCCCAAACCAGGCAACTTGCCACTGATCCAGATTTGCTTTAACTTTTTGGTAAGTTCCTTCATTTGTTCCCATCACAAATGCTTCTGGATATGTTTCTGTGCTTTCATATTGAGTATTAAAGTATACAATCACTTTTAAAGGTAGCATTCCGTCTTCTACTATAATGTAAATAGTATGATCTTCTTTTAGAGTTGTCTCTTAAAGATTTTGCTTAAAGAAGCATTTTGCTTCTTTGCTTTTCCTTTTGACTCATTTGATTGTGCAACCAAATAGCTCTTTTTTCAATGCTGTACTAAATGTTCATTCTAGGATTTATAACACTGAAACTGTTTATATGTTCACAGACTGAAACTAAGGAGCTTTCCACAATGAAAACACCTTTCCAATTCTCTAATATTTGAATGTGAGTTCTGCAACTTGTTTATTGGTTTCTGCAGAATATCCTTTTATTTGATGCTAAATAGTGTTGACAGCATTACCATCTGTATTAGTTTGTTTCAAGTCACAGTAATTTCTTTTAGCTGGTAACATCCACAACTATACAAATCTGTCCTGTGACATATCCTCAAGAATATTATCAAAAGTGAAATGTTCCATCAGTTTTTTTAATCAGCAATATATCAGTTTCACCATCTTTCTTCCTTCAGGTATAGAATTTGAATCATTCAACTATTATACTTGGTTGGAATCTGTAATATTCAAACAGAATCTTTTTCAGTTCTGAAAATGGACGTTGGTCTTACCTGATACGTCCGTTCTCGTTGTAGGGAAACGTCACTTTGGGGACGACAGTTCCATGCAGCATGTGACCGAGTCTATAATTAACATAGCTCCGCCCTCTTGGCCCAGTGTTTCGGCGAGGGCGACGATGTAGACTGATGTGTCTCCCTAAAACGATAAAGAATTAGTACACCTCCCACCCCGTGTACCCAAAAGGGAGGGCGTGACATCCGTTTCCCTACAATGAGAACGGACGTATCAGGTAAGACCAACGTCCATTCTCCATAAGGAGGGAAACGGCTGTCACTTTGGGGACATACCAGAGCCGAATGTCCTCCAGGGCGGGAGATAGGAAAACCGGAGCAGCTGAAGTCAGGGATGAAGCACTGCTTGCAATACCCGGCGGCCGAAGGCAGCGTCCGATGATGCAAAGGAGTCCACACGGTAGTGCCTGATGAATGGAGTGATAGATGTCCATGTGGCTGCCCGGCACACCTCTTCCAACGGGGCCCAGGTGGCCCAAGCCGCTGAAGTTGCCGCACTCCGGGTCGAATGAGCCGTAATACGAGGAGGAACCGGGAGATGGAGACGCTGATAAGCCGTCGCGATGGTGGCCCGAAGCCAATGGCCCAGGGTAGTACTCGAGACCCGGGTGCCAATTGATTCCAACTGGAACGAGACAAATAGGGCTTCCGATTTTCGGAAGGAACTAGTCCGAGAAATATAGATGCAGAGGGCACGTCGTACGTCCAGAGTATGCCAGGATCACTTGAGGCGGTGAGAAGGACGGGGGCAGAAGTTGGGTAGGACCAGTTCTTGAGACCGATGAAAGAGGGAGTTCACCTTGGGTAGGAAAGCAGGATCAAGGCGGAGAACCACTCTGTCCTTGTGGAAAATACAAAGGTCCTGGCGAATGGAGAGCGCTCCCAACTCGGAAAT
Organism: Pantherophis guttatus; assembly: GCF_059756535.1. Classification (NCBI taxonomy): domain Eukaryota; kingdom Metazoa; phylum Chordata; class Lepidosauria; order Squamata; family Colubridae; genus Pantherophis; species Pantherophis guttatus. The sequence continues at coordinate 63,936,743 of NC_142070.1, read as the reverse complement.
ACGACGAGCCGAAGTGATTGCAACCAAGAACAATACTTTGAATGACAGAAAACGGAGAGAGACCTCTCGGAGCGGCTCAAATGGAGAGTCAGTAAGAGCCTGAAGCACAGAGTTCAGATTCCAGGTAGGGAACCGATGGACCACTGGAGGTCGCAAGTTAGTAGCCCCCCGCAGGAAGGTTTTGATGAGCGGGTGACGGACAAGGGAGTCTTTAGCGCCACAGGTCAAGACTGTTGAAAGGGCTGCCACCTGCCGACGCAGGGTAGAGGGAGCCAACCCAGCGTCAAACCCGTCCAACAGGAAGGACAGGACCGTAATGACCGAGGCGGTTAAGGGATCCACCCCTTTGCGACCACACCAGGAGGAGAACGAGGCCCAAGTAGCCTCGTAAATGCGCGAAGTCGAATCGTGGTGGGCAGCCTGCATAATGGAAACGACCCAAGGAGGAACACAGGCGTTAGCTAAGAGGCTCCGCTCAGCCTCCAAGCGGTCAACTGGAGGCTTGACGGGTCCGGATGCTGGAGAGCTCCCTGGGAGAGAGAAAGGGAGGCCCGAGGTAAGCGCCAGGGAGGTGCCACTGAGAGGGAGCGAAGGTCCGCATACCATGGTTGGCGGGGCCAGTGTGGGGCAAGGAGGATCAGCTCCGCTTCCTCCTCGAGGAGCTTCCGAATTACCTTCGCCAGAAGGGGCAGGGGCGGAAATGCGTAGAGGAGGCCGGATGGCCAGGGACTGCGGAGAGCGTTCGTGGCCTCTGCCCGCGGATCCGGGTAACGGGAGAAAAACCAGGGAACTCGGTGGTTCGAGGAGGAGGCGAATAAATCGACAACAGGAGTCCCAAACCTGGTCGCGATTTCCTGAAACAGAAACTGCGGAATGCTCCATTCCCCGGGATCTAGAACGTGGCGACTGAGGGCATCCGCCTGAACATTCAAGGCCCCGGAGATGTAGTCTGCCCTGAGAGACCGGAGATGACGCTCGGCCCAAAGGCCCAGACGTAGAGACTCTGCTAGCAGTAAACGGGAGTGAGTGCCCCCCTGCCTGTTGAGGTGGGCCTTTGTGGAAATATTGTCCGTTAGGACAAGAACCCTCCACGAGGTGCTGAAAATGAAGAAGCGCCAGACGGACAGCTCGCAGTTCCAAAAAATTGATGTTGTTCCGACGCTCCCGCACCGTCCAAAGGCCTTGGGCCTGATGTTGAAGAAGATGAGCCCCCCAGCCGAGAAGGCTGGCATCTGTCACCAGAGATAGTCGCTGCAGCTTGTGAAAGAAGGTGCCGTGAGCAATGGCTTCCGAGGTCCACCAACGAAGGGAAGAGGAGACTTGCGGGGGCAACCGAAGATGTACGAGCGAGGAACTGCGGCCGGACCGTTGGAGAGGAAGGAGAAACCACTGGAGCTGTCTGCTGTGTAATTGAGACCAGGGAACTATTCCAAAGGTGGAGACCATTTTGCCCAACAACCGGGACAGCTTCAGCGCTGTGCCGGAACCCTCCACCAAACACTCAGAAGCTAAAGAGGAAAGACTGACCTGGCGTTCAGGGGAGAGGGAAACTATAGAAGAAACCGTGTCTATAGAAGCGCCCAAGTGAATTATGCGTGGAGAAGGGTCAAGATGGCTTTTGGCCCAATTAATCGAGAAACCATGAGCCTGCAAGATGGAAAGTACAGAACCCAAATCCCGCTGGGCAGAATGGAGGGACGGAGATAGCACCAAAATGTCATCTAAATAAAACTGTAAACGAATAGAAAGGGTCCGAATATATCCAATGAGGGCAGCCATGATTTTAGTGAAAACCCTCAGGGCCGAGGATAGCCCGAAGGGGAGAGCCCGATACTGGTAATGTTGACCCATAAAATAAAAACGGAGGTACTGACGATGAAGGGGAGCGATCCGAATATGCAGGTATGCTTCGGTTAAATCGATAGAGGAGAGAAAATCCCCAGGCCGAATGCACTCCAGAATGGTAGATAGAGAGTGCATTTTGAACCGGCGGTAAGTAACGTACCGGTTCAAAGCCTTCAAATCCAATATGGGGCGCCACCCTCCTGAGGACTTCTTAACAAGAAACAAACGGGAATAGAACCCCTGGCCCCACTGTTCCCGAGGAACCTCCTGGACTGCTCTAATGTCCAAAAGGTGGGAGATAGCCGAGGAAACCAAAGCCCTCTTAGTGACATCCCGGGAAACTGGGCAAGGGAGAAAGACAGAAGGGGGAGGGGAAAGGAACTCCAAATAAAGACCCGACCTGATGGTAGATAGGACCCAGGCATCAGAGGTAGAAACTTCCCATTGAGGAAGAAAAAGGGACAAGCGCCCCCCAATAGGAATCGAATTAGCGGGATCTACATTGGAAACGACCCCTGCCCCCCCGGAAGGAACGTTTAGGAAAAAATCTACTCCCTTGTCTAACCTGGGCATCCTGGGTCTGGGATCTGGCAGGAAAGGAACGTTGGTAACGGTGCTGGTAAGAGCCAGATTCAGGAGGACGAAAGGACTGAGGCCAGGGAAGGGCTGAGAACCGAGAATCCGCACGCCTGGAAACCGAGGGAAGGATCTTGCGACGGTCCCTAGTCTCCACGAGAAGAGGCTCTAACGGAGGGCCGAACAAGGATCCCGCAGAGTAGGGCGATGAGGCCAACTGCCACTTGCTCCGCATGTCGGCGGTCCAATTGCGCAGCCACAGAAGACGACGTGAGGTTACGTTGGAACTGAGGGCCTTGGCTGCAAAACGGGTAGCATTAAGAGTAGCGTCCGCCGAATACTCCAGGGCCGCCGAGATTTTGTTCAGATCCTGCCGGGAACGGGAATCAGATGGCGGAAGGCGGTCCTGAAGTTGTTTTATCCATAACAGTGCGGCCCTGTTGAAGAAAGAGGCCGATGACGAAGCCCTGATAGACCAGGCAGCCGCCTGGTGGCCCTTGAGCAGGGTCGTCTCTGCTCTGCGATCCTCAGGACGCAAGGAGTCCTCCGGTGGCCCAGTCGGATGAGAAGAATTGCAGAGAGCCACGATTGGAATATCCACGGGTGGAGGTTGCAGTAAATCGGAAAGGGCGGGAGCCGAATTGTAGAGTCGCTTGTCAAGACCGTTGGGGCTGGGCCCAGCCCCCGGAAGAACCCACTGACGCTGCAGAACATCTAAGAAGAGCTTAGGCGCAGGAATAGTCTCAGGGTCAACTGTGGGTTCTGCGAAAACAGCCGAAGCAGGATCTGGTGTAGGAGTGGAAGCTTCAGCGGAAGAAACTGTGCCCAGGCGAGTTGTTACAATGGCTTTATGCAATAAAGATCTAAAAAGTTGCGGTTTAAAAAGGCCAATAAAGGGGGTCTGATCAGGGACCAGACCGTCGTCGTCAGAGAGCGCTGAATCAGGGGCCTCATCCAAGTCCGCGAGAGAGACTTGATCTGGAGATACAACAGACTCAGCTAAGTCCTGCTCTGACACAGAATCCACAACTCGATCCGGTTGTTGGGGTTGGGGAACAGGCAAATCCTCAGGTGGAAGGCCCTGATGGAGGCATTGGGGGAGGCTCTGCCTAATGGCTCTGGTCAACATGAGTTCAAAAGCCTCCGGAACCAAAGGTGCAGAACCAGCAGTGGGAGGCACAGCAGATGGATCGTTAAGGGCCATTGCTTGAGCAGCAGCCGCTACAATGGGGGGCTCAGCTGCAGGTAAGGTTCGAAATAGTGGTTCAGAACCAGGCAACGGATGAGGCTCTGCCAATACTGAGCCATCTGGAGAGAGTTCTCGAACTGAACTGGCTGCCAGGGAAGGGACTGGAGATTGAGCTCTCAATTGGGCAACTGGAATAGCGGAAACAGTCTGGCCCACTTGAGACTGGGCTTTATGAAATGCTTTTTCTATAGCCTTATGGCGACGCTGCTCATCCTTTGAGGAAGCCGCTACTCTGGAAGAGCTTGATTTATCATTTTTTGCCTTTTTTGCCCTGGGTTGTCTGGGGGAAGGACCCTCTACGGGGTCATCCTGAGCAGGCCTCTTACTTGACGAGGCCGATTGTTGCCTAGCCGCCATGTTAGGAGCAATCGCTGATACAAAATGGCCGCCGGGGAAAAACTGACACAAAATTGTTTGAAGACATTAAAGAATTTTTTAAAAATCTTTTAAAACTATTTATTTCCATCTATTTGTCATCTAATGTTTGCTGTCCAGATCTGGTAGTTCTAACAAATCAAGAGAACACATGGCTTACTTCAATACACAATAAGGAAAATTATTTGTCTTCATCTGTAATTTCAGCTTGGATCCTCAGTCACTCTTTACCTATGAGGGTGAAGGTTTATTCTCCCAGCTTGTGGGTTGGTTTCTGAACATTTTGTTTACCAGGCTAGGTAACATCTTCATCGGAGTTTAGGGGATGTCAGTGTCAATGTTCTCCTGACCCATCACAAGACCCATCACAATGCCTACACCTGACCTACTGACCACATGATGCCCTTATAAACAGAAGAACACTGACACTGACATTTACTAGCACAGGAGCTAATGAAATTATTAAATTCTTGCATGCATAATTTGTTTTTGTTTTTTTAAAAAAGATTTTTATTAACAATACAAAATTTAAAACAGTGGACATAGTGTGACATCTCCTGTTTAAACATTTTCATCATATTTTACCTTATAATTGATACACTTCCTTATCTCTATACAAGTTTACACTAATTATCGCACTTCAAATATATAGATTCTTTCATCTATGAGGGTTACATCAATATCCAAATAAATCGTATCTAACACAGAGAATTAACATAAAAAACTTCTAAACATTTAATTCATCAATATTCCTTTATCCCAGCATTCCTCCTCCTGTCCAGCCAATAATAATTTTTTTTCCAGATTTCATAATACTCTGATTCATTCTTATCTTTAAGTTCCAAAGTCCAGTCTGTCCATTTCCACACAAATTAATATTTTAGCTAACACTTCTTCTTCTGTGGGGGTCTCTTTGTTTTTCCATTTTTGTGCTTGCTGCTGTTAGAATATGTAACAATATGCACAATTTGTTAAAGATGGTATTTCAGATCTTCTCCTAACATCTGGTAGACTCAGACTCAGACTTAGACTAACTTTATTGTCACTTTGAATGTACAGTAAATGGGCATACATTAAAATGGAATTTTGTTGCATACAGCTCTCAAAGAGTCACCACGTCCAATTCCTGCAATGACAAAATAAATAAAGAAATACAAAATTATGCATATACCCACATATATCATATGACACAGAGAAACAACACAGAATAGTCCAGATGTATACATGTACATGGTGAGAAAAGGCGGATGGCATAGAGAACAAAGCTGTTACAGAATTTGGTAGTCCTGCTATAGATACTTTGAAACCTCCTCCCAGAGGGGAGCAACAGAAACAGACCGCAAAGTGGGTATGTGTGGTCTCTAACAATGCTTCGAGCTCTAAGCAGATAGCGCTTATAAGCAGTATCCTGAAGAACGGATCTTCTCAACTGTCTTTACCATTCTCTGTATGGACTTTCTATCTGAGGCACTACCAGTAGTGGGTTGCTCCCTGTTCGCACCGGTTCTATAGAACCGATAGTAAAACCAGCGGGAGGCTCCCACCGACCCCAACATCACTAAAACGCTTCTGCGCATGCACAGAAGAGCACATGTGCGACCCCGCTGCGAACTGGTAGTAAAGGTAAGTAGAACCCACCCCTGGACACTACTGCCACCAAACCAAACAGTGACACTCTCAATTGTGCCTCTGTAAAAAATCTGCTGGATGTGCTATAATAGATAGCATTAGTGGCTCCTTATATATTTTTTCCTTGTCTCTTATTCTGCCTGTCTTTTGTTTATGATATTGCTAATCTTAGATCCTTTCTTCCTGTTTTTCTTCCATAGGCTGAAATAACTATATCCCTGGTACGATGAAGCTAGCTAGGTGCAAGACTTTTTTTTTTTTTGCTTATTTTATGTATTTTCTGGGGTTTCTTTTCCCCCTAGGACACAAAACTTGCCTCTCTAGCCTATGTTCAGGATGGAATCCACTCTCCAGAAAAAACAAAATCTTTTCTCCAGCAAAAATAGATGAAAACATCTATAACATGGTTATAGAAAGCCCTACTATCAGAGTTTTTTTTAAAAAAAACTTTAAAAATCCAACCAAAACCAACTGTAAGGATTAATTGTTTCCTTTTTAACCTGCTAGTGCTAGAAAAAAATAGGGCACTTCCAAAATTTAGTTTAAATCCTTTATACTCCCAAATAATGAAGCCTAATAAAAAAATATTGTCACAACTACATCAGATAAAAGCTTCAACATTCAGAAAATTTGTGCTTATGGATAGAGAAACCATGGGTATAAAACTATAGGAATCATAATAATAATCTGAGAACATTCCTGTTTAAAAGTTCAAGAGCAGGAGTCCCAGTTATGGAGATCAACCAGTTTATGAAACTTGATTTTTATTTTCTAGTCTGCAGCTAACGTAATACAGTTTATTGGCTCCGATAAAATCATATATAATTCTATAAATATGAATCACTGTTTTGCATGTCTAGAATATTTCAATATTATTTTTAGTTGTCACAGAAACTCTAATGCAATAGAAACATTTACAGCTTTATTTAATGTTTCTTAGGAATATATAGATTTTAAAGTTCAATATTACAGAATGCTTTAAAATAATTATATAAGGCAGACTACAACCTAGTTGAAAATCTTAGCATGTGTGATATTTTGTGATACTGTGAAAAGATTATATAAAAGTTTAGGTGAAAGGAGAAAATGCATTCCTTACTCTATAATAACTTTAGCAGTCATAATCTGAACCATCTTGAAAAAGTACGATATTATAATAGCCATCACATTTAAACAACAAGAGACCAACATGGTATTTTATTTAGATTCAGTGTGGAATTAAACCTATAGCATTTGAAATACATAACACATCTAAAATATATGGCAGGATAAAGAAAAAAAATTCCCATTCAAACTATGATCTATTACATCTTGCTTGCAGGCAGGCAAGAGAGAGGAAGGAAAGAAATGTATTTTACTTCAAAATTATACTAAAATTTAAATGTATTTATTAAACACAATTTTATCTCAGATATCTGTTTTTAAAAAGCACCATTCAAAGCAGCTAAAGCTGAAGGAAAAAGAAAAAAAATGATTTATTTATTTTTTTTGTCATTATGAAGGGTTATGAGCTGTGGTAGCTCAGTGGTTAGAATGCAGTACTGCAAGCTATTTCTGCTGACTGCCAATTGCCAGAAGTTTGGCAGTTCGAGTCTCACTGGTTCAAGGTTGACTCAGCCTTCCATCTTTCTGAGGTCGGTAAAATGAGGACCCAGATTGTTGGGGACAATATGCTGACTCTGTAAACCCCTTAGAAAGGGCTGTAAAGCACTGTGAAGCGGTGTATAAATCCAAGTGCTATTGCTATAACTATTAATCTCTGGCTAACAGGTTGACAATCAAGAAATACGTATGTATAAGAAGTATCTAACTGAAATAGAACAGTAAACTTGCTCTATCATAACTGATCTGCAATCCAGATGAAGAGGTAGAGTTAGGTTTCTTTGTATCTCTTTGCTGCCATCTAGCAGTCAACTCAATTTTTGTAAACCAGCAAAACAAATCTCAGATTTTGTAGATTTTTTTCAGGCAAGAAGCAAAACAAATCTTAGAATGAAGTTGGAAGAAAAAGTTGTTGAAACTACATCAATGTTATAATCTCTGGTTAGACTTTAGTATGTGAAATTCTCTGTTAAATTGCATTAAAGCTGTTGGTAAAAACAAAAATACTGTGTCATATATTTTTTTAGGAGCAGAAGTTTTAGCTGTTTCTTTCATCCATCTCTGGGATGAAGCAAGATCCAGAACACCCTGTGAGGCAAAGAGGAAAAGATGCAGGAAGGAGAGAGGCAGTGGTGGGATTCAGCCGGTTCGGAGCAGTTCAGGTGAATCAGTTGTTTAATTGCTGGCTAGCCCTTCCCCTTCCAGGAGTCCCCACACCCCTCCATTTTGGCTCCCAGGTAAGTGCAGGGAGGCATATTAAAAATGGGGCACAGGGATGTGTGGAGTGTCCCCATGGCACGTTTTTCCTCCCAGGGGAGTGCAGGAGGCCGAGCGCTGCCTGTCACACCCCTGGCCATGCCCACCATGGCCACGCCCACCCAGCCAGTCGTTAGGGCAGAGAGGCTGTTGTTAAATTATTTGACACCACTGGAGAGAGGTTTGATTCTGTAACCAGGGAATTTAAACCTTGTTCCTTTTTATATACCTGAAAGGAATACACGCACATTAAAGGGGGGCAGATTTTCAATTATGCAGTTGTATACCACATCTTCACTTTTTTTTAATCCACCTGAATATCCTTAGAAGGAAGACAGTCTATAGATTTAAAGCTCATTGGTGCTAAATTAATATTACTTTATGATCCTTGAGCAAATGAGACCTTTTCCAATTTCCAAGCTCAATTCCCATTTACGTAGGGAAGAAATTTTTATTTCAGTTCTAAGATACCTTTCTTAGACATTGACACAAAGAATAGGACCTGCCTTATCTTAAACAGTCAATTGAAGAAAAGCACCTGCCTGCCTGTCTGCCTATTGATTAAGGTGCTGGACTAATAGTGGAAAAACCAAGGTTCTAGTCCTTCCTTGAGAATTGATTCAGGCTGATACTTAAAAGGGGAACATGCAATATAATGCACTATTATAAAACTGAACTGCCAGAATAAGCACATCATTTCTATGTTCTACAATATAAGAACAAACTGGCATTTAAAGCTGGACAGTGTGACAAATAGTATTTCTGACCCTTCTCTTGTCACATATTAAGCTAGTTTTTACCTTGAAAATATTTGGCTCTTATGACGATCTAGGGCCGTGATGGCGAACCTATGGCATGCGTGCCACAGGTGGCATGCAGAGTCATATCTGTGGGCACACAAGTGTGCCCTAGCTCAGCTCCAGTGCACATGCGCACACCGGCCAGCTGAATTTTGGGCCTTCTGGGCCCACTGGAAGTTTGGAAACAGGTCATTTCCGGCCTCTGAAGGGCCCCTGGGGGTATGGGGAAGGCTGTTTTCACCCTCCACAGACTCCAAGAAAGCCTCTGGAGCCTGGGGAAGGTGAAAAACAGGCCTACTGGGCCCACCAGACCATCACGTGCCAAAAGGGAGGAGGCGCCGGGGGGTCGTGTGTGCATGCGTAGGAGTTTGGGCACATTGAATTATGGGTGTGGGCACGCACACATGCGACACCTCCATGCTCCCCCCGCTTTTGGCACACGACAGCAAAAAGGTTAGCCATCACTGATCTAGGGTATGTAGATCTTATTATCTTCTTTCACAACCTTCACTTTATCAGCTCATCATTTAACCCAGTAAATCATCATTTCTTGACCTTGGTGTTCCTTCTTCAGATAAGCAAGATATGGTAATGCTAACTAGAGTGAAATAATAGATTTTATCAGGCATTTAAAAATCTATTTACAACATGGGTGGTGTTTTAAATACTGCTAGTAATGATAAAATCTAGCTGAAGATTGGCTAAACAATTCATAGTTTTCTTTTGCTTAGTTTTTTCAGCTTAAAAGCTGAAATAAGCCTGCCAGACTAAATACATTTACTGCAATATAAGCTTCATTGAACACAGCATGACTTGTTTCTGAATGAGAACACCAAGGATTGCACTGTAAAAGATTAGTGAAGTGTTAACTAAGCATTAAAGAAAATTGAATTGTGTGAGCTTTCATACACAGAGATCCTTTATTCTAATAATACTACTATGAGAAGATGAGTGAGAAGAATAATTTTTAATTCTGAGAGAAGACTAAGTATGCTACACCGTACAGATCAACCGATTGTAGTTATTTTGCAAGCTGCTACTACAAATTGCAATATGTGATGTAGTTAAATTTTTACAATCTCTGATATCAATAACTCTAAAGCTATAGGAAACATTTTCTTGTTTAGTTCCTGCTTATTCTTGACCTCATTAATTTGATTGAGAATTTAGCTGCTGTTTTAGGTGGCTTTTAATTGTTTGCGCATGTTTACCATCTTAAGAGTCTTTGGGACCAAAAATAAGGCACAAATTGAATTACTAAATAACTTCACAATTAAGCCTTGACTTTTTATAACTTTTATGAATCATCAGAAATTTCACCAGACAGCAACAAAAAATCAAAACATTGTTTGATAATTATGGATCCCTACTATAAACTAGTTTCAACACAAAAATTAACACTGGATTAAAAAAGAAAACTTTCAAATGCACACAGTCATATATGTTTCTTGTTAAAAATATGTAAAATAATAAAGATACAACCAAACAATGTTGATTTATTAGTTAAAATTCAATAGTATGTTAGTATACATTGCATTTAATTGATGTACTTGTAGCATTACAGTAGAGAATATACCATTTAATCATCAAGCATGCAATAGTTATGAAGTTGAGGCTCTTTTTTTAAAAAATAGCATACATTTAGACTACAGTACTATCATTTAAATATATTTTATAGTGAATTCATAAAGTATCAGAAGATAAAATCCCTGTTAACACTCTGGAATATACATTGAAGCCTGACAGTGCATTACCATAAGAATGAATCATTTAAAATGTGTTTATAAAAGAATCCCTTTCTTCTCTCTTTCTTTCTAGTATTATCTAGAAATACATGAAGTTGAGATAATACATGAGCCCCTCTGAGACTAACTTGAGAGAACTGAAAGTTTTGAAAGCTTTTTTACAAAATTAATCAAAATCTTTTCAGACCTAGCTGCCTCACTGAAATAAAGAATTAAGCTAGTTTGTCATGACCTCAGCTACTGTATAAAATGAAATGATAATGAAGCAAATTAAGAATGAGTTGAAACTGAACTTCAATTACAATCTATATAATCTGGCAGTTGAAAATGACCGAAAGAAAATATTTTGATTGAGCAGTAAAGCATCAATTAGATTATTTGATTATTTTGACAAAAACCATAAAAATGCTATCATCATGTCTCCTGAAATGTTAAAAGTTCTTAAAAGTCTACCAAAACTTTGATGTAATTGAAAAAACTTAATTACACCTGGGACTTCCCAATTAAGTTAGCTGTTTTCATCCAGAGAAAGTGCCTTTAGTATGTCTTGTACCGGAAAAGCATAATTTAGTAATATGCTGAATTCCAGATGTTTTGGACTGTATTTTTCATATCACTGCCAGCTAGCAAGGACAAAATAAAAGACAAAGAGGGTTATACCAAATGACATAAAGATAATTAAACTAGGAAGATTATATTATTAAGAGGAACACAGCATATATATCATTGAGTCACACATACCTTCAATAATGTAAAAGCTGTTCTTATTTGGCATGAGTCTACTTGTCTTTACAGTCAATGAATATGCAGAATTCATATGATCCTAAATCAGAACCAGCTCTTCAAATCTAATGTTTGCAGAATAGCTCCAATTATCTGTTATCTGAAAAAAAACAAAGTAGAGTATATTCCCCAAAAATCATATGTCATTTGAGAACATGTTCAAATATACAGTAACTAATAAAGTGGTAGGGAAAAAAGTCTCATATCAGAGAAACATGGGAACTCCTATTCAAAAGAGTTAACTGGATCTGGTTACTTTGAAGGTGTTCTCTATGTCGGTAAGAGACTTGGTCTCTGTTAATGATACACACACCTCAGTGCTGGGTGAAAGGTATATGGAACTCTGGCCACATTGACTGATGGCACCACTTCTAGCCAATACAAAGATTCATATTTTTAAAATAATCTTTGCTTTCAGAAGATGAAGCATATTGGCACCCCTTAAACTTTGGTATCCTGGATCAGGGTCTCTTTAGCCTTAGCCTAAAGTCAATGTTGCGTCTCCTTAGCGTGCATAAATTACAATATTTTGGAATAAAGCTTATGTTGTTTTATAAATCCATGTCAAAAATCCTCTGTTGAAATAATTCAGAGCTTTCACGTAGCCTGTCAACACCAGAAAATGCATAAAAATCCATAAAGTTCAAAACTTTATGTATTTTAATTAGTCTCAGGAGGCATAAATTTATCTAATATATTTATTTTTGCTGTGAATATCCTTCTTCTCATAGTTATTTCCTACACATTTAAGGGGCGGGGGTGAGGAAGAATCTTAAGGCCTCCATGTCTTCAACAGCAAGGGAACTGCAAGATACACTATGTCCCACAATTATATTTTATGTTCCATATTTGTTTCTGCCAATATATCATTCTTTTAAATTAATCTGATTCTCGAGACTCTTGGGCCAGTTAATTAGTTTCCTTGTGAAAGAGCAATTATCAAGCAGCCTTCTCTGATGCCTGTTTTTCACTATTAGAATAATACGAAGCAGCTAATGTCAAATGAAATATACTATATATAAGCTTTAAATGTTGGCTTATTCATGCATGCTTTCCAACATTAGAATAAATCATTTTTTATTATCTACAGAATCTTGCACAATCCTGAATGTTGCCTAATCATGAATGTATTCAATGAAATGAATTATATTATAACACAGCATACTGATGAGACCCAAAGGTTTAAATGACATTTGCAAGAAATCATAGGCTTTTAGCAAGAAAGTCTGCTTTTTAAAAGTGATGTTTATTTAAACATCTTTTGTCTACAATTAAAGAGAAACACCCACAGCCTGTAGTACTATTTTTCTTACAATGTCTGTGAACATAATTTTAAATTACATGAGTAGATCCAAGTATAAAAGCAGAACAAATTTCATCCTAGAAAGAAAACAGTGATTTGATCCGCAGTAAATATATTGAAGAATAACAACTAAACTGTAAAGACAGGAGCCACTAAAAATGCAATGTTAATTATCAAAATAAGGACGTTTGTTTTATTTTTGCTTAAAAACAATAACCTCACAAATGATAGTTTGAAATACTTCTTCAATACTTTGATAATATTCTTTTTTTAAATATCTCTATCTACAACAATTCACAGTGACCATATTGCAGCTGCTTTTTTTCTTTCCATGGTATCAGTGAATTCGATATTTTTCTAAAATGAGAAATTATATCAAGGGCAGACACTTTTTAGATAAAAATTGCTAAGTTTCTGCACATAGTCAGATTACTATAATTACTATGATTAATTGTGCAATTAGCCAATTATTTAGACTGGATTTGACATTTTTATCCACCTATTGACTTCTTCCCAAGGATAGGAAGATGTTGTTTCATGTTAAGGCAGAAGTGGGTTTCAGCAGGTTCTGACCAGTTCTGGAGAACCTGTAGTGGAAATTTTGAGTAGTTCAGAGAATCGGTAGTAAAAATTATGATTGGCCCCACCCCCATCTATTCTCTGCCTCCCAAGTCTCTGCTGATTGGGAGGAAATGGGGATTTTGTAGTAACCTTCCCCTGGATTGGGGAGGAAATGGAGATTTTACAGTATCCTTCCCCTGACACACCCACAAAGCCATGGTCACCAAGCCACACCCACAGAACCGGCAGTAAAAAAATTTGAAACCCACCACTGTGTTAAGGGTAACATTGCAAGATGTAATGTATTCCAAGAAATTTTGCAATTCACTGATGGTGATTTTGTCAATACCTATGCTGACATCTGATACCAGAGTTTTTTGTCTTTCTTGTCGAGAATTATTAAGTCTGCGTTGTTATTTGGCAGGTGCTTGTCTGTTTGGATTCTAAAGCCCCAGAGCACTTTAGCTTATTTATTTTCCATTACTTTGTCTATTTTAGAGGCCCAGCAGTTCTTGCTTGCATTTATTTATTTACATAATTATTTATTTGATCTTTATTCTCTCATTACTTTATAAATAATTCAAGATGATTAACATACATAATACTTCTTCCTTCTCCTATTTCCACCCTACAATTCTGTGAGGTGGGTTATACTGAGAGAGAGTGACTGACCCAAAGTCACCCTGTTGGCTTTCATGCTGAAGGCACAAAATTCCTTGCAGAGTTTCCAAGGCTCTGTTGTTATTTTGTTATGCTGTTTTTTGTGGTTGGTCCATGCAGTCTTCTTGCAGCAGCTAACCAGGTGGCTCACTGCTTCTTCAACTTCTTTGCAGAGGAACACTTGCTGTGTGCTGTTGTCTTCTCATTTCTGGCTTTGTATGCATTGTTCTTAATGCTTGGTCTTCTGCAACCAGAATTAGTCCCTTGGTCTCTTCAACTTTTCCATTCTTCCATATTCCTAGGTAATTGTTATTATCTGCTTTGGCTGCTAGGGTTTTTCTTTTTTAATGTACTGGCTAGGATTTCTCATTTCTTCTATTTGAGAGGGTAAGTTTTGATTGGATCAAATCTGTTTTTGGATATACACTTGGTAAAACACAAAACATTTTCTACAATCATGCTACCAAAATTCAATGGTCCAATGTAAAAAAAGCGTTCCATGTTCTTAATCACTGAATCTGTCAGGGCTTCCATCCAGCTGCATATGCATTGCCTGCTGCTAACTATCTGCCATAGCAATGGGGAGAGGGAACGGCAGGATGGGAGAAGAGGAGGGGGTTGCCATGAGGAATCAAAACTCAGCATCGTCATGTCCCATGACAATCACCGGCCAGTCCAAGGTCAAGCAAGCTGCAAAGATAAGGACTGTTACCCAAATTTGTTAGCACCTAATTGGATGCTTGTTAATAACCAGAGACGTAGAAGGGAATAAGGGAAAATTAACCATATTCTTTGGGCATGAAAACCTTAGATCCAGATTCACTTCTTCCCTAACCATTTGGCTTAGATAAAGTATATCTTTGGCTAACTGTGGGCCTGACAGTCTTTCTTTTCTAACTAACCAAGTTGGGACAGCTTTCAGAGTTCATGCCACAGCCACAACCAAATCATGTCCATAGTGGGCTCTAAGCAAAAAAAAAAAAAAATTCTGTGAGATACAACATGGATCTGTACAACATAGATCTGTAATAGCCAGCTTGATCCTGTGTTCCATTGAAAATCAAAGGATAAGATTATACCTAGTTAATGGCTAGCATTTCCAACTGAATTAAATTGATTGGAGTGTAATTATATTTTTCACATATTGTGAAAATTACAGCTTTAGAATTACAGCTGGATTCTAAAGTTAAATACTGTACAGCCAATTCCACCAAGTGCCTGTGAGGTTGGAAAGAGCATCCAGAGCATAAAAAATAACATCTGAATTCCAAGCTACTTTTTAAATGTATGGATGCTTTTAAAACATTCATTAAATGGATGTGAGCAGCATAGGAATGACCTGAGGTGCAGACTAACTAAATGTAAATGAAGATCCCCAAAAGATCAAATGCTGACCTGTATTTATAACAGCATATTCAAAAGTGTATTCTGGCACTTTGTAGAATTTCCTCAGAAAAGATATTTTAGAGTTATAAATGAATAAAATATACAAAATTAAACAATTTCTTCTAACACTGTCTCCTCTTTCTTAACTTCAGATTATGTCAGCTATCCAATAAGTCAACAGCAGGCTGTAGATGATATAAGTGGCATGACTGAAACTTATGCAGAATCACTTTTCTTTACATTCTGGTAACATCTGAACCCAGAAGATCCTATGGAAGAAGTTGCGAAAAATGCAACAACGTCTCATCCTATTGTCGTCTCACCTTGTGTTGTGATGGGAATAAATATAAATTATTGAATTTTCAGTCTGGATTTAACAACCATTCTTCCATTTTGCTTAGCAAAAACTCTTTCTCAACATTCGGTTTTCAAGTGCAGAAACTCAATAGAGAAAGCTGATCAATGCCTTTATAAAAACTTACCTACTGCATGGATAAATCAACTTGTCAAAGACATCTTGCAGCTTGACTTATTAAAGCAATAGTTGCTTTCAGCCAGACATCAGGCTAAAGCATTATTTAAACTGAGAGTTTTGATGTTAATGCCCAAACAGATATTGAATCACTTGCAAACTTCAGGTCTTTGAATTGGTTGGCCAAGAATAAAAAGTCTTTCCAAACAAAAGAATATCTAACAATGGATCTAACTCAGTACTGCAGGACAACCTTCACCAGAATACAATTTGAGCAGCTGGATTCTAAAGTTAAATACTGTACAGCCAATTCCACCGACTGCTGTACCATACTTGAATGTGTATGTGCGGAGCACATATTGCTCATCTTTTATTTTATTGCCAACTATATGTCCAAGCAAGGGCTCATATTTGCAAATATTACTTAACATATATACAAATTGGGACTTCAGTAATAGTGCCCCTTCAGGGCACAAACATAGATAGTCAATGGAACTGCTAAGTTTATAGTCAGGTATGTTCAACTAAAAACATAATTAGGGTAGTGTATAAACGTGATCCATTAATTTGAATACACACTGTTCTGCATTTTAACATCCATCTTATTATTTTATACACTATTTTATTCCACTCTTTTTTTTTATTCTATTTTATCTCATCTTACTCTATTTTTCTTATGTTACTTTATTCGAATTTTATTGGCTGATGTTCATTTTTCTTGATATGGTCAATTGATTAATCAATAGAGTTATCATTAATATTACTACCATTACTATTGAGAAAACCACAGATGGACCAGATATAGCTGCCAAAGGGGTCGAGGCTCTTCTGAGTCAACAAAATGAAAAATAATCAAATGTGTATGTCATATGCATGAATGAATGTGAATTCAGAAATAGAAATTTTGAGTACCTTCTTCAAGTTCAAAAAGAAGAAACGGTGTCTGGACTGAGAGGTTACAGTTTGGCAACTGATTTATATCAACTATTGAACCCTGTGCATATTTTATACATCTGTTAAACATGTAAGAGCATTTGCAGTCAAAGAAATCTGATCTTAAGAATGAGGGCCAGACATTAGGAAAAAAGGCAGAAATAGTTATACAGGACTACCTCCATCTGTTAGGATGCATAAATAAACTCCTATGTAGTTATTTATTCATTTATTTATTTGATTTATATGCCACCCTTCTCCGGAGACTCAGGGCGGCTTACAATGCTTTTAAGCAATAGTCTTCATACTTTTGTATATACCTGCTTAGTAGGGCTCTTGGCCCCCCCGTAAGCGGTGTTCTATTTTATACAAAGTCAGCTTATTGCCCCCACAAAGCGGGTCCTCATTTTACCTACCTCGGAAGGATGGAAGGCTGAGTCAACCTTGAGCTGGTGAGAATTGAACTCGCAGTAATTGCAGGCAGCTGGCAGCTAAATACTACTTTAACAGTAGTTTAGTCCACTGCACCACCAGGCTTATGACAAACAGACACACATACACACCAAAAAAAACCCCTGTATGATAAAATAGTTGCAAATTTTTAAAGAAACAATTGCAACACAACAATATGAAGAATTATGGACCAAATTTTTAAAATTTATTCCAAGTGAAGCCTGAAATAAAGTTTGAACTAATGGAAAAGTTAGAAACTAAAACCCTTTTTTAAAATTATTTTTTAAACATTTTATTGCTCATTTTGTCTTCCTTCTACGTATGTATGTATGTATGTATGTATGTATGTATGTATGTATGTACACACACACACACAAATAATAGTAAGTAACAAGTTTAAGCATTAAACTTAAGACAGAAATCTTTATTGCATAGAATAACAAGTAATTTAATGTTTATTAATGCCACATTTCACTTTGGATACAAAATGTAAGCTAGCATCTTTATTCTTATCAACATTTACATTTTATAAATCATAGTTAATACTGATATAAACTTTTTTGTCTTTAAAGATCTAAGTTATTTAAATATTAGAGATTTAATATTGTCTAATCCATATTTTATAAATACTACTTGTACTCAAATAATATAATGTATCAGTCATGGTTTATAATAATAAAAAAAGAAATGAGAAGACATTATGTAATGATAACTCAAGGTGTATGCATAATTCTACAGAAATACATGAATGATATAATTTCTATATACATATACACCACACACACACACCTGACAGGCATGTTGAAATCAATCACATTCTTCCTATATAACCTGAGTACATAATAGCATGCCTTCTATAAAAACAGATGTTAAGGAAATGACATTTGCATTGGTTTCAAGACTTCCTTTTATCCTCCTTCTTCATTGCAGGTGCAAAGCTTTCCTTCCTGCACAGTAGGAATCTACTAGCATTCTATAAATTGTAAATCAACAAATTTGTTGCAATGTATTGAAACAAATCATGTCCATTGAATTAATATTGCACTCATTTTTTTTTTAATAGACTAATTTTGTAATTAATAATTGATTCTGTTGATAATCTTGGTTATCCCACCAGGTAGCAGTTTTTCTGTTATTCCCAGTCCTTCTCCAAGGAAATGGATAGATTAGAGCCCTTCCAAAGCAAATCCATAAAGTATAGTAAGTATCACAGTGCCCTATTCTAAAGGTAGAATCTGAGCAGTGACCCATTTGGCATCTCCTGACAAGATCGATGGCACAACTATTTGTCTGGCAGCATAAGGAAACGTTGCTTCCATAGAATTAAATCATAGGATTGAATTAAATTGATGAAGCTTCAGTGTGTGTTTCATACAACCCTAGTAATTATGAAACTGTTATCTAGTTTTGGGGCCTGGTGATGATACCACAATAAAAATGATGGAAAAGTGTGTGTGTGAGAAAGAGAGAGGGAGGGAGGGAGGGAGGGAGGGAGGGAGGGAGGGAGGGAGAGAGAGAGAGAGAGAGAGAGAGAGAGAGAGAGAGAGAGAGAGCGCAAAGAGGTGCTATTTATACACAGCATGTCATGATTCATGGTTATCACTCTTCAAAAGCAAGCAAGGAGAAGAAATGCATACACTATTTATGAAGGTACTGAAGAAAGATGCTCTTTTCAGAACATGCCTGCTCTGAAATAATTAAAAGGAACAGTTTCATTCCCATGATGTTTAGTATTTCCAGGTGCCCTCCATGATATACCATGAGCTGGCATATATCATTCCAAGGCAACTTTAAAGCATATGTTGCCAAAACAAAGCAGAGGCAGCCAATACACATTCCATGAAGCCTGAAGTAAATATACAGAGGCAGTATTAAATACAGAGGCAAACAGGAATAATTCTAGCAGAACTATTATTGTTTGCTTTTTTTCTCCATTCCAAAATTAAGGATTGCCCAGAGTTCAGCTCATTTTCCATATTTCCTATGAAACATTGAAGTTGAAGAGAAATTTATCTTCAATAAATCACATGAAACCAAAAGCATCCCTTTGATATAATGGTATGGGAGTTGGGATTTGAAATAGTTTACTCTGGAAAGTCTTCAGTGTCATTCCCATTCTTAGCCTTCATTTTTTTAAAAAAAAAAAGTCACCACCATTGTAGCCACTGAAAGGTAGGAATGTCGAATTACAGCCCTTGAGCTCTCAAATACTCTATACTGCCTAATTACCATTTGCAGTGATTTTTAAAATAAATGAATCCAAATCAGCCTGACTCAAAAATGCAAGATAAATCATACATTTTATTTCAATCATACCTATGGATTGTTGACTAGTTTCCATGTTTGCACATATTTATTATACATTTTAAACCATTTTTTTTCTGGCCAATCTGACTATAACTTGCTGACTGTACTCTCATACTTCTGAACGTCTAGAGTACATTGCTCTTTATGCTGTCTACCTACCTAGCTTGACCAGTATGCACTTACAATGTGAAGTCTTTTAATAAGAGAAAATTATTCAAGTCAATGTATTATACTTAGGGATAAATGGTTTGTTTTCCAAAGGAAAGGATAAATTTAATTGACTAGAACATGCTAGGATTAGTTTGGCCCAGTGGTGAAATCTAAAATTTGTTACTACAAGTTCTGTGGGCATGGCTTGGGGGGGGTGTAATGTGACTGGGTAGGCATGGCCATTTTTTTTTTTTTTTACTTTTAAAACCATTTTTCTCTGAAGTGGTTGTAGAAAAAATGCTTTTAAAAGCCTTTGACAATCCCAGCTGAGCCGCGCAATCATCAGAGGCTTTTTTTTTTTACTTTTAAAAGCATTTTTTCAGCTGAAGAGGTTGTAGAAAAAATGCTTTTAAAAATTAAAAAAAAAAAAGCCTCTGATGATTGTGCAGCTCATCTGGGCATGGGGGCAGAGCAGGGATTTTTGCTACCGGTTCTCCAAACCACCCGCCTCCATCACTACCGGATCGGGCAATCTGGTCCAAACCGGGAGCATTTCACCCCTGGTTTGGCCACTATGAACAATACATGCAGCAGAATCAAGAGGAACTCAAAACATATAAATGAATAAATAATATGTCATTGTAATTGATTATCCCTTCCAACCATAACTAATTATTAGAGGTAAGATCTCCAAAGGAAACGTTTGAATGCATAGATAAACCATCTCTAATAAAGGTAAATGTAAAGGTTCCCCTCGCACATATGTGCTAGTCATTCCCGACTCTAGGGGGCGGTGCCCATCCCCATTTCAAAGCCAAAGAGCCAGCATTGTCCGAAAATGTCTCTGGGATCATGTGACCAGCATGACTAAATGCCAAAGGTGCATGGAACACTGTTACCTTCCCACCAAAGTGGTCCCTATTTTTCTACTTGCATTTTTTATGTGCTTTCGAACTGCTAGGTTGGCAGAAGCTGGGACAAGTTAACGGGAGCTCATCCCGTTATGTAGCACTAGGGATTCGAACCGCTGAACTGCCAACCACTGCGTCCCTAATTAACACAATTCCCCACTAGTGTACAGTTACAAGAAAGATAATATATTCTATAGGTTTGTAAAAAGCAACAGTGAGATGCAGGGCAGATTGTATCCTGAATTTTAGAGTAACCACTTAAATGTTTTTTAGTTCTCACTAAATTACCCAGTATTGCAGTATATTGGTGAAGTGCACAATAAATTGCTCTACTATTAAATTTATCTATAAATTTAATATTAAATTTATATGCTTCCCAAGGTGACTATAGGAGACTGATTAACAGATTTTATTATGTTACATGCTATAATTTGTCTAGTTTAGGAGGATTGCACACCAGGTCTATCTGGGATAATGCAACTCCATCCAGAACTAAAGATGGAAGACCTGTGCCACTGGAGGATGCTCCTGACCATAACTGTCACATGGACATCAACCAGTAAGTGTGAGTCCTGCAGTCTCAAGTTGTACACCAGTCTCAAATGGATAAATGCAATTTTCATATCAGACCAAAGATGAAAACATCCCTGACACAGGGGGCTCAAACTACCACTGCCATTCGGTCTTGTCAGGATTGATCCTGTCTATTCCTACCTCTCCATAGCTGAATAGTCCACAGACAATGAGTCACCGCATTGATGAATCACCTGTGTAGTGTTGAGTTAAGGTGTACAATTGTATATCAAGTAAATGCTGATGGTACAGAACCCCAAACTGATAGATGATTTCACCCAGTGGTTTCATAAATAGGTTAAGTGGACATTACTTAACTGTTCTACATTAATGAAAATACCAATGAAATATTCATGAATGAACAAAAATATAAAATGTACATCTGGGGAAAGTTGCATAGCAAAATAAACACTTTTTTGCATTAGAATTTGTAGAAAATATCATGCAATAGGATAATAATTAATATATTCTATGTTCATGTGAACCAGATCAGTTTCTGTTGCCTTTTTAAAATTCATAGTAAAATACATTAAATAATCTGTGATTATCTATAATCTTGGTGTAATCTATAAAAGTCAACGTCTTCAAACTCCCCCCCCCCGTTGAAGATGTTGACTTTTACAGATTACGCCAATAAGATTTTGAAAAATGGGGCAAGCTATGTCCTTTCAAGATAATGCTCTATCAAAAGCGATATGTTTAATATTAAAAATGGAAACAACTTGTTTTTCTTTGGCTGTTTTTGCAAAACAAATTGGCATTATAAATGACCTGGGAGTTGTTTGCACATAATGAAAGTTGGATCCAGGAACAGCTGGTGTGAGACCCAAAAGATTTCCCACTTAGTTTTGAATTGGCATCTTCACTGTTGATGAGGAAAGCTGCCTGCTTCAATTCTCTAAACAGAGATTCAGCTTGACTTAGGAAGAAGGTTGCTGCATTCATTGTACATCACGCTCTGGTTGATGTCTGCCAGGTTGTTGATATTAGCTCAGTTGGTCTGAGAAAGGTAATATTAGAAATGTGAATTCAATTTTTGTTATTGTTGCTCTTTCAATGATAACATTAACCATAACCAAGGGAAAATAAAAAGCGTTATGGAACTCTCATTCATTTATAAGCAATAAAACCAGAGAACAAAGAGGCGAGAGAAAGTAAAATTAGCTATTTTGAAAAATTTGATCATTTATGTTTAATATTGGAAATGTATTTTCAATTAGGAACAGAAGACATGATGAAGATAACGTTCCAAATATGCAAAGGAGCAGAAAAAAGCCTTATCTTTTTTCATTTTTCCCCATATGTGGATGGTAGTCATCTAAAGGAAAAATACTGCGATGTTTCTTCAGAGTCCTTAATCAGATTTAGATCTTCCAAGGACATCATAATTTCTTCAGTAGAACATTTGACAAGAGAGACAGTGCCAGCATGCTTATCCCATTTTCTCTTAGCACAGATTACCTGCCCATTTTTTAATAGTATCTGCCTATAGAAACTCTCGTAGAATAGCCATTTAAAATCCAATGCATATACTATTTAGTACAATATCAGACCACCTAACTCAAACGTGTGCCAAGAAAAAGAGGAGGAGAAATCTCGTCTATCATCCCATAGGAGCACTTTCTACCTGCTGATCCAGATATCTGTTTATGTGCCAACCAAGAAAACCAAAAAGGTTGGAAAATAAGAGGCAAAAGGAGCTGAATTTTGTCCCATGTAAGCCAATTCCTAACTAAAATGTGCCATCTGCCGGCTGGGTTTGCTACAGCCAGCCATAGCTCATTCTTAATATAAGTGAACGCAATGGGGGTCTAAGAACAATCTGTAAGAGCCTATCGATTTGACATGGATGAGATTAGAATACAGCCACGCCAAGCCAAAGCTCAATTGACTTTTGAGTCATGTAATATTGGATTATAAAACTGAACAAGTTCAAGTATGTATAGAATTTTCCCATCAAGAAAAATGTTCGGAGTAATAAAACCCAAGGGTTGTACGTGGCCAGTAATGCACATTTATCATTGTTTCAAATATTTTAAAAAACAATATACAACAAAGAAAGAACTTTTGATTATATATATTTGTATATTGATATTGATATCTAAAGATATAACAATGGTGTAACTCAGAAAGAGAAAAGTTAACGAACTGCTAAGTATTGCTTGATATGTGACATTTTATTTAAGTATAAATAATGCTCACAATTCACAAACTGAGACTATTGTGTATCATATATGACCGTATGTGTACATCTTGGTTTGCAGCAGATGCCTATGGTCACTGTGATCTTCCATGGGGATGACAATAGTTTATTTTTTAGTGCTTTTGGTTGTAGTAGGAAATTTATATATGGTGTGAGTTGAAAAATGCCTTACTGCTGTTCCATTACCATCATCATTCCATAATAAGGCAATGCAGGATGAATGACTCTTGATTCAAGGTTAAGGACCTTACTCTCCCATGCAGGTCCAATGCAGGTTGTTCAATGTGTCTATGGAAAGATTAGAAACTGGTCTCCCCATTCCTCTCCAGTAGACTAACCACTACATCACAATGGTGGCTTGTATATTTCTGTTTGCATATTTGTAAATAAATCAAATATTAAAATAAAACAATTAAAATAAGATAAAAAATAAAACACTAAAAATATGTTCAATAATTGCTTTTCTAAACTCTAGCAATTTTAACAATAACAGTATGCAAAATCCTTAAAGTTTTTTTTTTTTAAAGATTCTTTTTTAAAAAATATGTTTTGTAAAACTGTTATATATTGGTTATGTAACAGCAATCCAACCTGGCACTGAACTCTTCATTTTCCTTTCTTGAATATGTGATTGATTATATTCCATTGACCCAATTTCTTTAATATTAGTATTCAAAGTATAGGTCAGCACACTTGTTCTGACAGCAATGGAAGCCACATTACTCAACCTTATTAGAGATGGGACCAGGCCCTTTATGACACCTACCATATATCACTGACAAGCCACAGCAAACTCAATTAGGTTGTTTTCATTTTCTCTTTGTTTTACCACGTCATGCTAAGTCATTCTTTCTGCTTCAGTAAAAGGTCAGATAAAGATGACTAACCCTTGAGAAGGAAGGAGTTCATATACAGATTTTCAACAAATTAATGTTGAACTGAGCTACTGATAAAAGCACAAAATCGCACCATGACATCCAGAGTAACGGAACCCGGTTATACAATGTTAACATTATTATTGTATTAGCCCAGCCACAAATTAAAAAAGAAAAAAAAAACAGTAAAAGAAATATCAACTCATGAAAGATCTACCTTAATTAAACTTCAGTAGCAGAAGGAATATCTTGCCCAAGCAACCCATTAGTGCAATCCCATTTTTTTCTATAACACTCTAAATAGTGCAGATGGCATTGAACTTCAGAATAATCTTGAAACCCTTAAAAAAACATGTGTTACTTGCCTCAGCAAGGCCACCTGCACTTTGCTGTAAATAAGCTGAATTTTTGTAGAGGCACTCAAACCTTTTCTCCAAGCCTGCAATTCACCACTCTGGTCATGCCTTTGCATTTATCCTTCCTATTCACTGCCTTATAATCTTCATTACCCTCTAAAGCTTTTTTGGTTTATCTCAGGATATCAGAAGGCACAGACCAGATGGTTTTTTGAGTACCGAAGGCATCATTGAAAGGAGGGGTAGAGTCGATACACAGAGGTATGAACTTCATTGCAATAGTGCCTGCTCTAATTCTGATTAAGATTTCTAAATGCCCATACTGATTGCTAACTGCCTTTGTTTTTTGCCTATTGCTTTGTTGATTTTTGTACAATATCTGCAGCAAATGGAAATGGCCATTTTCAACATATTGTGTAGGCTGCAATGTCATGCTAGCAGTCTTACTGTATAGCTAACATGTCTCTGGTCATGTGATTAAACTACGGTAGTTGCCATTTTAGCAGCTTAGCAACTGTATTTATAGCAGCAGATATTATCACTAGAAGGCAAATCACAAAATTCCACCTTATTTATTTTGGACATGTCAAACTCACCAGAAAAGGCAATTAGGCTTGGAATAGTCAGTAGTAAAAGGAAACAAGTCCTCCAAAAAACACAATGGATAGACACAATCAAAGCCATCACTAGTCAGAGCATAAAACATCTGGAAGAAGCCATACAAGATCAGAAAAAGTGGAGAGAAAAATGGTTTGTAGAATTGCTGAAAATCAGACATAATTGAACAGATTTTATCACCATCATCAACATTTTACTAATTTTTGCTAATACTTTTTTATTAATTACTTTTGCTAATACCAAGATATCATTGAGATCATCAGTGCAAAAAAAGGAAGATTTTGGCAAGAAAGAGAAAAAGGTATGAATGCAAGCAAAGCTGTTTCCTACATGAACTTCTGAAACTATTCTGTTTTATGTATATTCTGATTCTATTTAATTCCATATATACTGCTTTGAGTTAACTTTAGTGTAGGAAGTGATATGAGTAAAATGTATAATTTGGGAACAGAAAGGCAGGATATAAATTATCAGAATCGTCCAAACAAACAGAAATGGGTGAACTTTATATTGTTCTGTGAAAGTATCTGGCTCCTAGATTTATACATTCACTTCTAAAAAAGTGAAGATGACATTTTCATTGATAAATGTTGGTCCCTTTTTTGTACAGCAAGTTGTACTAGTTGTGAGAAAGTTAAGAAAAAAAGAATAGGCAGTAATAGCAGTTTATTGTCTGGAGAAGTGTTAATTAAGTGCAAATACTGGTTTAATGGCAGTTATCTGCCTTCCCAGTAGCTGATAGCATAATAAGATGACTGTTTACCAGGCAAAATTTTTGTATATAGTTTTTTTTAAGTATTGACTTTATTTTGGAATTGTCAAAATAAAATAAAGAGCCATTTTGGTATAGTTGTTAAAACATCAAGCTAGACACTGGGGAACCATGAATTCTAGTTGTATACAAAGCCAACTGATGACCTTGGTCTAGTTGCTGTCTTTTAGTCCTAGGAAATAGCAGTGACAATTCATTTCTGAAGTAGGAATTGTAAGAATTTGGTTTTCTAATTATAATACTCTCCTTTAAGACTTTTGCTATTGTCTCCATTTATTTCCTGTCTCAAAAGAGGCAGAAAAGCACACAATTGATTTTGATAAAAATGTTTGTGGCCCAGTTATAAAAATCTCTGGAGGTTTCAGATAAAAATATTCAAGGAATGTTTTTGATCTGGTCTCAGATTGCCTTTCACTATTGTGACCCTATACAGGGGTTGCAGAGGAATGTGGTGTGCTGGAAACTGGAAATTGGTTTGATAAAAAATAGACATTTGACAAAAATAAACATATACAGAAAACTAAAGATAGAGATAGGGACAAGACAGACAAACATATAGAAATAGATAGATGATAGTTAGATGATAGATGATAAAGAAAAATGAAGTTTTAAAATAAACTGTAAATTTTATACCCAACAATTCTACTTATTGAACTGTGTCAGCAGTTCCTCTTTGAGAGAACAGCTCTTAAAAAGTAAATAGATCTCTGATTATTTTTTCATTTGTATAGAAATCCAAAAAGAAAGTAGAGGTATTATTTAAAATGCTATCACCTAAGAAATACTATGGTTCACCCAACTGTATGGTCCTAATACAATAGGACAGTTCTAAAGTACTCAGAATTCCCATTTATTGTGGCAAGAAGAGAAGAATGAAATACCAAGAATGAAAGAAAAAGTTATCTTCACCCTATATCTACACCAACTGTTTCTAATTTAAAGGAGACTATCTGTAGCAGACATTTCATTACCTGATGCTGTTACCTACTTTGAGTAATGAAACGTCTTAAAGAAAATAACCAAGCTCAGAGCACATCAAGGAGCCCTTATTTCTAATTTGTTAACTTTTCAGATGAACTGGGTATTTAAAGTGAAGATGGCTAGTTTATCATCATGGTTTCCCATAGATACAAATCAAATATTAAAGATACTGAGAATTGTTTATCAGAACATAGCAATGTATATTTTAAAGATTCCATTAAGGATATCAGATTTTATAACTTTGATATGAGTTCATATCAATATGAACTGAGCTATCATTTAGATGTGTTTGCCCTTTATCACAACTTCCACACTTCACTTTTTGCTACTTTAGAAAAGTAAAAAAATCACTTTTCCATTATCAAGCTTCTAATAGTTAAATTGTTTCCATTCTATGTTTTATATTTTTGTTTGATTTTGTTACTTTGTCATTGTTACTCTGGCTTGATATAAACTGGATCAGGACGATGAAAGAACCAAGAAAAAATGCTTAATTTTGCATTGCTTATCAATTTCCTTAAATTTGATGGGAAATGCTTTTTGATTTGTGACATTTTAATGAATAAGATGCATTTTCTTATTTTCCTCAAGTTATGAGATAGAATATTATGTTACTGGTGATATCAGTATTACTAGATAAAATTACTGGGAGACTAGTGCTATGATGGTGAGAGGAAATCTTTTTTACACCATGAAAAATCAGCAAAGGCTTCATGAACAGGAATGAACTGGTATTCAACTGGTATCATCATTTCTGAATATGGATATTCATATTGTCCCTTTTACTACCATTCATAGCACTGGAAGTTTCAGCTAGCATTCTATTTTATCTGGTACTATTATTACTATGTGAAATGTGCAGGTTAAAGAAATAAATTCTAGTATGAAGTAGGTTGATATTATTTTTCAATAGGATTACACAACTACAAGGAAAACAAATGATTCTGGATGAGCAAGAGGTTGAATCTGAGTGAGGTTGCAGGTATGTACTAATTAAAACCCAGTAATCCCAAAATAATTGGTATGGCTGCATTTCTCATAAAGGAAATAAAGGAGTCATGCACTAGAAATGTAAAAAAATAGAACAACTTATACTTCTCTGCCAACAATATCATACATGAACATGTTCTTTGGTACTTTCCTCCACCGAGTTTATATGAAAGTGAAATGTGGCACTGATCATTGATTCACTGATTAGCAAAGAGCTCCTACATTGTAATTTACCAAGGGAATATTTAATCTTCTTTAGCAGTTTTGCTTGGAATTCACATCCCAAATAATTTCAAGCCATTTATTTCATTCTAGGAATGACTTCCGCTGTTCCTCTTGCAGAAATCTACCATTTCTTTCTGGAGCACTTCACATTGAAATAAGTTTAGCAAGTTATGAGTCATATACGCAGCAAAGAATGCTGAACCATTTGATGTTTCAATAATCAGTAAACAGAATTGTGCAGAATATCTGGGATATTTCTTTTCCGTTCATTTTATATAGAAAAACACATTTCAGTTTAATATTCTTCCTTTTTTCCTTCTGTTTTTTCTTCCTGTTATGTACACTTTGTTCCCTTTTTCACAGCATACCCAAACACACACACACACATACACACAATCACATTCCAAGCATATATTAAACTAATGTCAATGCAGTTATGAGATCTAATCTGGAATAAAATTAATGATGCAACAGCTACACTGATAAATAATCCCTAGAATGTCTTTGACATGAATAGCCTTTGAAAAGTTTCTCAATTAGTTCTTTAGTTTTGGCACACTATCATTGGTTCTATAAAGCACTAAATGAAATATTAGACCACAATAGATGTCCCGTATCTCACTGAAGTAAATGGAATCTATCCAAGCATACTTGTGCAGGTCGCTCATTTAAAAGAAACTTGGCAGAACTTTGCATACATGTATAAAGTATTATTGTTCTTATTTACAACATCAGCTTTTTAGCATTCCTTTCATCATCTCTAATCACATCTGAATCACTGTGAGAAGATCCAATACTAATTGCACAATTTGTTCACTAACCTATGGATTATCTACTATGTCATTATCAAATCACTGTTCTATATTATTTTTTCATTTTTTATTTTCTTCTGATTATGAAATAATTGGAAAGACAGGTACAGTAAACACTACAGGTCTTTATAAGAAAAGATTTACTGGTAGATGAGGTACAGTGGCTAAGACGCTGAGCTTGTCGATCGAAAGGTTGGCAGTTCAATGGTTCGAATCCCTAGTGCTGCGTAACGGGGTGAGCTCCCGTTATTTGTCCCAGCTTCTGCCAATCTAGCAGTTCGAAAGCACGTAAAAAATGCAAGTAGAAAAATAGGAACCACCTTTGGTGGGAAGGTAACAGCGTTCCATGCGCCTTTGGCATTTAGTCATGCCGGCCACATGATCACGGAGATGTCTTCAGACAGTGCTGGTTCTTCGGCTTTGAAACGGTGATGAGCACCGCCCCCTAGAGTCGGGAACAACTTGCACATATGTGTGCGAGGGAACCTTTACCTTTAAGGTAATAGATGATGTGTTAGATCATGGGTGTCAAACTAGCCGCATCACATTGATATTAGTATTCAAAGTATAGGTCAGCACACTTGTTCTGACAGCAATGGAAGCCACAGTACTCAACCTTATTAGAGATGGCACCTGGCCCTTTATGACACCTACTAAATATCACTGACAAGACACAGCAAACTCAATTAGGTTGTTTTCATTTTCTCTTTGTTTTACCACGTCATGACAAGTCATTCTTTCTGCCTCAGTAAAAGGTCAGATAAAGATGACTAACCCTTGAGAAGGAAGGAGTTCATATACAGTTTTTCAACAAATTAATGTTGAACTGAGCTACTGATAAAAGCACAAAATCACATCATGACAGCCAGAGTAACGGAACTCGATTACACAATGTTAAAGTTATTATTGCTTTAGGCCAGCCACAAATTAAAAAAAAAAAAAAGTAAAAGAAATATCAACTCATGATATTTAAGGTAATTGATGATGGGTTAGGTCATGGGTGTCAAACTAGCTGCATCACATTGATGTCATATGATGTGACTTTTTTGCCTTCACGGGTGTGGGCGTGATAGTATGTGATGTATCCAGCCCGTGGACTGCCAGTTTGACACTCCTGGGTTAGGTGATCCCTGCTATATTCCCATACCACCTTGTTTCCTTTCCTTGATTTTTGAAGAGGCAATCAGTCTTGCTGAAGATTGTATAGTATTTGATATTTGAAGATTTATTTATTTATTTATTTATTTTGTCGCATTTCTATGCCTCCCAACTCCCAAGGGACTCTGGTGATGAAAATGGTGAGAAATGTTACCTATTAGGTATGCTTGAGTTATTTATAAAGTAATAAAAATAGGATAAAATCGCATAAATAACAACTAAATAAATATTAAAGATTTTTTTTTTAATTAAAGATGACTGAATTTTTTTAAAGATGACTGAATTTTTTTCTTACATCACATTCTTCCCACCTTTATATTGAATTGTCCCATCAGGTTAATTCACATTATCTTCATTCAGATTTCACCCCCCTCTCCCTCTATTTCTGTCAGACACTGTTTCAGGCGTTTCCGGGTTGAAAGGATTAGCTGGTGACATCTCCATTGCCTGCGGGGGCTCCTTTCATGCCCCTGTCAAGGAGCTGGAGTGAGTGGCAGGAACTCACCCCACCACACAGCAGCACTCAGGTCTCAAACATGGGCTTGCTAATCTCCAATCCAGCATCCTAATCACATGAAGCACTACGTTCCTTTTCATTCAGACTTATGAACTGTTTCTCCTCATATATATAATATTAGAACAGAGGACACTTAAAGTCTCTTAGTCATTTTAGATATGAAAGGAGAAAACCATTCTTCAAGAAGAAAATTGGAGATGAAGGGGCAACAGAATGATAAAGAGAATAATAGTACTGGGGGTTGAAGTACCCTATGTTTGTCACTGAGAGTAGTGCATGTTCTAGATAAGCAACACCAGAAAGATTTCACAATAGAAGTTAGACAGAAATTAAAACTATATGGAATCAGTATAGCACACAAGCACACAACCCAACCAAAGCCCTTCAAAACATCCTAAGCAGACCCAACAACCTCAGAAGGAAAAATAGGAGTCATCTACAACAGGACTGCAACAAGCACTATGTAGGACAAACAAGCAGAATGCATCCACAAATATCAACATCAGTCAGAAGACATGATGAAAATTCTTTAATTTCACAACATATAGACAGATTTAACCATAATTTCAATTGGGAAAATGTGACTAACCTAGACCAAGACAAGTCCAAAAATGCCACAGAATTTCAAGAAGCCTAGCACTTTGACAAATCAGTCATCAATAGACACGTAGAAATTTTTTTACTCCCAGTTCTGTGGGCGTGGCTTATTTTGTGGGCGTTGTTTGATGGTCATGTGACAATTCTTTAGGATTTAGCAGAGGTACTGGTCTACCAGGCTTTTAACTGCTTGCACAGCTGTACCGGTCTACCCATTTGTTCTTGGAGCGTTCTGGTCTACCCATTTGTTTTTGGAGGCACCAGTCTACTCATTTGTTTTTGGAGGCACTAGTCTACCCATTTGTTTTTGGAGCGCACTGGTCTACCACCACACTGCCTTTTAACACTGATCAGCTGTAGGGCAGCCCTTAGAAGCCCCACGGCAAGAGTTTAAACAGTTTTTTTTCCTTCTAGCCAATCAGCTGGGACTCAGGAGGCAGCGAATAGATTGGGACCAGGGCCAAATAAAAGGTAAGAATAATGTGAGGGGGGGTGGGAGGGCCCAGCTCCAAACAAAGAGAACTGGTTCGGTGATATCATATCGTCACCGCTACCAGCTCGGCCGAACCAGGCCGAACTGGGAGGAATCCACCACTGACATAGACATTAACAACATATATAGACTGTGCAAAGAGACTATCACTCAGCCCAAAAAGGAAAAAAAATATCCAAGCACCTCTCCATCAGCAACCAGGATCCAGATCAGTGGTGGGTTGCCCCCGGTTCGGACCGGTTCACAAGAACCGGTAGTAAAACTGGCGGGAGGCCCTGCCCACCATCCCGTATATCATCATCAATTATATGCCCATGCACAGAAGCCATCCTGTTGCAAACCGGTGGTAAAGGTAAGTAGAACCCACCCCTGATCCAGAACAGAATAGATTAACTCCAAGATTAACATCAGTCCAACAATCAAATAAACAGTGCCCCAATCAAGAAACTGCCAAAGAAGCCAACAGAAAACAGCTGACCAGAAGAACATTTGAAATGCTTGATTATACAATTATAAGAAGAAATTGTCTATTTATCAAAAGACAGTCAGGGGCTATTGATTTACAAGTTCTTAGGTTATGTTAGACTACTTGTATATATTTAACAGTTTATTTGCTATTGTTCTAACTGTTTGTCTATTATGATTAGAACAACAAAAATTGCATTTAATATTTTAAAATTTTTATTGCAATCTAGACACTTAGTGTTCCTATATGCAGAATTTAAAATAATAACACAATGCAGAGAATATGGTGAAATACTTCTATTGCCTCACCATTCACTGGCCTCACATATTAATGTGTACATCTTGGCCTTTATAATCTGTAAAGGAACCAATTAGGAATTCAGCTTGCAGCCTATAGGCCTCCAGCACTGGAAGGCACACACGTTGCCAAGTTTCCCGAGTTTGCCATGCCTTGCTGATGGCTCCATCACATTTGCATGTGTCATTTTCTCCTGCAGACATTGCCACCTGCCAGCACTGACACAAGAATGGACATGTTCTCTAAGGCAGAAAAGCACTAACAGCTGGAAGCAACTTCC
This sequence comes from Pantherophis guttatus, assembly GCF_059756535.1. Classification (NCBI taxonomy): domain Eukaryota; kingdom Metazoa; phylum Chordata; class Lepidosauria; order Squamata; family Colubridae; genus Pantherophis; species Pantherophis guttatus. The sequence continues at coordinate 63,904,034 of NC_142070.1, read as the reverse complement.
TTCTGGGATTCAAGCAGAAAACAAGCAAGTGAACCTGCTGTTTTCAAGTGCTCCTTGTTGAGACTCCAGCTACATATGTGCCACCAATAAAAATGTAGGTTCTTTTTCAAAAGACTCTGAAAGACAGAACTGGCTGTTGTTGTTTATTCTTTAAAGTTCTCTTAATACAGTATTTGTTCAAATAAAGTATTTTTAAAAGGGAGAAAGTTCACAGGGGAGAAAAATAAGAGGAAAATCCTTCCCTACCAAGATTTTAAAAGTCATTTTGGTCTACGTTTGCTGAGTTAATTGTAAGAACATGAATGATTTCTGTGATATTGTTCCATTAAATTAAATTTTATTCTGGGAAGGAAGGACAAAAGGGCAGATTATGTTAAAACAGGAACCAGTAAACCATGAAAATATGATTTACAATAAAATTATCTTGCAAAACAAAAATAGGAGTATTATTTAGCAGAGAAAAATATACCCAGTCAAAAGGTGGGTATGGGATTTACTAGGATCAATCAAATATAATTAAAATTAAACTGTGGCTTACCCAGAATTCTTCATTAAGCCTGCCTGTTAAAAAAGGGGGAGGAGTGGAAAGAAGAGAGCAGCCATTTTGATTCCAATTTTTGAAGACAGATGGCTCCTGAGTCCTGATGTCTTGGAAAATTACTGTGGGAAATTTCCCTAACCCCCTGTAATTCTGTGTATCCACATGAGAACAAGTACATACACCACACAGTTCCTCTAGACCAGAGGTCTTCAAACTTGGCAGCTTTAAGACTTGTGGACTTCAACTCCCAGAATTCTCCAGCCAGCTATGCTGGAGAATTCTGGGAGTTGAAGTCCACAAGTCTTAAAGCTGCCAAGTTTGAAGACCTCTGGTCTAGACAAAATACAGCTTGATGCTTATTTATTAAACATAAGCAAACATTAACCACTGTTAATGGGCAAAAGGCAGGCAAAACCAGAGAGAGAGAAAGACATCAGCAAAAGGTAAGAGATAAAGGGATTTAATATTAACAATCCGTATTCTCTATATTTCTATATTAACAGTACAGAACATTCCTGAACCATGGGAAACAATGCTGTTTAGCATAGATGACCCCGAAAGGAAGTAGCATTTGTTATTCCAGCCTTAATGCCTTTAAGCAGGGGTGAAATCCAGCAGGTTCTGACAGGTTCTGGAGAATCAGTAGTGGAAATTTTGGGCAGTTCAGAGAACCAGTAACGGAAATTTTGAGTAGTTTGGAGAACTGGCAAATACCACCTCTGGCTGGTCCCAGAGTGGGGTGGGAATGGAGATTTTGCAGTATCCTTCCCCCAGGAGTGGGGAGGGAATGGGGATTTTGCAGTATCCTTTCCTTGGAGTGGGGTGGGAATGGAGATTTTGCCGTATCCTTCCCCTGCCACACCCACCAAGCCATGCCCATCAAGCCACACCACGCGCACCAAGCCACACCCACAGAACCAGTAGTAAAAAAATTTGAATCTCACCACTGCCTTTAAGTACACAACAGTAACAGAACAGATATGGAAAATGGGAACCAGATTATTCCTCTATTTTTAATTTAATTTAATTTAATTTAATTTAATTTAATTTAATTTAATTTAATTTTAATAATTTATATGCCACCCCTCCCCGAAGACTCAGGGCGGCTCACAATACATTTAAAAAATCATTATAAAAAGACATTGAAAAATTAAAAAACATTAAAAACATTAAAAATTCATTCACACCATTCATGGCCGGATCTCGCCAGATCACAAGAGCGAGATCAACGGCCCCAGGCCTGCCGGAAAAGCCAGGTCTTCACCACTTTTCAGAAGGTCAATAGGGTGGGGATGGTCCAGACCTCAGGAGGTAACTGGTTCCAGAGAGCTGGGACAGCCACAGAGAAGGCCCTCCCCCGCGGGCCCGCCAGCCGACATTGTTTAGCTGTCGGGCCCCGGAGGAGACCAACTCTGTGGGATCTTACCGGTCGCTGGGAGCTATGCGGCAGAAGGTGGTCTCAAAGATAATTATGCACCATGAAGAAGGCAATTTGATAGATGGGGATTATGCATGCAATAGTACAACTAATCAAAAAAAAAAAAAACTTGTGCAGATACTTGTGCTTCTGTTTTTTACCAGATATTTTACAGAACAGAAAAAAGGAACAAAGCAAATGTCTGTGATGCATCAACATTCCTCCACTCCTAATAAAATTCTGTGAATGAGTAATTGTAGAATATAGCCATATCTAGAAGCACCTTCACTCTGAAGATAGAAGGAATGAGGGGATCTATGCTAAGTTGACAACTGCTACCATATAGTTGTCAAACTATAGGTAGAAATATGGGCAAATGAATTTGTTGAAAACCATTTTTGAAAATGTGAAGCTCAGATATGACCCAGATCTATCTCAATCTCTGAGCAAAGCATTCAACTTCTCAGTTTTATTGTATAGAAATAAGAGAAACAGTAATATGTTTATATTAGTAGCATGAGATACCTAGTTAAGATGGTGCATTAGTTAAAAATATGCAATCGCATTTTAGCCCAATGGCTAAAAAAAAAAAAAAAAAAAAAAATCAGATTTTTCAATCACTGGGCTAAATTCTGCCCTAAACAATTTAACTGGGCATTATCCAATACCCTGGAAAACTGCTTGTTAATATTTTGAGGAAAGTCATGAGTCGAATACATAAAAATCATACTGACCAAAGATCAATTGAAAGTTCATTTAAAAACTAGAAACTGAAATAAAACATTACGCATTAATATTCAGATGATGATGAGATCAATGCATTCCATAAAACCCTTCCAGTTAATAAAAATTCCAATTTCATCTGCAGTTCTAATAGGCAAGTCAGAATCAATGACAGCATCCCAAAATAAAGAAATGCAAGGCACTCCAGGGGTTGCATTTACTGTATGTTACAGAGGCTAAAATAACCAGAGATGTTGTATTTCCAAGGATGAATCTGTGCTATAAGAACGATTGTTACACATTTCCTAAGGCTAGGCTAAGTCAATATAAGACTGTAACAAAAATCTTCAAAATGTAACCTTGCAAAAGGGAATTCAGTTATCAAACCTATATATAATCCTTTTAAAATGCACTTTTAAGTTAAATGTGTTTTAAAAGAATTGTTTAGGAAAATTGGCATTGATCAGTGCTTTAAAAGTGCATAACTGTTATCAGCTTAATATGCATATTATACATGCCAATGTGCACTCCAAGACATAACTATGCTCTAGGGTTTGTGAAGTGGAAATTATAGTTTAATATCGCAACAGAGGAAAGAGGATCCTGTCTCCTAGAAACTTGCTTACCATTTGTAAGTAATGCTTGCTATGACCTTTATTTTTTAACACCTGTTTGGAAAAATAAAATGAAAACCTGAGCAAATAAGCTTTGGGAATTTGCACCTGCGCCACACCAGAAGCAAACCACAAGATAAGGATTTGCTGACTCTTCATTAACCTTTGGGATTCTTAAAAGTTTTTTTTTCCCAAAAGTTTGGATGGAGTTCACTCAAAAATAATTCTTGGTTTTAAAGAAAATAAAATTCTTCAACCTGGGTTTCTTAAGTCTTTAAAATTTTAGCCAGTAGCTTATATCAGGTTAGGGTACACTTTACATGAGATGGTATAATTAGTATTGAATCAAGATATTTCTTTTATATATGCAACTGTACGACTAAATGTATTATTTCAAACACCTCTAAAATGTCCTCGGCATTTTGTAAGCTGTGTATGTGTGTGTGTGAAAGAGCATCAATCTGAAATATATAGTCATAAAATATGTTCTACAGTATATCCTTAGAAATCAGGACTGTTGGACCTTTTACAAAGATGTTGTATTCACATTGATAACGTGAAAGAGAAATTATTGTTGGTTCCCCTAGTTTTCTCCCCATCTCTACTTCTAAAGGAAAGTTTGTTGTGAAATGGAGTTGCTTCACTTACTCAAATCCATTGTTCCTACTGTCCGGAAAGCAGCTTGTTCGTATTAATCTTTGTACTCTCCTTAGCCAACATTATGACCTAGTCTTTCAAACTGGTCTTTGGATCACAGACTAATTTTAATAAAAAGGTTTAGGCAATTGGACTGAGTTCAGGCTCTGAAGGCAAACCAAACTTTCCTTTCGAGGTCAAAGGAAGCAGAATTCACATATTGACCTGTCAGTTTTCAGAAATGTCAGTCCTTTGTATTCTGATATATCACCAGGCAAAGTTGTACCATTATACAAACTTGTCGTTTTAAAACAGGCCGACAAATCAAGAGAACGAGATATTGGGTTATAAATATCACAAAGCAACTTTTAAAATGAAACTATTGATTAAATAGCATCCATCTTCAGGTTAATGTCTTTTAACTGTGAGTGGTACTTCTAAAAACATAGGATTGTGTTTGTTTGTTTGTTTGTTTGTTTGTTTGTTTGTTTGTTTGTTTTGCTTTACTATGATTTTAGGAAGACAAAAAATTATCACATTCACTCTATCAAAACAATTAATTGTATTCTTTATGTAGCTTATAGCAAATTCATATTAGGAGTCCTGGAAGAATTAATCACAATATAATACATGTTTGTTTACAAGGAAATTGTCAGCCCTACCTCTTTAACATTCCTTATCATCATTCAGCGAAAAAAATCTTGGCACACTGATATCTTAGCACTGCATAGCTAAATTTTTATGAAGCATAGTCATTTCATAATGTCACCACCCTGAGGTTTCTAAACTGAAAAAAAACAAAGGTGGGTGAATAGTTATATGGTTGCTTCGTGTCCATTTTTTGTCAAGCAAAGAAATTAAAATATTTGATTAAACTGAACTATCTTCAGTTTCTGCTTTCTACTCCCCCCTCTGGGTAGGCAACTCTTTGGGTGTTCAAAAAGATATTGTTTTCTGATAAAAGCAGTTTGGAGACCTGAATTTGTTCGTACAATGAGTTTGCTGCCAATTTTTTACATGGTCTCTGAGAGCCCAAAAAATAAAGCTTAGGGCCATTCCTGTCTTAATAAATCATGGTCACAAAGGATAAACGTGTTCACGAATAAATTTATCTCATCCTTTTTGTCCACTACATCTGCCTCTTGTATGTATAGAATGAGCAGGTGCTACATTTTAAGGGTGATGGATTCCCCTTTTTATTTCTCATCCATGGCAAAATTTTCTCATGCCTTGACTGAAACCATTCAGCAGAGTTGGACTGTAGGATTCAGTGACTGTGGTCTAAAGAACAGATTTCCTAACAACTTTCCTAACAACTACATCTTCAGAGGCAAGATGGTCTTTTATGCAGACCAAAGGCAACTAAGCAGGGATGAGCAGGGCTCTTGTCTATATAGCCAGTTGTAAAGGCCTATTTGCTCTTTCGCTGTGAATCCACAGAAACTCTGCCTGCCCTGATTGCCTGTTCTTGGTGGGATCTGCTGTACTATCTTCAGTAATTCAGTTCAGCTAATAGAATCAGCATTATTGTTCTTCTGAGCTTGTGGTTTTTTTGAACTTTGCGGAGCTATCAAAGCATGATACTAATCATGCTAATCAATGCAAGATACCTGACAAAAATTTTGGGTGAGAGAATAAGGTAAAGGTAAAGGTTCGCCTCGCACAATTGTGCTAGTCATTCCCGACTCTAGGGGGTGGTGCTCATTTCCGTTTCAAAGCTGAAGAGCCAGCACTGTCCGAAGACGTCTCCGTGGTCATGTGGCCAGCATGACTAAACACCAAAGGCGCACAGAACGCTGTTACCTTCCTACCAAAGGTGGTCCCTATTTTTCTACTTGCATTTTTTATGTGCTTTCAAACTGCTAGGTTGGCAGAAGCTCACCCCATTATGCGGCACTAGGGATTCAAACCAGTGAACTGCCAACCTTTCGATCAACAAGCTCAGCATCTTAGACACTGAGCCATCTAGTAGCGAAAAAACATCCAGTTGACTGGAGGACAAGAGCATTCCTTGTCCAGCATTTTATCATCTTACTCCATGCTGGCTGTCAGCATGAAGAATGAACATTATTTTTCATTAAACCAGGCAATGCCCATAGACAATATAATATAGCACCAATTCAGCACACATAATGTATGACCAAACTACCACCATATAGTGTAGTCTGGTCATATATGGCCACTTTTTTGTAATCCTCTTAAGGGAGTTTACATATCATAGCCATATACATTTTTATACAATTTAGACATTTTTTAACATTTAAATGCAATTTTATTCCACAACCCGAGGCTGAGTAGGCTCTTTGAACAGGTGCTCAAGATAAGTATATCATTTATTAGAGATCTATTAAAAGTGTGAACAGCTTACTAATTTGTAAAAAACCAGCACTGAGCTGTTGAATGGTAAGTTAAATCAAACAATGGCTCAACCTACATTAATATTTTATTCTACTACTGTGACATCTGGCATACTGAAAAAGTATATGATTGGTCCCTAACCATTCCTTACAAAGCTATTTTCTTTAAAGAATCAATTTTTCTTTAAAAAAAAAAAATACTATTTTAAATTACCGTGCCTGTCAAGCACAATGAAATATGCAACTATGGCTTGCAATACTCTACCTTTCATCCTTACAGTGATTCACTGGCGGAATCAGCAATGTGACAATGTCTGTCTGTTTACCTATGTGCTTGTCTGTAATAGAGCTGAGCAACCTGAACCTTATTTTTCATGTAACAGAGAATTATAATGTTGTGTTGACAGAAAGAAGAAAAATAGAAACTACTTCACTTAGCAAGATTGAAATTAATATGTGAATTTCTAAATAAAGGGTACTAAATTCCCATTCTGAACTCTTCAGGGAAAGAGGGATAGCTTTGCCAGGAATATGATTTTTATTTACTAATATTATTTTATTTTTCACTATGTACCAATCCTATTAAGGCATATTCTTAAAACAATTCTGAAGCAATAATCATTGCAATCCCCAATGAAAGAAATTCGTGCCATTTTTCAAATGTCTCCTGCATTTACAAAACTATGCATTGATGAGTGGCTTATGCAAAAAACACAAAATACATACTACACAGTGGTGGGTTGTCCCCGGTTCAGACCGGTTCTATAGAACCGGTAGTAAAACTGGAGGGAAGCTCTGCCCACCAACCCTGACATCATCAGAATGCGGCCCCGTTGCAAACCAGTAGTAAAGGTAAGTAGAACCCACCCCTGATATTACATCATACTTGGTGTCATGTATCGGGTATAATGTAGCAGTTGTGTTTAAGAAAGGAACTCTATTGTAGTTTTTAGTGTGACATATAATTTAATGTAAATAATATTAAACAAGCTTTGTTTTCAAAAGTATATAATTCATTCTTTTATAGAACATTTCTTTACAGTTTTTAATCATTATTGTTTAAAATGTAAGAATTATGTTTGAAGACTTAGTAAATAAAACTATGTTTACATCAATAAATATAAATGTAAATGATGAAAAATTATAATATACAATGACTATTTCCATCCAGGGGTGAAATGCTCCTGGTTTGGACCAGATCACCCGATCCAGTAGTAATGGTGGCGGGTGGTTCGGAGAACCGGTAGCAAAAATCCCTGCCCCCCTGCTCCGCCGCCAATGCCCAGCTGAACTGCGCGATCATCAGAGGCTGGTTTTTTTTTACTTTTAAAAGCATTTTTTTCTACAACCTCTTTGGCCGGTTGAGAAAAAATGCTTTTAAAAAATTTTTTTTTAAAAAAGTTGGCCACGCCCACCTAGTCACCCACACCAAGCGACACCTACAGAACTGGTAGTAATGAATTTTACATTTCCCCACTGGCCATTCATATTATAAAGGCTAGAATAAGGAACAGTAACATAGAAAAATCTCTGAAAAATCTTCTTCTGAACAATTTTTTTTTTTAATTTGATTTATATGCCGCCCTTCTCCGGAGACTCAGGGCGGCTTACAATGCGTTAAGCAAATAAAAATAATACTGTATTGTTTTTGAATTAATTTCTTAAGCCTTTCCCCATTATTCATGTTTTTCCTAGGAATTTCATCAGTTTCCTTTTCCACCTGCTCTCCAATCAGAGGAATTAATTTGCTATGTGCAATGGGACATCAACTGTACCATTTCTCAGAAAAAAAATTCAAGTAATTAGAAAAATCATCTTGAATATTTGTACTATTTCTTTACTTAAGTAATTTGTATGCTCACCCATCTTGGCAACTGACTCTGGGCAGTGAACAATATTGAAATGAAATTAAAAACAATTAAACCACATTTACAAAGATTAAAATACATAGCAGCCAAGGAAGGTATCAAAATCAACAGTCATTAACACAGCCAATATATTTGGTCTTTATTACTGTATATAAATTCCAAACATTATTAACTCTAAAAAAGTAATAGTCAGTGTGCTCTCCTATAATTCTTTTCTATGTTCTTTCTGAAAATCTAGCTCAGCAACCCACGTCTTCAAATGATGCTTCACTATTGCTTGCAGAGACTTGGCAGTACAAAAACAGAAACAGAAAAATGTTTTCTGGAGAATTAGGATATCAACAGCAGCAATAACAGCAGTATTTTCTGGATATATTGAAAGGTTGGAACCAACAATGACATTTTGTTAGTGCTATTCTATTGTTAATGTATTAATAATCCTCTCCTTATATACAATTAACACCCAAATCTGCTGCATTCTGAAGTAGCACTACCAGGTTTAACTTGCAATAATTCAGTTGACTGTAGGTAAAATAAGCCCATTAGCAAAAGGATAAATAAAAGCCTAACTCTTTGCTGCTATTTAGCAATCATCTGGATTTTGCAGTCCAAATCTGATAACCTTGTTCTACGACCCATATTATACATGGAATTTAGTATGGGAGGAAAGGGACATTCAATTCTTTTTAATATGAATGTGAGTAAACATTTGTGCATTTAACATTGCTTCCTAATATTTTCTCCACTGTATATATTCTGTCTCCTTTTCTAGCATTGTCTTGAATATCGGCAGCTTTGATTCTTAATATATTTTTGGTTTGACGCTATTGAACTTTCTATAAAGCATCTTTTGTAATGGTACAGCAAGAGAAAATATTTAATAATAGTAATTCAATGGGTGTAAGTTGGTATACTCAAATATCACAAGTACTTGCTATATAATGGAAGGATGGGGAAATAAACATACTTGTACCTCCTGCAAAGTTTTCACTGATTTTAAGAAACTACAGGATTCCTAATAAGTTTATTCTGAGAAGAGGCAACATATAGATTTTTCAAGTGTTTTTATTTCTAATATTGTCACTGAGATGTATGCTGCAGTGAGCATTTTCTCATTGTTTGCTGATGTATTTGCTGGTGTGTTTCATTTAAGAGATACAACATTGACATATGAGATCCAAGTATTTCAGTACAATTATTATTTTTCCACAGTTGCCTGTTTATTGATTTTATATCTTTTCCTTTTTGCTAAAGAAAACAGTTCAGGAGAGAAGTAAGGGAAAGAGGGAAGAAGGAGGGAAGGAAGGAAGAAGTAATAAAAATGTCTTTAAAACACTTCATTAAAACAGATTACAATCAAACTTGTAAAAACAAATCAGCAGCTAAATCAGTAACCAAGAAGAAGCTCCTCAGATCTTTGGGAGAAGAGAACATCTATTTCAACTCAAATCATTTGGGCACCGTAGCTTAGCTGGTTAAAGCACCTGTCTAGTAAACAGGAGATCCTGGGTTCGAATCCCAGCGGTGCCTAAGATGTCTCTCTCAGGGTGAAATAAATCTTTAGTTTTAAGGGGCTTGCATACGTGCACCAGTGTGCCTACTGTTCCTGTCCTAATATTCCTTTTTACTTACTCTTTTCATGTATTCAAATTATGTTTAGACTTTTACCTGTTATCTTATATATGCTTGACAAATAAACTTATAATTATGAAACTTATGATTTATGATTTTTACAGTCATCTGATTTCAATATTCTCTCATATACAATGGTCTCATTTTTCCAGGTTGAGATGATATAAGCTAAAGTAATTGATTTAGCTGCAATGAACTCTAGGAAGAAACAATTAAGAAAAGGTTATTTAAATCTTTTTAAACTCTTTTATTTAAACATACTAAATAATAGCCCATTTAATCATATTACAAATCTGCTAATCTCCACTAAAACTTCAATTGTCTACTGCCTCCTCAACACTTTAAAAGGTGCATCTGTCAAGAACAAACAAAAAGAGAAAGAGCTAAGCCCTTTACTGTTTCACTTGAGTCTGTGGTGATCTATCAGGTTTGCATTGATGTGTAATAAACATCCAATAGTTTGATATTACTATTGAGTTCAGTAGAGATGTTTTAGCTATCTTACCATATCAATATTTGCAGATTTATATATCGGAGCAAACAGAAAATGTATACATAGATTGCTGATTAAGATCCTAAACAACCAGCAATTCTTCCTTCCATTGGTTGAACATCTGTTTCATTAACTTTTTCCATCCATGGTAAATTGTCATGGATTTTGAACATCTTCCTTCGTTCTTCCTTTCATTTCATCCCCTAAAGCAGAGGTGGTATTCAGCAGGTTCTGACCAGTTCTGGAGAACCAGTAGCGGAAATTTTGAGTAGTTCAGAGAACCAGTAAATACCACTTCTGACTGGCCCCACCCCCATCTATTCTCTGCCTTCTGAATCCCAAGTGATCGGGAGGAAATGGGGATTTTGCAATAACCTTTCCCTGGAGTGGGGCAGGAATAGAGATTTTACACTATCCTTCCCCTGCCACACCCATCAAGCCACACCAACAGTACCGGTAGCAAAAAATTTTGAATCGCACCACTGCCCTAAAGCATGCTATACTTCTGCAAACCTTACAGTTCTTCCAGATACCTTCATTTTGCACAGATAATGGCATATTAGAGAGAGTGAGTTTGTTATAGTGGTTAGTGCTTAAGGCACTAGGCAAGAAAACTGATTTCTATTCCCATTTTCAGCACAAAGCCAGCTAGGTAACTTTTGGGCTTTCAGCCCTTGGAGGGAAGCAATGGCAAACCACTTCAAAAGTCTTGCCAAAAACACAAGGATTTGTCCAGGCAGCTACCAAGAGTTACAAACTGACTGAAGGGCACAAATAAAAAAAATTAAAATATGACATTTTACGCCTTTGCAAATAATTAATTCATTGACAATAAATAATTCAGACTGACTGATAACATGCTTAGAAAAACAAATAACATGTATATTTTTCTATAAATGTATTGCTATAAGTAAAGTTGTATTAAGCAGATAATATATCTTTATATAATTGCTATAAGTGTTACATTTTATTCACTTTGCCATTCCCAATGTGTTGCATCATGTTCCTGTTCTAAGTCCGAGAGAGCTTTTCCCATGATTATGTTTTATTTTTATGAAGGAAATGATGTCACTATGAGTAACTGACAAAGGAGCCTTGTTCTTTCAGCAAACCTTTACCTATAGGAACAGATTTCTGCTGAAATCCCATTAAGGCCTGTTAAAATGTCAAGTCTTATTTTTATAACTCTCACTGTGAACTTTAGTTCATGCATAGACCCCATCAGAAGTTAAATGGTGAGGAATTGAGTGAAAAACTGGAGAACAGGTTACAATTCCATATAAAAAGAAATCCTTTAAATTGAGGTCACAGATTGTTGAAAACAAGGCTCTAAAACTGTATTCCAATCCTGACCTTAAAATCAAAAGAATATGCTGAAATAGCCAACAGTAAGATAAACATTTGAGCAGATCAGATTATGTGGGGAAATTTTCTTCCGCTTAATTGTGCCTAAACTTATTATCCATGTATTGAATACTTGAGGAAATAAGTCCTAGTAAAGAGGAGTTATATTGGGTTATATCCAAAAGTACCCTATTATTCATGGAAGAATCCTTTCTGCAATTGGTCCAGTAATTGCTATAACAAATGAAAAATGATCAAATGTTTTTTTTATAACACATCTAGCCTTTCTTGCAATTTTTTACCTTCTAGTTGAGAGTGTAGTCTCAAAAGAGACTCAAAATACCCTTTTTTTAATAGGGATTAAAAATGTACTTTCTATGATGAGTGACCTGCCATTATGAATTACAGATATATTCAGTATTTCATGTTCAGTAGTTTACAGTCACCAGTAGCAACCAATGCATATATAGTGAATTACAAAGAGTGACCGTCTTCTTCTCTTCTCTAACTTTGTTTTTGTTTTAAAGATGCAAAACCATTTGCCTAGCATATTCTGATGCACCATAGAAGTCAATGGGTATGTCCAAATATATCTATATATGTGGGCTTCTTTCTAGTTTATTGTTGGGATTATCGCTGTTTTAGGTGGTCCCTATTTTTCTACTTGTATTTTTCATGTGCTTTCGAACTGCTAGGTTGCCAGAAGCTGGGACAAGTAACAGAAGCTCACCCCATTATGCAGCACTAGGGATTCGAACCGCTGAACTGCCGACCTTTCGATCGACAAGCTCAGCATATTAGCCACTGAGCCACCGCATTCCAGTCTCATTACAAATTTACAATTGAGAAGTGGCTACCACAGTTCCTGCCCTAATGTTCAGATGACTCAGATCATCGTACCAGAAGTTCCAGAACAATCTAAAAACTTGGTTATTCCATCCGATACTGGGGTAGGATGTTAGAGAGTTCTGTCATATGGTTATAGGACTTGATTTTTCTTTAAGACTTCAGCTGCATTGTTTTCATATTATTACTGTGGTTATTTTTATGTTGATTGTTACGGTTTTAATTTTGTGTTAGTTGCACAGAGGTACATAAATGAGATGGGTACTCATATACATTGTTTAAATGAATAAATAAACTTGAGAAATCTTTGTAAGATGCATTTAGGCTGAGGTTTCAGTTATAAACTGGATCTATTGCTCTAATTTCTTATTTTAAAGAGAATTTAGGAAAGGAAATTGGACTGATTTTCCTGATTCTGTTGAATAAGAAAGGAACACAGAAGGTAAGAGTCTGAAGGTACAATAGTAATAATACTACAAATGCACCTTTATTTAACAGAATAAGTAGTGCTCAGTGGCTTTAAAATCGATAGCTGAGGAAGGCTCCATTTACCTTGGCATTATATATTTAACAGATGTTTATAGTCCATTCAATCAAAGGATGGAAGGTAGGTGTCAGAGGCCTAACTAATATGGTACTTGAAAATTACAATATAAATGTTTAATAAATAAACATACAGGAATAAATGAATAGATTGCTCATTGCAAATCTATACAATTTTTTGTAAAAAAATAATTCTTGTCCCAATTAGCTGGTTAGGAAATAAACAAAATGGCATTGTTTAGTTTATCTAAACTTACTAGCACTTTAAATAGCTTTTTACTTCATAAAAATAAAAAAAACAATGATTATGAAGGTGATTCAGTAGAAGATACACCAAAAGGTAGCTAAGTCTATCCAAAAAAATAACATGAATACCAAAATTTTCTTCTTGAAGTTAAGATATTAAATTTTGTAAGCCACCTGGGTGAGTCAGGCAGCTATATAATTTTTTAAAATAAATAATAAATAAATATATAAGGGTGATTCAGCAACTAAAATCTAGGCCAAATCACGGTTAGTAGAGTAAGATATAGTTCTAAGAAATCCCTAGAAATGTCTCACTCAGTTAAAATATTGCAAGAAGAAAATCCCCCCAGTGATACTTAAATAAATAAAGATATATAGACGAGGGTGTGTGTCCTTTCTTTCTTTCTTTTTTTATTTCTAAAAAGGGCACTTTTTAAGCTCTGCAGCAAAATCCTGACATTAATTTCCCTTTCTCAATGCATAATGATAGAAAAGCAAATCCAAGTCTTAAATCATTCATTGTTATAATAAGACTAGAGGTACTGAGACTCCTGTGACCAGATGGTTTAGTAAACACTTCAAAATTCATTTAGTAAGTAATTAATTAGCAATATTTGCATGCTGCCCCATCTTGGAAAATTCTCTGCTTACAATAAATAAACCATAATCACATGGATTCCTGAACTAGTTTGTTTCAACGGCTGTCATTTGGAGTTTGAGCTGCTTCCAAACAGCTCTTGAGAACAGTAAGAGGGAGCTGAAAACTGAGAAAAATATTTTATATTTGTCAACAATATTATTCATAAAGGGGACATACAAACTATGGTTAAACATGGAGATATTACAACAAAGAGTTGATCTGCCACCTAGTGGTTTTGTTTAAAAAACAAGAATTTCCACTTATTTTATACATTCTTTTACATCACACCATTCTGCAATATGCACAGACCTGATATATCTATCATTTTTATCTTTTCCTAAATATATTCTAATTTTAAGATTTTTTTAAAAAAATATTAATATAGATTACTTCTAACTGCAGATGTTCAAAATCCTTAATCCCTTTATATAATTTCCTTTCAATATTCTATTAGGTTGGCAAGAACATGGTTTCTAGAATTATTTCCAACTTCTTAATAAAAGTCTAGTCATAGTTATATAATTAGAAGAAAGATGAACTTAAAACAAAGATACTGATAATATTCCAAGTTGCAGACCAACATCCACTCACATAGGGATCCCTTGGACTTTTTTTCTGGAATTTTCTGAAACCTAGCTTATTTTTAACCTTTATCTTTCCTTTGTTGATTTCTTCTGCCATAACAAATTTGGTCCCATAATGTTCCATTTTCAGATACCTTTATTAATTTCTTTCCATCTCTATTGGATTGAAAAGAAGAAAAAGAAAAGAAAATTTCCAGGTGGAAATATCCAGTTCCATCCATTATTCCTTGTCTGGCCTTCGGGTGCTTTGGAAAATAGCTTGACCCCCCTCCTCTCTGTGGCAGCCCCTCAAGTACTGGAACACTGCTATCATGGTCCTTCTCTGGTCCTTCTCTTCACTAGACTAGCCATGCCCAGTTCATGTAACTGTTCTTCAAATGTTTTAGTCTCCAGTCCCCTAATCATCCTGGTTGCTCTTCTATGCACTTTTTCTAGAGTCTCAACATCTTTTTTATAGTGTGGTGACCAAAATTGGATGCAGTACTCTATGTGAGATCTTACTAGGGCTTTATAGAGTGGTATTAGTACCTCACTTGATCTTGACTGTATCTCTCTGTTAATGCAATTTAAGATTGCATTGGGTTTTTTAGCTGCCACTGCACACTGCTGGCTCATATTTAGCTGATTGTCCACTAAGACTTCAAGATCCCTCTCACAGTCACTGCTATTAAGCTTAGTTTCCCCCAGTTTATATGTGTGCTTTTGGTTTTTCTTACCTAAGTGTAAGACTTTACTTTTCTCTACACTGAATTTCATTTTGTTAGATAGTGCCCAGTATTCAAGTCTGTCAAGATCCATCTGGATCTTGAGCCTATCTTCTAGGGTGTTAGCTATTCCTGCTAGCTTAGTATCATCTGCAAATTTGGTGAGTTCCCCTTCTATTCCCTCATCTAAGTCGTTTATGAAGATATTGAAGAGTACTGGGCCTAAGACGGAACCTTGTGTCACCCCACTGCTTACTTCTCTCCATGTAGACTTAGACCCATTAAGGACTACTCGTTGAGTACGGTTTGTCAGCCAGTTGCGAATCCATCTGGTGGTGGATCTATCCCACTTTTTTCTAGCTGATGAATCTCTACAGAAGCATTTCAGTTAACAAAGGAAGATGACTCATAAAGGTATTCAGTGTATGTCTCACTTTGAAATGTTTAACCATCATTTATATTGGATTAATTCCCTCTGTTTACCAGATGGCATTAACTGCCAACAAATGCCAGCCGCAGAAACATCACTTGAGAGTTGAATAAATGTGAAACTGAAAAATCTGCTTCCTGCAAATGATGCACATTTCCAACTGCCTTCTGTTCTTAAAGTAATGGGACTAAGCTGTTGAGGCAAACATTTAGTAAACTCCAAGAATCATATTTGGTTCTCCATATGAATTGTGACTATTGTCATTTGCAAGAAAGCTCTTTTATTCTTAATTTATTTTAATAATATTGTGATGTGGTGGCCCAGTCTGATACTAGACAACCCTTACCCTATTGCAGTGGTGAAATCTTTCAAGGTCTGCTACCGGTTCGCTGTGTGAGCACATGCGTAGTGTGCGCCAAACACATGCTTCATGCTCATGCACACCAAAGCCACAGCGGTGAAAAAGGAGGCTTAAGAAGGTAAGTAGAACAGCGAGGGAGGAGAACAGCTGTGCCACATGATTTAGATTAACTAGAAAGCAGAATTTCCTGCTTTCTAGTGAATATAAATCACACGGCACAGCTAATTGTTGGAAATACCAATTTGTCTGAGCCGGTAACATTTTTTTACTACAGGTTCCCCCAAACCAGTCCGAACCAGTAGCATTTCACCCCGCCCTATTGAGTCATTGTGTCAGAGATATTTCCTTACATAAACAGAGAAATAGATTGACCACTGGTGGGGGAAAAAGCAGTGAGAGCAGAAGTAACGTTCTTCCTTCCCTCCCTCCCTCACACCATTACTTCTTTTTGTCCCTCTTTTCCTTCCTTCCTTTCTCCCATTCTTCTTTTCTTTCCTGCCTTCCATCCTTCTTTTCTTCCTTCCCTCCTTTCCTTCCTCACTATTCCTCTTCCTTCCTTCTTTCCTTCCTTCCATCCATCCATCCTTCCTCCCACTTCCTTCTCTCCCTCCTCCTTCCTCCCCTGCTCTTTCCCTCCCTCCCTATTCTTTTGTCACTATCTTCCTTCTTTCTTTCCTTTCCTACTTCCTTTCTTTCTTTCTTCTCTCCTTCCTTCCCACCAAAAACTATAGTTTGCAGGCTGAACAGTCAATCCAGAGAGGTATGTGGTTTTCCTGGAGCAAAAATTAAAGATGTTACTGAGAACCCTACTAAAATTATCAACCTCACAGATTACTACCACTTTCTTCTCCTAAACATGGGAAGCAATGATACAACAATGAATCTAAAAACAATAACAAGAGATTAAGAACAGTTGGGGAAGAAAGTTAAAGAATTAGAAGCAGAAGTGGTGTTTTCATCTATACTTCCAACAAAAGGCCAACATCCAATGAGGGAGCAAAGGATTTTAGAAACGAACCACTGAATTAAAAGCTGCTGTCGTCAAGAGAACTTCGATTTCCTAGACCATGGTCTGCATTACCTACATGAAAGGCTACTGGTAAGAGATGTAATGAACCTCACAAGAACTGGAAAGAATATATGGGAACTTCTGAGTCTATTTTTGAGATGGGGAGAGGGAGAAATCCAATTAGATTCTAAACTTTAAAATAATGGTGAAAATTCAGTTAAAGATTAGAGAAAATTGAATTATCATTTCAAATAAACAGTTCAAAGAAATAGCAAGTTTCTTGTATTTACATTATGAAGAAAATGCTCTGCAAATAAAACATTCACATTATATTTTATAATGAAATCACTTTTCTTATTTTATTTATTATAATTTTAAATTACTGAATAGGTGAAGCTCTCTAGGCAATTTATACAAAATACAATCAGAGTAAAAATATATAAAATACAAACTAAAAACCCCATGTGAACTAGGCAGAATCACATCACTCATGTAAAAACTAAAACAATATGGATTCAAATATAATTGCAAGTCGATTTAAAAGAAACGGGAAAGAAACTCAATAAAGGAACTGCCAGCATTTCCTAGTATACATCCACTTTACTTGGCCCAAAAGAAAGACCGAAAGGATCTTGTTTTTGGATTGTTTGTGGGTGACTGAAAGGAGTTACAATTTAAGGCTAACATTTTAATATCTCAGTTTTAGAGTTATATAAAATAGACTGCCTTTGTGAATATTACTCATGATATTCATTGATTTATAAAATAAATAAAATTATACACTATTCTGCAAATAAATGCTTTTTGTGAACGCATGAATTTCTTTGCATGTAATTTGGATGTTCAAACTCCAGTGTTTCCTGTGAAATTAAACTTCATTTTTTATTTCTTTCTTTTCTCAACCTCAGACTGTAGAAAGTTGTTCAGTGACAACGATATACAACTGGGACACGAAATGAAATTTTGTGGAAATTGTCTGGTTATATCAGTCAGCTAGCTTTCTAATAGCTAATTGAGGAGGAAAGAATATATGCTACATGAAACCGCTAGAGTTAACACTCAATCATTAGCCATTGTTGTGTCTTTCCCTTTCATATGACTTCCTGACTTCCCGCAACTGTTCTTGAAATCCAGTGTTCAGTATTCAATACAGGTAGTCCTAGACTTACAACCATTCATTTATTGACCATTTGAAGTTACCATAGCATCGATAAAAGGGAATTATGAGCTGTTTTCACACTTATGACCATTGAGGTGTAGAAAGTTAACATCCACCCTTCTCCTAGAAGAATGAAATGTTTTAGGAAATATTTAAAAAGACAGAATATTATATTTCCCTGGATGAGAAATGGAGAAAAATGGTTTTTTTTTAGTGGCAGGAAGCAGAATCACTCTTAATAGGCCCCACCTTTCTTAATAGTCCACAGCAAATGTGAGCACTTAAGAAGTAAAGAGATAGATAACTCTATTCATAAGTAAATTCCCTGCAGCAAGGTCTGAACAAAGGTAGAGTTAGCCCTCTGCCACAATAGGAATTGCCCAACAAGCCCCTTCATTGCATCAGCCCAAACCTCAACCAAACATAGCTCAGAGAAACTCCTAGGATTTGTACATGGCACCATGGGAGCCTGACAACAGCCAAAAGAGTACATGTTCTTGCACAGGAACAGGAAGCTCAAGTTCAAAGCTCAAGAGAAGGCATAAAAAACCCTCACTCTCAACTCCATATAGTCAGTTGCACCAGAACCACCCATGTCATTCTGCTTCATCAATAAATGGACCCTCTTTCCAATCAGCCTCCAGCCTCCATTTTGTCTCCAGTGCCTTTCTCCCGGCTTAGAACTGAACCAGGTGGATATTTCTTCCAACAGAGGCAACCCCATGGTCATGTGATCAAAATTCCAGCACTTGGCAACTGGTATGCATTTATGACAGTTGCATTGTCCCTGGATCATGTGATCACCATTTGTAACCTTCCGAGCTAGCTTCTGATCAGCAAAGTCAATGGGGGAAGCCAATTCGCTTAATGACCACATGATTCACTTAACTGCAGCAAAAAGGAGGGATCAAACAGACATTACAGGTAACCACAATTGGGACCAGAACTTGTGTCACTAAACAATGTGATCATTAAGTGAAGCATGCCCAGTTTTTTCACGTTTTTTGCTGCAATCATTAAGCAAATCACACTGTTGTTAAGAAAATATGGCTTAACCCATTGAGTTTCTGGTTGAAATCCCCCTGGGAAGGTGACAGATAGCAATTAGGTGACCCTGGTATACTCTTGTAAATACATGTTGGTTGTTAAGTGCCAAATTGTCAATCACATGGTTGTGATGGTCATAAGTGTGAGAACCAGCCATTTGTCACTTTTTTCAGTGCCATTGTAACTTCAAATTGTCATTAAGCAAATGGTTCTAAGTCAAGGACTAGCTGCATTTTGTTCATCAATTCCCAAACATTCTGTACAATAAAGTCATTCTAGTCTACTTTTGATATTCAAAGAATTTATAACATGAAGGTTCCAATTATCTTTAGTGACTTGCATATATTATGCAGTGCTTTAGTGCCTCATAGGCTCACTTCTTCACTTCCTTACCCATGCAGTCATCTTTAAACAGAGTTTTGGTCACAAACAACCTCAAAGATGAAACTTCGACAAATGGTTGTTGAATCTTCTGAAAATAAAGCACTTTCCCTCTTTGTAAAAGGTGTCTTGCAAATTTCAAAGTGGCAGTTAAGCAGACATTTTCTGGGGAAAATGGGGATTTTCTCTATGACAAGTTACAGCTGTCAAAGTTATAACTCTTGGGAAGGAGAGAGGTTAAAAACAAAGTGAAATAAGTGTTTTCCAACTGTAGCTCTCAACTGGTAAAAACATAGTAGATAACCATAGGAGGATATCCCGCTGAATCCAAGGGAAAAATAAAAGCTAACTTACACCAATTTGCTAACTTAAGCTTGTCAAGAGCTTCAGTCATCTGCCATCATGATTCATGAAAACGGTCTTCACAAGGCTCTTTGCTCTACTTTTTCAGGACAACCCCAAACTTCAAATGGACGGGACAAGCATGTGGTAACTCCAAGACCGACATTGTGAGGTATATACTCTTCTAGCAAATAACTTTTCTGTCAGAGCATTGGTCTCTGACAGAAAATCACTTGAAGAAACTAGAAGCATTTGAAATGTGGATTTACAGATAGCTATTACATATAAACTGGGTTAACAAAATCACAAATGAGGAGGTGATAAGCCACCTGGCAAAGCAAAGGGAAATCATCAACACCATTAAAAAGCAAAAGTTAGAATATTTTGTACATGTAATGCAACACCCAGAAAAATATGGCATTCTTCACTTAATCATCCAGAGAAAGATTGAAGGCAAATGAGGTCCAGGCAGAAGAAGAACATCATGGCTTCAAAACCTAAGGGACTGGTTTGGACAAAACTCAGCAGCACTTTAATGTGGCTGTTGACAAAAATAGGATTGCCAATGATGGATATGGAAGAAGAAGAAGAAGAAGAAGAAGAAGAAGAAGAAGAAGAAGAAGAAGAAGAAGAAGAAGAAGAAGAAGAAGAAGAAGAAGAAGAAGAAGAAGAAGAAGAAGAAGAAGAAGAAGAAGCAAATAACTTCAAAATAAAATGCCTCTCTGAGAAATTCAAAACAATAAGAAAACCTTTCGCATTCTTCAAGTCAGATGTCACCAAAAATCTTGTTACTCACTGAACTGAAGTTTGTATGGTTGGTACCCAAAACATGGAGCAATCTATTATGTATATAGGTCATAGAGTGAGTTCCAAGTCTTCCTTATCTTTGAGAACTGTCCAGTGGTTGTGTTGGAAACAATTTATTTCATGGAATTTCTCTAGATGCTGTATATTTTAGACTTTTCACCCAAGGAAAAAATAAAAAGGCATAAAAATCCATTTTAAATTCAAAAGAATGTTGGGTTTTTATATATTTAATTGTCTTCAAGTATTTGTTTTTAGAAAATGCATCCAAAATTGGTGGAAGTTCTTTCTTGATCCCTGGTCTTCCAATCTTAACAAAGAAAGCTATAGAAAATGGATAACCATACAGAATTGCATATGGTTTCAGCCTTTCACAGGATCAAGATTACTCCTGGAGCTAATTCCAATTACATGGACACATTCGGCAGCAAAAGAAAAGTTACAGTACAATTTTCTTAAATTTTGCTGGGAGATAGTACACGTTGTTGCTTAAACTTTGGAAAAGGCTATTGATATAAGTGTATAACAATCTTGAACAAAGCACGTGAAATTCCAGGCCTATGCAATATAGTCCAGTCCATCTTGTACCATCCATTTGCCCACTTTGATTCCAATCAGCAAAATAAAGATCACTTGTAATCAACAACACATGAAAGTTGTAAGAAGGAAATAAGAAAGAAGTTCTAAGTACTAATTCATCTATTATCAAAGTGTCAGTGATTGATGCTTCTATATCTCTACAGCAGTGGGTGGGTTGCCCCTGGTTCGGACTGGTTCACAAGAACCGGAAGTAAAACCATTGGGAGGCTCCGCCCACTGACCCGGACATCATCAAAGTTGAACTGCGCATGCACAGAAGCCCGGGCGTGATGTGAACCGTTAGTAAAGGTAAGTAGAACCCAACCCTGGTCTACAGTTATCCCTGCAAGCAGTGATGCACCTAGCTAATTTTAAATTCTGAACTTAATAGCTTTATGGCATCACCACCATAAAACAACCATACTGTATGTCTTGTTTGAAAGTCACACCATTTTATTTTAGAAAATATATTTTAAATAAAAACAGTAAAATAAGCATTGTTGCATGGAATCTGGGATCTTTCATTATAAGAAAAAGAATAGGATGGCTATACTGACTCCACTCTGATCTCTCCTTTCTTCTTATGAAAAGTATCTGTCATCATATCCATTAATGTAAGTCTAATATCAGCTCTGTGGAATCCAGGAAGCATATTTATCAACCAACCTTTTTAGAGATCCAAAATACCCCATTTTCCCTCTTTATTTTTCTATCACAAATGTTATTTGGGCTCTGGAATCTTTCATTCTTTGTTTATTAAACTCATTTTTACCCCAGCACAATCAAAAATACTTTCAATGATTTACATAGAGTAAAACAAAATAAAATATCAATTTAAAACCATTTAAAACCATACAAGAATTTAGCAAAAAAACCAGCAAAAGCAGGAACCAGCCAAAGAAACCAAAAGTAATAGAAATCGTATGATGGCAGCTCTCTAAAATAATTCTAGAATAAATCTAAAATAATTCTTTCTTTAGTTCCTTCTCAGGAAGAAGGCAGCTAGCTTGATACGCACTGTGAGGTTCCTTCACAGCACTGGCATTATTTTTTTTATTTTTTATTATTTTATTTTATTATTTTCCCCAATTTTGTTATTTTCACAAATAATTCAATGTGGCAAATATATCCAGCACCATTTCTATTTTCCCCACATCAACTCTGTGAGGCTGAGAGAGAGGGACTGACCCAAAATCAGCCAGCTGCTTCTCATAGCTAAGGTGGGACTTGAACTCAGTCTCTTAATTCTCCCTTCAGCCCCCTCAATTTCCCCAAAATTGGGATTTGCAGCAGTTTCTCCCTCGATCAGGGGTCTCCAAACTTGGCAACTATAAGACTTGTGGACTTCAACTCCCAGAATTCCTCAGCCAGCAAAGCAAAGCTGGCTGAGGAATTCTGGGAGTTGATGTCCACAAGTCTTAAAGTTGTCAAGTTTGGAGACCCTTGCCCTAGATGATCTATCAGCCAGACCAGTACTTGTTGGGAGGAGGAAGACTTTTAATTTGCAATACAATTTTTATTGACTGAACATGCACTTCCCTTTTTTCCAGTTCCCTACTGTATGTAAAGAGAAACTATATATCTTGGTGCTAATGGGCTGGCCAGACCTTTTGGATTAGAGGATGCAGGCTTTCTTCAGAATGGAAACTATTCTAGACAAATCCTGAGGTTCCAACAATAAACTTCCTATGCAGCATATGTATATATAAACCAGTTTCTATACTTTCTCCTACTTACCCTTGTAATCAACCTTGTCTTATTATAAAATATAAAATATTATAACACACACAGACACATATATATATATCAAATTTATATTTGCTACACTATATATCAATATGGGACGGAGCATACTGCTTCCTTTTCACCTTTCAGCTCCAGTCCAGGACCCCTCAGGCAGTCACTATCACGACAAACTATTTTGTATCAAATTTATATTTGCTGATAAAGAAATAAAGGGAGACTATTATAGATCTATTTCAAGCTATTTAGCTCTCATCAGCTA
Organism: Pantherophis guttatus; assembly: GCF_059756535.1. Taxonomy (NCBI): domain Eukaryota; kingdom Metazoa; phylum Chordata; class Lepidosauria; order Squamata; family Colubridae; genus Pantherophis; species Pantherophis guttatus. Next base: position 63,880,729 of record NC_142070.1, on the reverse strand, counting down.
TCCATACCCTTACTTGGATTTGAATCCAAGTAAGGATATGGCTAGCTGATGAGAGCTAAATAGGTTGAAGTAGATCTATAATAGTCTCCCTTTATTTCTTTATCAGCAAATATAATTGTGTGTGTGTGTGTGTGTGTGTGTGAATTCCTGGTCATGTGGAGAAGAAATTCTAATGCCAGGTTAAAAAGTAAAAGAATATGTTTAATCAAACAGACCAATACTCATCTGTGGTTTAGGAGTTGAATAAACCATTTCATTCCAAATAACTCTTTCTGGAAAGCCAAAATGAATATTAAAACTGCTTCAAAAACTGTCAAAGCAAGAATTTCAATTAAAACTCAGATACTTTCCGGAATGTGATTGACTTATATAAATCCAGCCTTAGCTAGTTGGAAGAATACCCCATAATCTAAGAGACAAAGCAATTCTTAAGACTTTTAGTTTTATTAAGGAAATAGGAAAATCCTGTCCCAGCTCGGAAATAACTGGTGTTCACTCATTAAAACTAAAAGCAATGATTTATTTGAAAATGTTCTCTTATGAAATATGAAACAAAAATTCATATAAAGATTTTATAGCAATAAACCTGGAATCCATCAAGAATAGGAAACTTCCCTAATCTTAGGGATGCCATTTTAGTGAAATCTTTTTGACATATTTTGAACTGAAACAGATGAAATAACATGAGTACAGTACCCTAAGCCTGGATAAATGTGTTAAAATCCATCTTCTGTAAAAAGAAATCTCTGGTATCTAATTGACCATTGAGGGAGAATTAATGTTATATAAATTTATAGTATTTTTAATGTTTTATTAATCTTGAATTTGCATCACCTTTCTTATTTGCACCCTCTATGAATATTAAATTGCTTAACGTCCTATTTGCTCCAACACCAAGATGCTGTTGGTTCATTGAGGACATGTCTTCACAATGAAACCTGATTTTGGTAGCCTTCTGTCACTGAGGCAGTCACTAAAACCTCATCAAAGTGATCTAAGAGGAAAATAATGTTTTCCTTTGGAAAAATGAACCAGCTTTCCTTTCTACAAACTCTCCTTTCTTCTGTTTTCACATAGAGAAGAAGCCCAAGGGAAGTCAGCAACATGTGACACATGTAGCACCACACTCTCTCCCATCTCTTTATGGGGCATTATAGTACCATTCCTAATTTGGCTGCTAAAAAAACAAACCGTATTTAGAAAAAACTTCTTGTTGTTGTTTCAACGACATGTCAAACCTTGCAGAAAATACTTCTATCACAATTTTAAAAAAACCAAACCAATTAACAGATTAACTTGCTGTCTTGCTGGCTGATGCAATCTTCCCAGGTGCCATGTGGTGAGTTTCTGTTGCTAGATGGATCCTATTGAGTTGCAGATGATGGTCCATTGAGAAAGGTGGGGGGGATTGAGTTTCTGCCTCTGGCCCATTGACAAAGGAGGGGGGGAAGCAGGAAGTGAGAGCTGCTTTGTCTTTAAAACATGTTTCTCCATTTCTCATCCAGGGAAATATATTCTGTTTTTTTAATATTTCCTAAAATATTTCATTCTTCTAGGAGCGGGATGGGTGCTAAGTTTCTACACATCCTTCCTGCTACCTCTGTTTGCAGTAGTAACTCTACCAAACAGCTATTCTAAAAATCAGACGGTCCACTTATCTTCTATTTCCTGAGCAATATAAACCAACAATAGAGACCCAGAGGGCAGAAAGGAACAGGAAACCAACAGGAACAATGGAGACAGCATTATGCCAGTGACTGCAGTAACACCAAGGCAGAGAAGCACTGTGAAGAATTCTTGGTGCTCTCTGAGCATGGTTGTTTTCTTGCAGACATTTTGTTACCCAACTAGGTAACACCATCAGTACTGGTCTGATGGTGTTACCTAGTTTGGGTAATAAAACACCTGCAAGAAAACAAACATGTGCAGAGACCATCAAAGATCCTTCACTTCAACCCTGAGCTACAAATATTCTTTATGAGTGGAGCACTATCCCTGGATAGATGCTAATAGCAGAAATTCACAATCATCCAACCAACATACTTCCCTTTTATCTCATTGATAAAACATATCATTACATGTCTAGGAAAATATGCTAAACCTAAAAACTTACAACGGGCTAGATCCGTCTTTTTTTTCCAAATGATGTTGCTTAGTACAATGTAATAAGAATTCTGTTTAGAACCATAATATTTGTTAAGCTTCTAAGTCTAAGAAATAAGACTAATTATTTCTACCAGTTCAGATATTGGTTGGAAATGCATAAATGTATAAATCAATAAAGATCCTTTGCCTTTTTGTTCAATAAAATTAGCATTAACTTTTTTTTTCTTTTTATGCACAAGTGATATAGCTGATTTAACGGTATTCCATATCAGAGATATTTATATAACTGAATCTTTGGCAATACAAAAAAATTCTATAATTTCCTGATCCATTTGCTTAATAATTCTATCATTCAACACTCTTAAAGCCATTTAAAGAATGAATGCAACTTTTCATCAGATAGAATAAGATTTGAATGCCAGGTGATGACAGGATTGGCCACCTTGCTTATATGCAACAAAGACTTGTAAAAGAAAATTTGCAAATATCACTTTCTAATAACTTTCAGAAATTGCCTATTATTACCTTAAAGCTACTAGAGACCTTCGGAGTGACAAGCTTGAAAAGACTTCATTGGATGGATTTATCTTCAACTCTGAACAAAAGTAAAATTAATTATAAGTTAAAGAATTAGAAATAAACAGCAAAATTCTAAATTAGATTTTGATTTTTGATCTAAGAATATTATAGATGGATTAAGGGTCCAGATATGGAATATTGATTTTACATTAAGATTTTGAAATTAACCATTAAAACATACTCTTTAGTTATATTATACTTAAGAAAGCATGATAAACAACCCAACAAAGGTAAGTTTATAATTGTTTAATTTAACCATACAGACACCCAAAGATAGAGAGAGAAAAAATAATTTAGAACAGCGTATCAATCTTCTCTGTAGAAACAACAATGCTAATTTTATAAATTTCTTCTAATTAGTAATAAACAACAAAGTCAACAGGCATAGGCGTCCATACCCAACAGCAATTGCTAAGATATCAAAATGTGCATTGTCATGTCATGATACAATCTCTGCCCTTTCATATTGCAATTACCCAATGAAGAGAATTTTCATCACAATATTGTAATGTTTCTTCTGTCTCTTGCTTGTTCTTGCCTCATGTAGACACCTTATACTACCAGATATGCAACTCATCACATGGTTATGTCCTGGCAGTGCACATGGGCAGCAAGTGATTTCCAGTGATTTCTACCAGTTGAGCATCTTCAGTTTTGTTCCAAGACACATTAATAATCTTAAAATCTTCCTTAAATATTTGGTTCCAATTTTCCAAGTCCAGCCTCATTTCCTCTTTTCTCCAGGAGGTATTCAAAGTAGTGCAATTTTTGAATGCTGGTCTTTAGGCATATGTAAGATATGGCCAACAAACTGCAACTGGATCTGTCTGAACAGAACAGTTGGTTACTATAGATTCAAGTAAATGAAGTGTTTCAGAAACCAATTTAAAATGCAGAGAAGTACAACTGGCAAAGTTAGAAGAACCTCAATCCTGAAACAGCAAGCCATATTAGGATGTAGAAAAATCCAAGATCATTACAATCCAACATGACACATGACACCTGGAAGATATACCAATTCTGCTGTATTGCAGAACTGTGTTGCAAAGTCCTACATCAATCTCTGTAATAATACAGATGATTTATGAGGATGCAGTAACGAAAGAATAGATATATTTGGTCTATGGTCTAGCAGGTAGAGGCAATCTGACAGAAACAATTACATCTGATAAAGCCTCTCCAAAGTTTTATGAAAGTGCTGTGAAACAGCAAGATAAATGGCCAGTGAGTTATATAGAGTGATGGAAATGCTACCGACTTTAAGAGTCTGTTCTTAAAACACCCTTATAAATGGTTATAGGCATAATAAGCACCCTGCAAAATGTTCTCTAGCATTTTCTCATGTAATTGAAAATATCATATTCAGAGAGGGGAAGTCTTAATGCAAAGCATATTCTCTACTATGGTAATTAGCCCAAATAAAAATAGTCAAAGAATTCATCCCCATCTACAATGTCAGTATGGTTCCTGGCAAGCCAATTAAATGTCAGTATGGTTCCTGGCAAGCCAATTAAAATTACCAGAGAGTATGTAAAATGTTTCCTACTGTGTAATATTCTATTTAGGGAAATATTCACTCTTCAAGACCGCCTTCTACCACATAGCTCCCAGCGACCGGTAGGATCCCACAGAATTGGTCTCCTCCAGGTCCCGTTAGCTAAACAATGCCGGCTGGCGGGCCCGCAGGGGAGGGCCTTCTCTGTGGCTGCCCCAGCTCTCTGGAACCAGTTACCTCCTGAGGTCCGGACCACACTCACCCTATTGGCCTTCTGAAAAGTGGTGAAGACCTGGCTTTTCTGGCAGGCCTGGGGCCGTTGATCTCGCTCTTGCGATCTTGTGAGATCCGGCCATGAATGGTGTGAATGGGTTTTAATGTTTTAATTTTTAAATGTTTTTATAATGGTTTTTTTTAAATGCATTGTAAGCCGCCCTGAGTCTCCAGAGAAAGGCGGCATATAAATTGAACTAATAATAATATTCCTAACAGAATTTAGCTGTTGGGAATTTAGAATTTAACTAGTGACTATAGTTAAAATTAGTGTTCCATTCGTTTGTTAAGTTCTGATTAGAAAGCTATATAAGAATACAGATATCCCATAGAAAATCTGTAGCTGAATCTTTCCTTCCTTTCCTTCTTTTTAAAATGAAAGTTTATTTTTATGATGAACTGCAACTGTTACATGATCCAGAATCAGATTAATGAGGATAAAGGACAACTATTTCTGGGGTGTCACTTTCCCAATTGAAATCACTTCACCTTTCGCCCTGGGAAAATCTCAAGTCCAAGAAACAACAGCAACTATAAATTCTCTAGAGACAAAAAAAGGGGGGGGAGGGTTCGATCATCCCCATGTCATAATTCTGTAAAGCTTGCTTTCATGTCTTTAACAATTGTGTTTTCAAAGCAAAGCAAACAAAAAAGAGCTAACCTCACACCTTCCACAAAACACCAAGTTGCCCCCTTAGTAACAATTCAGCAAAGTTTTACAGCTCTTGCAAAGCCTGAATGTTTTAGTGGAGAATGTAAAGCTCTGCAATCCAATTCTGTTTAAACTCTTCACACAGATGCTTTACATAGTATAAAAGGGCCCTAGGGAGTCTTTGCCACTTAAAGTTCTGCAAGTTTGAAGGTTGAAAGAGGAAAACCCAATGCTGAAATTTTAAGACCGTAAGAGGAATGGAGATAAAAAGACAGGAACAAAGTAGGAAATGACTTGACAAGAGGGAACCAGAAGTGGGGTGTAGTTATTTCTTATGTGGAGATAAAATCTGAAGGAGAGTCTGGAAAAATGAAAAAGGTTGAACAATACAATACTAAAAAAAAGAGAATATGTTGGAGAAGTTACAGTATTTGAGTTCCTAGAGCCCTATCTGCAGTTCAATTCCTGAAATGCAAATTCTGCCATTGTAGATTCATTGTAGTTGTAATGGAAAGATAGGGACTTAGAAATACCAAGAAGTACCCACAGTCTAAAACTTTACATATTGATTTGAATGAGTGTTCATTATCATTATATACCAATATATATTTTATGGTTAGAATAGTGAAATGAAAAGAAACACTATAAAAGAAAGGACATAACAATGTTTTCCCTGTAGATAAATCCAAGGTTTTTTGACATCAATGTTCAACCAAGGAAATTATTCTAATTAAGTTACAAGACTATTTTTAACCTTGCATAAAACCAATCCAGTGCCACTTTTGAAATTAAAAACCTAAAGTCAATTATTCTTTAGTCTTTTTTTCCTTCTGATCCTTCACATAATGCTCTGACTGAAGTGTGTAAAACAAGTTTTCCATAATATATGGAAGCAAAATATATAGAATATAGAATTCTTTATTGGCCAAGTGTGATTGGATACACAAGGAATTTGTCTTAGGTATATACAGTCAGGTCCAGAAATATTGGGACATCGACACAATTCTAGCATCTTTGGCTCTATACACCACCACAATAGAGTTGGAATGAAACAAACACAATGTGTGTTAACTGCAGACTGTCAGCTTTAATTTGAGGGTATGTACATCCAACTCAGGTGAATGGTGTAGGACTTACAGCAGTTTGTATATGTGCCTCCCACTTGTTAAGGGACCAAAAGTAATGGGACAATTGGCTTCTCAGCTGTTCCATGGCCAGGTGTGTGATATTCCCTCATTACCCCAATTACAATGTGCAGATAAAAGGCCCAGAGTTCATTTCAAGTGTGCTATTTGCATTTGGAATCTGTTGCTGTCAACTCTCAAGATGAGATCCAAAGAGCTGTCACTATCAGTGAAGCAAGCCATCATTAGGCTGAAGAAACAAAACAAACCCATCAGAGAGATAGCAAGAACATTAGGCATGGCCAAAACAACTGTTTGAAACATTCTCAAAAAGAAGGAATGCACCGGTGAGCTCAGCAACACCAAAAGACCTGGGAGACCATGGAAAACAAGTGTGGTGGATGACCGAAGAATTCTTTCCCTGGTAAAGAAAACACCCTTCACAACAGTTGGCCAGATCAAGAACACTCTCCAGGAGGTAGGTGTATGTGTGTCAAAGTCAACAATCAAGAGAAGACTTCACCAGAGTGAATACAGAGGGTTCACCACAAGATTTAAACCATTGGTGAGCTTCAAAAACAGGAAGGCCAGATTAGAGTTTGCCAAACAACATCTAACAAAGCCTTCACAGTTCTGGAACAAGATCCTATGGACAGATGAGACCAAGATCAACTTGTACCAGAGTGATGGGAAGAGAAGAGTATGGAGAAGGAAAGGAACTGCTCATGATCCTAAGCATACCACCTCATCAGTGAAGCATGGTGGTGGTAGTGTCATGGCGTGGGCATGTATGGCTGCCAATGGAACTGGTTCTCTTGTATTTATTGATGATGTGACTGCTGACAAAAGCAGCAGGATGAATTCTGAAGTGTTTTGGGCAATATTATCTGCTCACATTCAGCCAAATGCTGCAGAACTCATTGGACGGCACTTCACAGTGCAGATGGACAATGACCCAAAGCATACTGCAAAAGCAACCAAAGAGTTTTTGAAGGGACAGAAGTGGAATGTTATGCAATGGCCAAGTCAATCACCTGACCTGAATCCCATTGAGCATGCATTTCACTTGCTGAAGACAAAATTGAAGGGAAAATGCCCCAAGAAAAAGCAGGAACTGAAGACAGTTGCAGTAGAGCCTGGCAGAGCATCACCAGGGATGAAACCCAGCTTCTGGTGATGTTTATGCGTTCTAGACTTCAGGCTGTGATTGACTGCAAAGGATTTGCAACCAAGTATTAAGAAGGGAAAGTTTGATTTATGATTATTATTCTGTCCCATTACTTTTGGTCCCTTAACAAGTGGGAGGCACATATGCAAACTGCTGTAAGTCCTACACCATTCACCTGAGTTGGATGAACATACCCTCAAATTAAAGCTGACAGCCTGCAGTTAACGCACATTGTGTTTGTTTATTTTTTATTTTTTTATTTTTATTTTATTTTATTTTGAATTTGTATACCGCCCTTCTCCCTGAGGACTCAGGGCGGTGAACAGCCAAGTAAAAACATCAAATACAAATATTAAAATAGAGTTAAAATATACATATATAAATTTGGCCCCATTAATTAAAAACAATAAACAAAACACTTAAAAACACTTAAAAAAATTAGGCCAGCCCAGCTTGCTGGAAAAGGAAGGTTTTAAGGGCACGGCGGAAGGCACCGAGGTCTTGGATTCTCCTTATCTCTGGAGGCAATTGATTCCAGAGGGTAGGTGCCCCCACAGAGAAGGCCCTCCCCCTGGGGGTCACCAGCCTGCACTGTTTGGCTGATGGCACCCCGAGGAGGCCCTCTCTGTGGGAGCGCACGGGTCGATGGGAGATCGTCGGTGGCAGCAAGCGGTCTCGAAGATAGCTAGGCCCTATGCCATGGAGCGCTTTAAAGGTGATAACCAACACCTTGAAGCGCACCCGGAAGACCACTGGGAGCCAGTGCAGCTCGCGCAGGAGCGGTGTTACATGGGAGCGCCAGGCTGCTCCCGTCACTACCCGCGCTGCTGCATTCTGGACCAGTTGGAGCCTCCGGGTGCTCCTCAAGGGGAGCCCCATGTAGAGAGCGTTGCAGTAGTCAAGGCGAGAGGTGACGAGGGCATGAGTGACTGTGCACAGGGAATCCCGATCAAGAAAGGGCCGCAACTGGCGGATCAGGCGAACCTGACAAAAGGTCCCCCTGGTTACAGCCGTCAGATGTTCCTCCAAGGACAGCTGCCTATCCAGGAGGACTCCCAGATTGCGAGCCCTCTCTGTGGGGGCCAACGACTCACCCCCAATAGTCAGTGATGGAGTCAATTGACTATATCGGGATGCCGGGAGCCACAGCCACTCAGTCTTGGAAGGGTTGAGCCTGAGCCTGTTCCTCCCCATCCAGATCCGCACAGCCTCCAGGCACTGGGACATCACTTCAAGGGCATCGTTGGGGTGGCCTGGGGTGGAGATGTACAGCTGGGTGTCATCAGCGTACTGGTGGTATCTCACCCCAAAGCCACGGATGATCTCGCCCAGCGGCTTCACATAAATGTTGAACAGGAGGGGCGAGAGGACCGACCCCTGAGGCACTCCACATATAAGAGGCCTTGAGGTCGACCTCTGCCCCCCTGCCAACATGAACTGCGACCGGTCGAAGAGAAAGGAGGAGAACCACCGTAATACGGTGCCCCCCATCTCCAACTTTTCCAACCGGTGCAGCATGATACCATGGTCGATGGTATCAAAAGCCGCTGAGAGGTCTAACAGGACCAGAACAGAGGAACAACCCCTGTCCCGAGCCCTCCAGAGATCATCAACCAACGCGACCAATGCCGTTTCCGTGCTGTGTCCAGGCCTGAAACCCGACTGGAACGGATCTAGATAGGATGTTTCCTCCAAGAATTGTGGAAACTGTCGCGCGACCACACTCTCAACAACCTTCGCCAGGAAGCGAAGGTTGGAGACAGAACGATAGTTGGCCAATATTGCCGGATCCAGGGACGGCTTCTTGAGGAGAGGCCTCACCACTGCTTCTTTCAAGGTTTCATTCCAACTCCATTGTGGTGGTGTATAGAGCCAAAGATGTTAGAATTGTGTCGATGTCCCAATATTTCTGGACCTGACTGTATGCTCTCAGTGTACATAAGGAGAATAAAAAACATCAAAAGTAAAAAGATACAACACTTCTTGATAGTCAAAGTTACCAATAAGCTATCAAATCGTACTAGGAAACAAATAAAAACAATATAATTGAACGATACAAGCAAAATGGTTACAGTAATAAGGGGGAAGAGATAGATACTAGTAAGGAAGAGAAAAATAATCTTAGTAAATTATTTGACAGTGTTGTGGGAATTAGTTGTTAAAAAGAGTAATATAGCTAGTAGGGATGTGCAGAATAAGCTAGGCGTGGAAAAGGAAGTTTCGAGACCATGCATACATGGAGTACATGCAGCAACAGTGGTCTGCAGCTACGGAGAAGGTAGAGGCAAAGACATTAAAGGTACAGGAAGTTGGAGGTGGAAGGAGGAACAGGAATAGGCCATGTAGAGGAGAGAAGTAAAAGGAGAAGTGCACCAACTTTTCCCTATTTGCCTTGCAAGACCACTTCCAATTTTTTTGGCTGAAATCCAGAAGAAGCAAGATGTTCCCCTTTTAGGTTCAACTGGCCACACCCATCCCAGTTTAGCGAAGGGGAAAAACTCATGATACCTCATGCAATGATGCTGTGACATGAGTTTGAACTAGAAGGAACTGGCATTCCTTTACTTTACATAATTTTCCTGGGTTAGGGAAAGTCCTAGAATTATCCCACAAGATCCTCCGATTTAGCAAAAGTCTGCAAGTAGCTTCAGGAACTTGGTCTGTTTTGCTGTAGGTGGCTAAAACTTTCTGATTTTTATGATTCTTGTGTGGGAAGCCCACTCCCACCCCAGAAGAATGAAATATTTTGGGAACTATTAAAAAGGCAGGATAGAATATTTCCCTTAAAGGATAAATGGAAAAAATCTTAAGGGAGGCAGAAACCAGCACCAGTCTCCCTGCCCCCAAGCAGAAACTAAGGAGACCAGTTTTTAGAAATGCAGATTTGGTAATCCATTCAAGACAGAATATTTGAAAACTCCTTGGCAGAATGGTAGGATTAGAAAGCAGCCCCTCACCTAAGATCCAACTCAGGACAAAAGCCATTAGCCACAATAGGAATTCCCCAACACCCTTTCAGAATACAAGCCCCTTCATTGCACCACCCCTAGAATATTCCAAACTTCAAAGTCACAGAAACCTATAAAGACCCATCCACTCATTCAACTATTTTGTCAGCTGTCCCTGAATCACATGTGGTTGGTGGTTCTGCTTCATCAATAAAGAAAACCTTTCTTTCAAATCAGCCTCAAGCCTCCATTTTATTTCCAGTGCCTTTCTCCCGGCTTGAAACTGAACCAGATGGATTTTTCTTCCAACACCTGATTGGCCAGCAATTCTTAAGTTAGTTAGTTTATTATTAGTTTATTATATTTATATACCGAGGGACTCGGGGCGGTGAACAGCCAGCAAATAAAATACACAGATACAAAATTTAAAACAATATTAAAATCCAATTAAATCAATTTGGCCCATAGTTATAAACCCTATATTAAAACCCCTAATTTTTTAAAACAATTCTTTTTAAAAAGAGTAGGTCAGGCCAGCCCTGCTTGATGAAACAAAAACATCTTTAGGGCAGTTTGGAAAGCACGAAGGTCAGGGATCCGCCGTATCTCTGGGAGCAACTTGTTCCAGAGGGTAGGTGCCCCCACAGAGAATGCTCTCCCCCTGGGGGCCACCAGCCGACATTGTCTGGCCGACGGCACCCTGAGGAGGCACTCTCTGTGGGAGCGTACTGGGTGGTGGGAGGCTACCGGTGGCAGAAGACGGTCTTGTAAGTATCCGGGTCCTAAGCCATGGAGCACTTACAAAAATGACTTACAAAAAAGCTACTCTTTGACTAAAGAAGCAGTTAAGAAAATGGAGGAGCAAATTATTAGACATGTGTTTGAAAAATCTTTAAATAAAATTACTGATAATCAGTTCATAGATCATATGCTCCAAGGATGTTTTTTTTAAAAAATTCTCAAACTACTGCAAATATGTGTAGAAAGTTACCAAACTACCAAGGCAATTTCACAAGTAGCTGACAATGCAGAGGAGTCAATTGCAATTTTGGAATATAAACCTGACACCAATTTTTATTATGATGGTTTAAATATAAACCTCCCAACACAATTGAAAGAAGAGCTCCAACAAAATCTGCAACTTTTAAAAGGACAAGGTTGGACCTTTTTCCTCATGGACATTAACAAGGTTGAGAAATTCTTGAGAAAAAGAGAAACTTATAACTACTTGACAAACATTCCAGAGAAGAAAAATATTTTATTCCATGAAGACAAGCTGGAAGGAGTGATTTAAACTTAACGAGTCAATTGGAATTAGGATGGATTTTTATCAGTCTGATATTTGTAATTGAAAGAAAGTGTTAATCTAAAGTTTGAAAGTGCATTTTTTCCTTTATATATAATGCTTAAGTAATTCCTAAAGTTTGTAAAATATTATTGAAAGTGTATTTGAAAGTATCTATGTTAAGAGAGAGTTAAAGGAAAGATGTATTAGCTTAAAGAAAAGTTTAGAGTTTTAAAAAGGATGTATAGAAAAAAATATTCTCGGAAAAAAAGAATGGTGTGGTTATTTATGTAAATAAAAGATTGTCTGCTAAAATTATAGAAGCAGATGAAGGTGGTAGGTTTATTGCAATTGAATTGCATACAGCAAATGGCCAAATTCTTCTGATTGGAATTTATGCTCCGAACCAACAACAGGATCATTTTTATAAGACTTTACATAATAAAATATTGCAATGGGATTATAGATCTATTTTAATAATGGGAGATTGGAATGGAGTAATTGATTCTAAACTAGATAAAAAGACTTTGGCGAAAGTAAGGATCAGACTACCACAGACTTTTTTTGATATGAAAGAAGATTTAGAATTAAAAGATATCTGGAGAATTTATAACCCAAAAGAATTGGACTATACTTTTTTCTCTGATAGACATAGATCTTTTTCCAGGATTGACTTTATCTTGTTATCAGATGATTTACTTGTTAAAACAAACAGAACAAAGATATTTCCAAGAACTTTAACTGATCATAGTTCTGTATGGATAGAAATTGAGATGGGAAAAACTGAGAGAAGGTCATGGAGATTAAATGAAAATTTGTTTAGATATGAAAAAAATATAACAGAACTTAAAAAACAGATGAAAGAATTTTTTGAGATGAACTTGAATAAGGGCACCCCAATTGAAATTGTATGGGATGCGAGTAAAGCGTATATGAGAGGGGTACTCATTTATATGAACTCTAAACACAAACAGAATCGACAAAAGAAAAGACTCGAATTGGAAGTAGAAATAAAGAATAAGGAACAGCTACTCATTAAAAACCCAACAGATGAAAGAATATCTGGTGCTATAAAACTTTTGAAAGATCAATTTCAAATGCTCTTGGCGGAGCAAGCTGCAACAAACTTACAATATGCGAAGCATAATACGTTTTGTAATGCTAATAAACCGGGAAGATGGTTGGCCTACACCTTAAGGAAGAAGCAGAGTATACGGACTATTGAGAGTATTGATATTGGAGGGAAAGAAATTTTTCAACAAAAATTGATTAAAGAAGTCTTTGTAGACTACTACACTAAATTATATGCTAAAGATGATATACAGAATGGACTTATAGAAAAATATCTAGAAGAGAAAAGAGTCTCAAAAATTACTAGTCAACAAAAAGAAAGAATGAACTACCCTATAACAGTTGAGGAAATAATCGCAGCAATTAAACAATTGAAAACAGCTAAAGCTCCTGGAACAGATGGATTGACTGCAGTGTATTATAAAACTTTACAAGCAGAAATGGTGGAACAACTTAGAGACTTATTTTGCAATATACAACAAGGGGGTAAAATACCCCCATCATGGAAATCAGCATATATTACTTTGATACCAAAAGAACAAGTAGGTCCTAAAAAACCGGAAAATTATAGACCAATATCTCTTTTAAATAATGACTATAAAATTTATGCAAAAGTATTAGCCAACAGATTGATGCCAGTAATTCAAGAGGTGATTCATGATGATCAAGCGGGATTTATCGAGGGCAGATATATGAAGGACAATGTAAGGCAAGTAATAAATTTATTGGAATATCTTGAGAAGAATAAACAGATCCCTGCAGTGCTGGTCTTTTTGGATGCAGAGAAGGCCTTTGATAGAGTGGATTGGAATTTTCTATTAAAGACTTTGAAAAAGATAGACTTTGGGGATCAATTTATACAGGCGATTTCGGCAATTTACCAAGAGCAAAAGGCACAGATTATTATTAATGGAAGTTTGACAACAGAGTTTAAAATTGAAAAAGGAACAAGACAGGGATGCCCGTTGTCCCCACTCTTATTTATTTTAACACTAGAAGTCTTGCTAAATACAATACGGGACTCTAATATCTTGAAAGGTATAAAGATTAGGCAAGAGGATTACAGAATAAAGGCATTTGCAGATGATCTGGTTGTTACCCTATCACAACCAATGGAATCAATAATCTTGATGAAGGACATTATACAAGATTATGGTAAAGTTTCAGGTTTCAGATTGAATCCAAAAAAGACTAAAATGATAGTTAAAAACATGACACAAGATCGCAAACATGAGCTTGAAAGGAGGGCAGGTTTTGAGATTGTACCAAAGGTAAAATATCTAGGAGTTCAGGTTGCAGAATCAAACATGAAATTGTTTCAAAATAACTATGAGGTGTTGTGGCGAGAGGTGCAGAAAGATATGGAGACTTGGAAAAAACTGCAGCTGTCTCTACTTGGAAGAATAGCAGCAGTTAAGATGAATATTTTGCCAAGATTTCTTTTTTTGTTTCAAATGATTCCGGTGCTTAAAAGTGATAAACAATTGAAAGTTTGGCAATCTGGAGTGAATAAGTTCGTCTGGAACGAGAAGAAGCCGAGAGTGAAATTGAAAATTATGCAAGATGTTCCAGAAAGAGGAGGTCTTAAACTTCCAAACCTACAGCTATATTATGATGCAGCAGCTTTAACCTTAACAAGTGATTGGTTTGGAAGTAAAAAGGCTGGAATATTGAATGCAGAAAGTTTTGATCTTGAATTTGGATGGCACGCTTACTTATTTTATGATGACAAAGTTGATAAAGTATTTAAAAGTCATATACTTAGAGACTCTTTGATGAGAGTTTGGAAGAAGCACCGATTCAAATGGGATTATAAAATACCGCTATGGCTGGATCTTGGTCATACTTTGTGGAATACAAATATAATGTCACTCGGGGGGTTTTTATACAAAGAGGTTCTTTTTACAGATGCGGGCAGATGGCAGCTGAAGACTTTGCAGACACTGTTGGACGAAGGGATTAATTTAACTTGGTTACAATATAATCAATTACAATCGAGATGGAAAGAGGACCAAAAAACTGGTATTATGTTGCATGAGGAAGAATTGGTTAGACATATAAGAGAGAAAGGTCCAATGCATATCAAAAGGCTTTATAATGTTTTGCTAGAAAGGGACTCAGAATCTGAATTAGTTAAAGACTGTATGATTAAGTGGGCACAAAATTTTGAAGAACCAGTGATGTTGGAAACATGGGAAAAAATTTGGGTTCAGAATGTTAAATTTACACAGTCGCAGAATTTGAGGGAAAATTTTTACAAAATGTTTTATAGATGGCATCTAGACCCTAAGAAACTGTCGTGTATGTACCCTAATATTCAGCCAAAATGTTGGAGGTGTGATTGTACAGATGCTACATATTATCATATTTGGTGGACCTGTAAGAAAGTTAAGGCTTTTTGGATAAAAATTTGGTGGGTCATGCAGAATGTTTTGAAGAAAAAAATTCAATTTTCTCCACAATTGTTTCTATTGGGTATAGCTAAGGGTTTTACAGTGGACGAAACAAAGTTGATTTTGTATATGATTACAGCAGCGAGATTGTTGATAGGTAAATATTGGAAAAATGAAGCTTTGCCTACCGTTCAAGAATGGATTTTGAAGATGGCCAGTTTCGCTGAGATGGTGAAGATTTCAGCATATTTAAAAGACCGCTCACAAGAGACTTATGAATGTGAATGGAAAAAATGGATAGATTATGTGCAGAACAAATATCAAACTAGGAAGTATCAAATAGCTTTTTACTGATAGTATTATATTATATTAAGATAGAAATATTTGAATTATGTGAAGATGAAAAATGATATGGGGGTTGGGGGGGTTTAAAGCTCAAGGTTTTTTTTATATAAAGGGGACAATGATGGGGTATACTCTATGGAAGTCCGGGGGGGAGGGGAGGGTTAGGGGGGGTTAGGGAGGGTGGGTTGGGAAGTTTGGGGTGGGTTAGGGGGGTGAAAATGGGGTGAAAATGTAATTGTAAAACTTTTACAATAAAAAAAAAAAAGAAAAAAATATTCTAGAAGAGTAATTTGGAGTGATATAAATTTTATTATAAAGTTAATTGGAGTTGGAATGTTATTGGTCTAAAAGTGAACTTTAAAGTATGTATGTTAAGATAACGTTAAAAAAAAGATGTATTAGAAAATTTTGATTTTAGAAATGTTTTTAAAGAAAAGTTAGTGTTTTAAAATGGATGGGAAAAAGTATTTTTCCTTTAAAGAATCTGAAAGAATACAGCGAATTTTGTTAATATAAATGATGATGGTTTATAAAGATTAAGTGCAAAATAGAAATACATATTTCCACAGCAAGGAAGATAAAGCAGAAATGGTTAAATTGATTGTTTTATTCAAAGAGGAGAATATATTTAATTATGTTTTTTATTTGGATATCACTTCCGGATTTTGTGCTTGTGGTGAAAAAAAAATAAACTTGAACTTTCATTTTGCCAATTAGATAGATTTGTTGTTATAGAAATGGTTAGTTATATACTGTGTAAAAGTAAAAAGTAATGTTCTCTTGTACTATGCTAAAAAGAGTTGGAGGTCAATGCTTTTTATTTCCTTTGTACCTCCTATTTTCTTTTCCCCTCTCTTTTTCCTTAATTTCCAATTTTTATTTTTCGTTCTATTTTATACATTGATAAAACAATAAAAGTCATGTGATTTTTTTTAAAAAAAATAACCCTATGGCTTCCAACTTGCCTTGAAGCCCAAGTTTATGAACATGGACCAGAATTATATAGGTATTGTGCAATACTTCCATCATTTGCTTACAGAGCTCAAATTTTACAAGTATGTACAAAATCTATGTAAACTATAATTTGAATTTGAGCCCTGTCAGGTCCAAACTCTGGGCTATGGATAGAGTTTGACTGCTATAATGCACTTAACACAGTACAGGAGCCAGGGCTCCTATAAAAACTTGGAAATGTTGGTGTATGAATTTTTAGAATTTAAAATAATTTTATAGTAAGCCATAGCATCTATGTTCTCACAGAATTGCAATATACTGAAAGAAGTTGATTGTATAACAAATTTAATAAGTAAAAACATAAATACTCAAGGAAAAGAAAATGAATTGCACATAAAAATCTTTCCATCTTCCTAGGAAGTCAATCAGCGTACCCAGAAAAAAAAATACGAACATAAGAATATTTTGCTGTTTATGCTGTAATAAATATTAAATGATTTACATATACTGTGGGAATTCCTTTTTTAGAAAACTGAACTGTTAAGTGAAAGTTCTCCTATCTCTGTTCCCAAAATAACAAATACAAAGCAGACAAACACTTTTCCTGTGACTATTGCTTCAGGTCTCTTAGTTAGTTTACCTACAATTTTTTAGGTTTCTTTAGGTCCTTCAAAGGAACAGTTTTTCCCTTGTAATCCATCATGTAGAAAGCTGTAATCTAATTGAGATTTCCAATGGTTGTAAATATTTCACTGTAATAACACAGGTCACAATTTATTAGCCTCACAGCACTTAATATTAAGAGACCTCATTTTTCATTTTAAATCCCACAAAATTGAAACACCCAAAGTGTAGCAATGACCTCTAAAGTACAGAAAGAAAAAGAGAGTCATCCATGATACGCTGCCTTTCTTAGTATTATGAAACGATTAAGCACAATTGGATGTTCTTGCCATTTACCTGTTAACATGTAATCTCCTCCAGTGGAAAATATATGTAAATCTTTATCTTGTTCCACATTTGAGTAAAGAACAGTGACACAGCAAAACTATGAGGTAAACGTAAAGCAATTGGATAAGTGAGGCAAATACTCTACAAAAACCTTTCTCAATTTTCTTGCCTTCTAATGTTTATATGGCCATGCAATTACAATAATTTTTTAATATGGAAACAAGATAAAGGCACAACACACATTCAAGTCATGCCCTGACAGAAGGTTTTCATGCTGTCTAAATACATTCCCGTATGAAGATATTTAACTGTTTTTCCAATGCAGAAAAATATTTATTTGTTTCATTACATTTATAAGACTACCCAACTTTATACTGATTCTTGGTGGTGTTCAGTAAGAATGATAACAACAGACCAACCTTAAGTCTGATTTACAGCTTGAGCGCAATTAAAAACATTATGCATTTTAATGCTTGTTTTACGCTAAAGTATTTGCATACTGCAAGACTATAGTTGGCTTTAAACAGATATATTAAATTCTTCAGGAAATTTGAGAGTAGAGAAACTGGATGAAATCCATCCAAATTTCTCCCTGGCAAGGACAAATTCTGCAACTATTTCTCAAAAACAGGTTTTCCCCCTTAGCAATTCAACAGCTATTAACAAAATCCATAATTCTTAATGATGTTTTTCTTGGAAATTTAATTGAAGCAGCAAAGCCATGAAGCCAGTATGACACCAAGCTAGAAACCAGAAGACTGTGAATTCTGGACTGCCTGAGCTGTGAAAGCTGTCTGGGTGACTTTGGGTCAGTCTCTCAATCTATCATGTCAGGCTTGGGTGACAAGCCAGTTGGTCAATTTTTGTCATAATGAAATGGATCAACAATTGTTTGATCAAAAAAAGTGAAACAGGCACTTGTGGAAAAATACTAAGAAAAAAACAAAAGCCATAGAAGCTACATATCTCTGGAGATACAATTGTACAATGAAGGGCAAGACATTTAAGCAAATTTCTTGTACCTATGGAACTGAAAGAGCAGGACATAGTATATTTGAGAGATTATATCTATATCACCTTTGACTGAGTGTTTTTTTTTTAATTTTTATTCTTTAAGATAAACAAACATTTAGTATATCATTCATTTCTTCCATGTGACATTTCGGTGTTATCTTCAAAAGTTTCTTCTCTCCTCTTCTGTCTTCAATCTCACCAAATCCATTACAAAGATTTTCCACTAATATATTATTCTAATTACAACCAATTTTTTTAATCTCTTTTAAAAACTTATTTGTATCTCTTTTCTAACCAATAGTAACATTTATTCCATATCTTAAAATATTCTGTATCTTCTCTTTCCTATATCATCATAGTTAATTTATTCATTTCTGCACAATCTAAGATTTTTTTAATTACTTCTCCCTCCGAAGGTATATTCTCTGCTTTCCACTTTTGTGCATAAAGAATCCTTGCTGCTGTTATTACATGTATAATCATGTATATATTATCTTCACTAGTTTTCTTTGGTAAGATACCCAATAGGAATAGCTCTGGTTTTAAATCTATACGTTGCTGTATCATTTCCTCCATCCATAACCTAATTTTATTTCAATAGTTTTTCGCTTCAGGACATGTCCACCACATATGGTAATATGAACCTGGCAACTGGTGACATTTCCAACATTTAGCTGATTTATCTTTAAACATTTTTGTCAGTTTCTCAGGGGGCATATGCCATCTATAAAACATTTTACATAGATTTTCCTTATATTATATTCCTCGTTGTGCCCGCGTGACACCCCTCCTGCGCGAGCTGCACTGGCTCCCAGTGGTCTTCCGGGTGCGATTCAAGGTGTTGGTTACCACCTTTAAAGCGCTCCATGGCATAGGACCCGGGTACCTTCGAGACCGTCTTCTGCCACCAATAGCCTCCCACCGACCAGTCCGCTCCCACAGAGAGGGTCTCCTCAGGGTGCCATCAGCCAAGTTATGTCGGCTGGCGACACCCAGGGGGAGGGCCTTTTCTGTGGGAGCCCCAGCCCTGTGGAATGAACTGCCCCCGGAAATACGCAAGATCTCCGACCTCCGAGTGTTTCGTTGCGCACTGAAGACCCTGTTGTTCCGCCAGGCCGGGCTATCAACTTAATAATTTTAATTGGGGTATTTTAAATGTTTGGGGTTTTAAATCGGCCAAATCTATGTAATTATTTTAATTTTTAATTATTGTTGTGTGTTGTGTTTTTAAATTGGCTGTACACCGCCCTGAGTCCTTCGGGAGAAGGGCGGTATAGAAATAAAATTATTTATTTATTTATTTATTTATTTATTTATTTATTTATTTATATGCAGTGGATATTGTTAATTCATAATTTCTTTCCCATAATTGTTGCCATTTATCCAATTTAATTGAATGTCCAAAGTTTTTTGCCCAGCCTATCATTGTTTCTTTTATTTGTTCTTCCTCTAGTTCTATATTTAGTAAAAAAATGTAACATTTTTAATTAGTTTATCCTCTATTCCCATGAGTATCTTATCAAGCTCAGTCTTCTCTAAATAAAAACCCTGTAATTTAACATCTTTTTCATATCTTGTTTGTATCTGCACATACATATACGAATCCATTTCAATTCCTTGTTCTTCCAGTTCATGTTTCCCTTTCAACACCGCTTTATCTGTTAACAAATCTTTAAATCTAACAATATTTCCAAGATTAAAAACATTTGGATGAATTAACGCTTCCATTGTTGATAACCATATTGGTATTTTCACATAATATTTGTCTCTAACTTTTTCCCATACCAATAATAATGCATTTCTTATATAATGTCTTTGAAAGTACGTGTATATCTTACTTCTACCATACCATAAAAAAGCATGCCAACCCAGTTGTAAATCATGTCCTTCCAATGTTAATAGTCTTATATTTCTTAATTCAATCCATTATTTCCACCATGTCAGTGCTGATGCTTGATAATATAATTCCCAATTCGGGAGTCCGAAACCTCCTCGTAATCTCGTATCCTGAAGCATTTTTAAACTTATTCTTGCTTTTTTGGCTTGCCATATAAATTTCCTTGTTATCATATTTAGATATTGAAAATAAGTCTTTTCAATTTTTATCGGTATTGTCTGAAATAGAAATAATAATCTTGGTAATATATTCATCTTTATAATTGCTATCCTTCCCATAAGTGACAATTAAAGATTCTTCCATTTCTCCAAGTCTTTCTCAATTTGTTCTTTAAGTCTATAATAATTGTGTTCTTTGATCGCTGCACACCTTGAAGTCAAATATATTCCTAAGTATTTAATTTTTTTCACTACTTGTATGTCTAATGTCTTTTCTATCTCTCTTTTTTGTTTTTCTGTAATATTTTTCACCAAGATTTTTGTTTTTTCTTTCTTTATTTTCAGTCCAGACACTTTTACATAGTTCTCTATTTGAGCTAATAATTTTGGTCCTGTAACTTGTGATTCCTCTAAGATAAATACTAAATCATCCGCAGATGCTTGCAGTTTATATTCTTTTTAAATTTTCATTCCCTTTATCTCTTTATCTTGCCTAATGTTTCTATTCAATACTTCTAGAGTCAGAATAAACAATAATGGTGATAGGGGACATCCTTGTCTAGTACCCTTCATAATTCCAACATTCTCTGTCATTTCTCCGTTCATCATTATCTTAGCAGATTCATTGTCATAAATTGTTTTTACTGTATTTACAAATCTCTCCCCAAAGTCCATTCCCTGCAATTGTCCTATCATAAATTGCCAATTCACATTATCAAAAGCTTTTTGAGCATCTAAAAACATCATCGCCATTTGTCTTTCTGAATGTGTCTCGTAATACTCCAAGGTATCCAAAATTACCCTCATATTGTCTCTAATTTGCCTTTTAGGTAGGAATCCATTTTGATCTCTATGAATAAGTTCATTTAATGGTTTTTAAAATCTGTTTGCCATTATTGAGGCAAAAATCTTGTAGTCCACATTTAATAATGAAATAGGTCTATAGTTTTTTATTAGTTGTAGATCTGTATCTTCTTTGGGAATAAGTGTCACATAGGCCTCCCTCCATGAATCTGGCATTTTTGCCTTCATTAAAAGTTCATTAAATAATTGCAGCATTACATTGCTCATCACTTCTTGTAACATTTTGTATAATTCTGCTGGTAGGCCATCCCGTCCAGGTGCTTTCCCATTTTTTTGTCTTTTTATTGCTTCTGTTAATTCTATCATTGTTATTCTCTCTTCTAACATTCCTTTATATTGATCTGTTATTTTCGGTAAGTCTGACTTTTCCAAATATTTTGATATCTCTTCCTCTCAAATTTTTTCTTGAGAGTAGAGTTTTTTATAGTATTCTTGAATTATCCTCTTCTTTTCCTCATTTCTGCAACATATTTTCTCCTCTTCATCTTGTAAGTATTTTATCATCTTTTTCTCCTTTTCTTTTTTCAATTTATACGCCAACCACCTTCCTGGTTTATTTGCATTTTTGAAAAAAAATTGTTTAGTTGCTCTTAATTTGTTTGCTAATTGTTCCTGTTCATTTATTTATTTCATGTTTTTTCACTTCCATCAAGTTCTTAATTTTTTTTTATTTTGTGCATCTTTTTGGAAGTCTTTTTCTAGTTTCTTATACTCCTCTTCCAATCTTATCTGTTTTTGTCTTTTCTTTTTATTCTTTTTTCCCAAATAAATTATTGCCAGACCTCTAATATAAGCTTTCATAGCATCCCATATTGTCTGAAGTGATAGACCTTTGACTGAGTGTTGACCACTGCAAGGAGATGTCCCTGCAGTTTTCTTGGCAAGGTTTCAGAAGTAGTTTACCACTGTCTCTTTCCTAGGGCTTTAGAACATAGAATAATAGAGTTGGAAGGGACCTTGGAGGTCTTTTAGACCAACCTTCTGCTCAAGCCAGAGAACCTATACTATTTTAGATAAATGGTTGGCCAGTCTCTTTTTGAAAGCTTCCAGCGATAGAGCACTCAGAACTTCTGAAGGCAAGTTGTTCCATTAGTTGATTGCCCTCATTGTTAGGAAATTTATGTCCACATCATTTCATTGATCCACTAATTTAGTCATTGTCAAAGATTGAAATAATATTTGTTTGGCATAATCTGTTTTTGATGAATCAATGTGGGCTATTGGTTATAACTTTGTTGGCTTGTAGTTGTTTGCAGATTTGTTGCTTGTTTGTCTTTTCCAAGCCAACATACCTCCCCTAGATTGACTGTCCGATCTGCAGATTATAGTTTCTCTTCCCATAAGAATTGAATCTCTTATCATTAATACTCACCTTTTTTTCCCTAGAGAAGTCTGGGATACTTTTCTTCCTGTCACAGGAATGCTAAATTGTGCCTCTTTTTTTTTGAAATGGTTTATTTTTATTTTTATTTTTAAACAAAACAAAATGTAAAACAACCATCATCTATTACAATTACAGAAAGTGTGTCGATCGGTTACAATTCTTTGTGCTTAATCCCATATCCAAAATTTTCAAGTTATTTAATTTCTCTTATTTAACAATTTATTATATCCCTTTATGCTATTATTCTCGTTTAACAATTATTTAACAATGGCTTGTCTTCCGTAAAAAACCGCTTCATATATTTTATTGTTACATTTATTTCATATTTCATACTTCATTTCCATGCTTTATTATCTAGCCATTGATAAAATAAATCCCATACCATATAATATTGTTTATCTTCCTGTTCTCTAATTTAAAATGTCAATTTCAGCACATTCCATAATTTTCTTAATAACTTCATCTTCAGTAGGTATTTTCTCATTTTTTCAATTTTTTGCAAATACAATTCTAGCTGCTGTTAAAACATTCACAATTAAATATCTCAGTTCTCTATTATATGTTTCTGGTAAAGTCCCTAATAAAAGTATCTCAGGTTTAAAGTCAATGTGTTTCTTTGTCATTTTTTCCAACCATGTGTGGATTTTAGTCCAATATCTTTTAACTTCTGCACATGTCCACCACATATGGTAATATGAGCCTGGAATCTGATGACATTTCCAACATTTCTCCGATTTGTTCTTGAACATTCTGGCTATTCTCGTCGGGGGTAGATGCCACTTTTTTTTTTAGAAACTATTGATGACTTCTCTTTTTATAAGTATCTGCCTATTTTTTTCCAGGGGGAGGCTATGAAAATGATTGTTCAGTTCAAAGGGGGCTTCATTGGAGTGGGCTAAGGTAGACAGTTGGGGCTTTGCTCTTGGTTGTTGTTTTCTTCTAAAAGTGGCATGTTTCTATCAGTCTTCTTCTATGTAACATATCTAAAATATGTCTAAAATGTCTCTATGTAGTGTATCTAAAATGTGATTATTTTAGCCTAGTTATTTATGCCTCAGGTAATTTAACAATTACTAAAATAGAAGCTGTCCAATACCTGAAAAAACTAGCCCAGCTTTGGGATCATAGAAACTTACTGTATAACTTTAGATTGACCATGAATGCTGACCAGCATTGTAAAATATCTATGCACAGAATGATCATGAGAACCATTAAAATGATGAACTAGATAATATTGTTTTCTCTGATCATGCTGATTGTTTAAAAAAAAGTTATTATTTGGTCTTTCACTGGAAAAAATAATAGCTTCACCCCAATACATTTATAATATATAAATAACTCCTTGGTTGTACATTCTGCTACATACATAGGTCAAATCTGCCATTATTGCTTCTTGTCCTGTAGAGGCTACACACCATTAGTGATTTCCTTGTTAAATTGTTTCTTTTCTGTGATGGAGGGAAGTGGTAGTAATCAAGATACCCAGTGCATATGACAAAGTGTGTTAGATTGATTTATGGGTGGAAAAATATCTCCTATAATCACTAATTCTCAATTGTTAATGTCTGGTCTCATAGCAAGGATAGATCATTTGTAGAAAGGCACTTAAGGCTGAATAAAATATCTCTGATGGCAAAACTTCAGTAAAGGATATCTTATAAGATAACTTTGCTTCACCATTTCCATTAAGTAAAATGTCAGCAGATACTGTTTTAACCACCAGCATGCTTCAATGGTTTTCTGTTATTCTTTCTTTTCTCACTTAAAAACAGATATTAAATTGCATTACTCTTTTTTAAATCTTAACTTCATTGTGTTGAAGCTGCATTTTATCAATGAAAAATGCAGTTTTCAATTGTACATTCTAGATAAATGCCACAATCCGTGCCTCCAGGCGGCTTGCTCTGATAGAATTTTCTATTTATGTGATTTTCAGAAGGTCATTTTCCTTATCTGAAACATGCATAAATGATACTTGCATGTATTATTCTAGACAATTTATATATACTTCTTTCATGCTGCCTATACTGTAGAGAAAGGCACTCTCACTCTGCAGAACTATATGTTGTTATGGAGTTCAGCTTTTTATTTTCTTCTGTTCAATTATGCCCAGTTCTCAGAGACTGCCTGGAGTGGACAAGTCCCTGCAGTTTTCTTGGCAATGTTTTTCAGAAGCAGTTTGTCATTGCCCCCTTTCTAGGCTGAGAGGAAAGTGACTGACTTAAGGTTACCCAGCTGGCTTCACATCAAGGCAAGACTAAAACTCATGGTCTCCTGGTTTCTACCTAATGCCTTAACCATTACACCAAACTGACTGTCTGGATTTCATATAGCATCACATTATTAACAATGTGATGCTATCTGAATGCATCAATGCCTAGCAATGAAAAGTTTGAATGCACATCCTGCTAATGGAGAAAATACAGCATCAGCGTGTGTGTGTGTGTGTGTGTGATAAAGAGGCAAGAATACATGTAATATTATTGCCCAAATAAGCCACAAGCATGAGAAAAGTATGTATGTAAAAGCTATCTAGCATTCAGAACATTACCTTTACCCAATACATAGCAACAATGCTTGCTCATTGAGTTCCCTATAAAGTCACATTTATTAGTGTCCAATTCTTAACAGAAATGTCCAAAATTTTGTGAAGAAAAAAAATCTTCATTATCTATATAGACTCCCATCTATTTCTGAGATTGCCATTATTTAGGAGAAAAATTATAAAACTGTTGGTGGAAAAAGAGCAAAGAAAAAAACTTTTTTGATTTTGAGTATTTTTATAATTTTAGAATGCATTATATGGGGTTTTTAAAAATCAATATAAGAGGATTAATAAATTTAGATTGGAACAAGTAAGAACTCACTGTAAGTAGAGGGGAGAGGGGAGGGCAGAGGAGGGGGAGAGGGCAGGGGAGGAGAGGAGAGGGGAAGGGAGGGGAAGGGAAGGGAAGACAGGAGGGGAAGGGAAGGGAGGGGAGGGGCAGGGAAGGGAGGGGAGGAGAAGGGAAGGGGAAAAACAAGGGGAAGGGAGGGAAAGGGAGGGGAGAAGAGAGCTCAGTATATGTGGAAAAGCTTTCAGAAATGTTTTAGAGGACTCTAACACTCAAATGAAATGAGATCAATTCCCATCTGAAAATAAGGAGAGGAAAGAAACAGCTTCTAAGTTAATAGGCTGTAAAGGGCAAAAGTTGAAAATTAAATGTTATAGCTTAAGCAATTCTGCAGTTCGACATCCCATTTCTCCATTGGGGAAGTAAAACAAAACCCTTGCAGAGGAAAGAAGGACAATAACCTCTTCATAATAGCCCAGAATTTTCTCTGCAGCATGAATTTGAGCTGCAGTGCCTGATGTGTGACAATATAGAGGAAGACATTCAAGCACTCTG
Organism: Pantherophis guttatus; assembly: GCF_059756535.1. Lineage (NCBI taxonomy): Eukaryota > Metazoa > Chordata > Lepidosauria > Squamata > Colubridae > Pantherophis > Pantherophis guttatus. The sequence continues at coordinate 63,854,679 of NC_142070.1, read as the reverse complement.
ACAATCAGGAGAAGGAATGAAAATGTGATGCTGAAGAGAGAGGAGGAAAGCTTGTCATCAGCTCATTAAACCCCCTGTATTTTGTCTTGTTTTTAGTGAATATAGGAAAAAGTGCAGAAGATTCTTTTTTTATTACTTAATGCTTGAAGTAATTAAGGAGAAGAAACACAGACTGGACGACTGAAGGCTACTCATTGCATCGGCTGTGGAGAAGAGAATGCATTTGAAATCCAATCATTTATAAATTTAATTTGAATTTTATCAAGGCTGTGAAATAAGCAGTAGCAAAATGTATAGAAGAAACACTTTCCTTTCAAGCTATTTCCTATATTTTAACCAGAAACGTGAAAAGGTGGCATCTCGTGGATCAGTTTCTCATAAAAAAGATTTAGGCATAAGGCAAGCCTTTTAAATATATATTTCACTAAGCATTTTGATTTAATAGTCACACACGATAACATTTTCCAGCAAGACTGCTGTTCAGGAACCTCTGGCAGTTTTATTTGTTGGTAATATTTATATGTTGTGGGACCAACTCTACAAAAACATCTATTTCTTTCAAAACTTGAACTTAGCTGCATAATATGAAGCTGCAAAGAAAAGGATAGCTAAGAATGAGATTTTTTTCCCCCTCATACTTTAACACAACCACCTAGCCTGTAGAAAACGAGCAATCTTTTTCATTTTAAATAATGAAAGAAACTTTCATTAATTAAGAAACAGTACTCATATAACAGTATTAAAAATATAATATTTCAAAAGTAATAAAATAATGAAAAGTGGGGAGAAAGACTTTTAATCTAACAGTTAGATTAAAAAAAATTTAATGACCAGTTCTCTTTCTTGCCCTTTCTAATTTCTGGAAAACTAAGTTGTATAATAATTCATGCCACAATTCTTGATGTCTTGCTATCTTCCCAATCTATTATATAGTTAGTGCTTCTTTAACACACAGCAAGCAAGCAAGTCTCATATTCACAATCCTTTGATTTTAGCCCAAAATGTGTCAATAAAAGACAAATCCAAACCATATCAGGGAATTTCTCAATTTATGAGTTACATTTCCAACAATAAGCAGACTGCAATCAAACTCCATTAAAGATTTTCTGAGGCAAATCTCAATTTAAGATGGTAAGAAATTAATATTGTGTAATTTACAGCAGTCTTCCACTGTTTACCAGGGACAAGCATATTCAAATAACTGTTGTCAGAACATTTGTAAATAGCTAAATATCAATTTTAGTCACTTCATCCAGCTGTTAAAAAGGGTAGTGGCTGGTTAGTTAGATACATTTTTGCATAACTCCATCTACAGAAGGACTTCAGAAGAAAAACAAGCAGAAATACAATAGTTTATGAATAAACCAATGATTTTGCTTATTGAGTATGCTTTTTATTGAAATTGTGTACTTGATTGTAAACCTCCAGAGTATTTCAGCTATAAGGCAATTTAAAAATTCTTTTTTTTTTAGGTTGGATTACAGATGTTTAGGTTGAATAAACTGCTGATAAATACTACAATTAAATTAAATTCATTTTAAAAATTTCAGTAGATCTACCAAATAGCTTCCTAAAATTTCAGTAGCTCCTAAACAATAATATTGTAAGACACACATTAGAATTTATTCTACAAATAGATACTTTTCCTGTTATTATATATTATGCCCTAGCTAAACAGAGTAAAATAATAAGCTGAAAAAAAGGAAATTCTGAATTCTAACATTCCTTATTTGAGCAATTACCAAACTTAGAATAAATTCCAATAATAACCCTAAAAGTGTGAAAAGTTAAATACACATTTTCCAACAATTAATTGTAATTTGTTCAGTGAAAGCCCCAAAGGATGTCCTTGCCAGAAAAATTTATTCAGTATAACAAAACCAAAAACAAAGCAGCTTAGATTAAAAACCAGTGGGACAGAATTAGAAATAGAAAGTTTTGATTTATTTATAAAGCCAAATACTCTGTCCCTGTTATTATTCTACTAAAGTTTGTTTTTCTAACTACCGAAGGAAAAAAGTGCTAAGGCTAAATTAAATAGAAACAGAGGAGAAAAACATCGATCGAGATCCACATAGCTGCCTAAGATCAAGAAGGCAGAAACCACGCATATTTCAGTTAGGTATGTTTAATACTATTCTAGGATAATACAAGATCTTTGAAACTAAAGAATGTCCTACTCTGATTTATAGTGTTTGAATAATTTAAAACTTCTCAGATTTCTTACCAAGCTAAGTAGTCATTTATCAAATAAGCCACCAAATGATTTATCTTCTACATCTTATTGTTTATGTCAAGTCTCTTTTCCATTCTTTTCTAGCCTCCTCATAATCTCTCCCAATACCCCTAGCAGGAAACTCAATATAATTAAGGAAAAGCATGTTATAAATAATGATGATAATTTAGGAGTTGCGTATAATATATTAATCCAAATATAAAACTTTGGGGAATTTCCCAAGAAACCGTATCAAAAACTTACCCAACGTGTCCTGTCTATTTTGAGCTACTGCCAGAACACTGATTAAAAATCTTACATCATCAGAAATTTGACAGCCTTGTATAAATTCAGCTTGAGCTGAATGCACAATTGTCAGAAGAATATATTGCAATTTCAAGCAAAAGTAGCCCTTTAAATCTTCCTATTTATCAAGACAATAGGGCTATATTTAGAAGATATTTCGGAGTATAAGACGCACTGCCCCCTAAAAGTGGGTGAAAATTGTGGTGCATCTTATACACCGAATGTTGCTGAAGCCCTGCCCACCCACCGGCTCCCACCCTTTGGCTTTTTTTGGCCTCCACACATTTTCGGCCTTCGCATGCCCCGTTTTTGGCCTCCGTGTGTCACATTTTCAGCTGGGTCCAGGTGGCAAAGATTGGTGGCCATGACAAACGAGTGGCGGAGAATGGGCAGCGCCAAATGGGCCGCAGTAGTGGAAAACAGGTGCAGCAATTGGATGGTGGCAAACAGATTGTGGCAAATGGGCCGCGGTGGCAGCGAGGGAGCCAAAGTGAATGGGCCGCAGCAGCACTGAATGGGCTGTGGTGAACGGCCCAGATGAATACTGGATGGATGCTGGGAGGCAAAGGCAGATTTTTTTTCCCTTGTTTTTCTCCCCCAAAAAGGTAGGTGCATCTTATAGTCCGGAGTGTCTTTTACTCTGAAAAATACGGTATATAAGCACAGATGTGCACTTTCTTCACAATTTGTAATAACTACAACAAAAAGTCACTTAGGTGATAAGGGCAGAGATGTAAGGAATAAATAAATATAAATAAATAAAACCAAAAGATGTTCCTATCAATGTTAATTTATTCTGAATGTATGTAGCTACAGTAAGTAGATTGGTGGTATGATCCTGCTTGAGGACATGTCTGCCAATAAGGGGGATGGGGGAGAACAGAAGCCATAAGCAGTTTCATGTCTGGAGATTTCAAAAGTAGCAGAGCCAGTATTTTTACAGGATCAAAAAGTTCCCAGGATTCCTCACCTACATGATTGATTGATGATCTCCCAGGCTCAAAGGTTCAGTCCCCTGGACTTAGGTAAAGTGTCTAATGAAGATTTAAGAACACAGACTTGGACTTTATAGACCTGAGAGGCTAGCTAAAAGGCATTAGAGTGCTATCAGGAGACCAGGCTCTGAAGCTTCTATAAGATATATATCAGTTATGTACAGAGTACAGACAGCCTCACTCTGTCCTATTTATTGCATTCCTTTGCTGGGAAAACTGCTGAGAACTTTTCAAAACTTAGTTTTTACCTACATGTAATGTTGCTTTGCTGTGTCTTGGATCTTGGATTTGTACAGGATTTCTCTTGTCTCTGGATTTCTTGCTTGCTGGTTTGATCTTGATCCTGACCAGTGGTGGTTCTAAATTTTTTTACTGCCGGTTTGGTGGGTGTGGCTAGGTGGGAGTGTGTGACTGATTGGGCATGGCCAACATGATATCACTCATGCACTCAGTCACATGACCTCCCCCAAGCTACGCCCACCGAAAAGGTGGCTAAAATTTTTGGGACTTTTTGAACTTTTTTTTTGACTCTCTGGCCCCATATCCAGGTCAGGACGCGTGGGGTGGCAGTGGTCATCTTGGCTTTCCCTCCGTTGCCCTTCCTGGCTAAAAAGTGCCCCTTCTCGCCTCTGACGGGCCTTCTTCGTGGTTGCAACTGGAGCAACCCACTCCGCCCGCTTAGGGCAGCAGACTCAGCTGCAGCCCAGATGAACCAAGGAACTGTGGGGAGCCTCCACATGTTGCACCCCCTCCCAGCCTTCCCCCTGTGCCTCCGCACCATTTTCAGGCACCCAGTTTACTGGGCTGCCCCCATCCCTGCTGCAGCTCCAACGGCGGCAGCTTCAGGAGATGCTGGTGGCACGGAGGCATGGGTGAAGGCTGGGAGGGGGATGCAACATACGGGAGGCTCCCTGCAGTTCCTCAGCTTGTCTGGGCTGTAGCTGATTGAGGTGCTTTAGCAGCCATGAGCTGCGCTTTCCTCCAAGTCTCACAGAAAGCAGCACCTGTTTCCCTCTGCCACCCACAGCGCTTAGAGGAAAGCACGGCTCATGGTTGCTACCAGGCTGCCCCAGTCCCTATCGCGGCTCCAACAACAGCAGCTTCAAGAGTTGCTGGTGGCACGGAGGTGCGGGCGAAGGCTGGGAGGGGGGTGCAACACGCGGAGGGCCAAGTCCTCTTCCCTTTGCCTTCCCACACTTGTTTACCCATCCCAGAGAGCTCAGGCTATGCCCGACCCAGCCGCCTTCCTTGCTGGCATCGCTCCTGAGCGAACTCTTCTGTCGTCGGCTGTTGTGAAGAAGTGGCAGCTCTGGGTGCGCCATACCCGCTTCATTCTCTTTGAGAGCCGCTTTGCACCTTGTTTGCAAAGCGGCTCTCAAAGAGAAAGAAACAGGTGTGGCGCACCCAGAGCTACCATTTCTTCGCAACAGCTGAGGATCTCTTCCGCTTGGAGCTCCAAGCTGCGGGGAGGTGGGGTGGCTGCAACACCAGCAGCTTCGGTGGGCTCCTTCCCTCAGTGGTTTGTTTTCTTTTACCTCATCTAGGCAACTTTGTCATTAAAGGCTGTTCTGCACCTTTTGATCTTTCTCAGGCGTGGAGAAAAGTGACCCTGTGTTAGGGGACTGACCCTGCTGCTGAACTTGGAAGCCAAAAGGCTTCTTTTCCACCCAGCCACTGGCGCACAATGCTGGAAAGACCTCTGGTCGCTGCCACCATCTTTGCGCATGCACAGTTTTCTTCTCACCGGCTGAAAGACTTTTCAGCATCCTGCAGCCAGGCAGTTGAGAGGCTTCTTTGCTCCAGTCAGCTTCAGGTAGGCGAGTAAACAGCGACCGGGGAACTGGTTCAGGGGTGTGGCCTGGTTGCCGTTACTACCGGTTCGGAGAACTACTTCCTAAAGTTACTACCTATTCGGTAGAACTGGGCTGAACTGGTAGCAACCCACCACTGATCCTGACTTGTTTGATCATGAATACAGTTTAGTCTCAAGGTACTTTTTCAAAAACTGCTTATTCCCTGCTGACTGTGAATCAGTTAAGTTGACTTGTCTTTGCCAGTGGAAGTTTTAAAGCTTACTAGTTTACATTCTAGTAGCTAGCTGAGGTGGCACACAAAAGTTGAGTCCGGTTCAATGACATCTATCTAACAAACGCAGTAATTTGAATTGCATTCACATTATCGTCTGATAATTGTATTACTGTCAACCTCTTTGGTCTGTGATTGATTAGATATTGAAAATCTGTCTGGATCAATGTTCTGGGTTAAAATGGGTTTCCAAATTTCCAAATATAAACCAGGACTTCAGCAGCAATTCTATGCATGACTATCTGAAAGGTCAGCTGTTTATTTCTAAGGATAGGTTCATACAAAGAGCAATGGTGGATAGAAGTTTGTAGGATGTGGGTGAAGGATGTTATAATTATTTTGGGAGGTCTAAATAATACAAAGGTTATTATAATAATTTTGGGCTCTGGTTGCAAAGAGGAATAAAGGTACTTTCCCAATCAGTTTTGAAATTCAATTTATTCACTTTTAATGAGAAAAGCCTTCTTCAGAACTTAGGGAAACCAATAGTTTCAAAAATTAAGAAGTCTCTTAAATGCTAATCAGGCAAGTATTGTTTTAAATAATATATAAAAAAATACTTTCTTGCCTGTTAGGATTATTTCTTCCATCTCTGGTTCTGTTCATTTTGTTTTCTTTAGAAGTATAGAATTTGTATGTGTTCCATTTTTCTGAAGTTAAGGATATAGTAAATATATCTTTAACCTTTTTAAAATTAATAACCCTTTTATATGCTGACAAAATAGATTTCTCCCCAATCTCTATATGCCATGTCTTGCTTCTTTGCATGGTATTTGGAATAATTTTAAATATAATTTTTCAAAAGTAGATACTAAGCAGATGTATCTAATGTCTGACATCCTTTTTGTTCTGAAGGTTCCTGCCAAATAATTTATTGTCAAAACTATAATTTATAAAATATGATAAGGCATGAATTTAAGCTTACTTGTGAAAAATTAATACTACCCTAAATACTGTGGGCTACCTAATGAGAAGGAAGATCTCATTGGAGAAGAGCCTAATGCTGGGATCAACTGAGGGCAAAAGTAGAAGGCAGAGAATGAGGTGGCTGGATGGAGTCACTGAAGCAGTTGGCATGAGCTTAAATGAACTCTGGGGTCGGACACAACTTCGCAACTAACAACAACAAATACTGTAACTTACCGATTTACATCATTGGAGGCTGTAGCAGACATGCAGGTATATAAATCTCATCTACAAAGGAAAATTCATTTGCTGTCCTCAAAGAGGATTCAGGATTGCAGATTCAGATCTGTTCTTTTACAGGAAACTGAAGAGCTTCCATGCATGTGGAAACTCTGAACAGAATTCCAGATTAAGATAAACTATCTTTATGAATTTCCAAAAAAAACCAGATTGAAAATTGAAAATGTGACTTACTTCATCTTTCCTACTACTGTCACTAAATAGGATGACATAAATTAGATTACACCACATATAGATTATGCTAGTAGTAACACATTTATAGCAAATGAGATGGCTCAAAGTGGATTTAAAATCCTTGATGGTCTCTCTAAAGAAAATAAATTTCAAATAAGATACAAGTTCAAATTTAAAAAAATAGAGGAAAAGGAGAGTGGTAGTATCTTTGGCCGCAATAATAGTTTCTTTTTAAAACATCAATATTTATTTAAATTCAATTATGCTTTACTATATGATACCATCTATGATTATTGTCATCTGCATTAGCTTCAGATTAATTAATGCACTCACAGTACCCTTCTCAACTGCTAATTAATCTGTAAGTTTCTTTATATGAAAGAAGACAAAAGAAAATTTCTTTCCCCAAAGTTCTTGCTACTCAGAGGAAGTATTTCTTTCTTTCTTTCTTTTTTATGTAAGATTAAGGCATCCTCTTCCAAATACAAATCCTAATTTGACATTTAACAGTACAGCCTTATGGTGTGCATTTAGAACTGAAGCCTGCATGGAATAATGGTATTTACTTCTGGGTAACTAGGACCATTTTCCTAGCATGTTTTGGAGTCATCCAAACATTGTTGGGCCAAAACAGCATTAATGAAGACAGGATTTATCATTGCTACAATGGTTGAGAGATGCTATGAGAATATCACAAGCAGTAGTGGGAAAATTATTTCTGTATAATATTTCTGTATGAATGTGCTTACTTTTTGAAAAACCACGAACAAAGATTAAACATTGTTGCTCTTACCTGTATATTATCAAAAGCTGGAACACTTAATGACTTTCTGTAAATACTGCTTTATTCTCTGAACACAATGTCAGTCATGTTTCATTTTGAACTGGAGTCCAGCATTGAACAGGCTATAGGTACAACTGATTATCCTATTATTTGGATGCTTTGTGTGATTGATTGATTGATTGATTGATTGATTGATATTTTTATCTTATCTGGACAACTCAACGTGGCATACCTACAATACCTACTGCTCCCATCTCATATTTTCTTTGCAACAACGACATTCTGACGTGATTGGGATGAGAGAAAGGGACTGGCCTAAAGTCATCCAGCCAGCTTTCATGTCTAAAGGGAACCAGAAGACACAGGCTCTGGTTTCTAGCCAAGTATCTTAACCATTATGCCAATCTGCTCTCCACTTTGGTTATGAGATCCATCACTTGCTTATTTGACACTGGCTGCTCCTGACAAATTAATCAGGATCGAAAGACTTCATGATTAAGGATCTCCAATGTTAAAATATTTTGTTTATTCTATAATTGTAAATTGAGTTTAAGTGTTCTCCATTAATTGCAATTTTTAGTTCTCTCTAGAGTCCATGGAGATTCTCAGTCAACCAGGTCATAGTTGTCACAAAGGTGCTTTTTCAAGAGGCAACTGGACTTTCTGGTTTTTCTTTGAAGACATTTTGCTTCTCATCCGAGAAGCTTCTTCAGCTCTGAGCTGAACGTCTTCAAAAAAAAACCCAGAAAGTCCAGATGCCTCTTGGAAAAGCACCTTTGGGACCTCTAGAGTCCAGTTTTTGAAATTTTACTATTTTCCCATGGGAAGGATATTTTATAATTAATTTTAAAATCTTATTTCAAATTTATCTGGACTCTTAGTTCATTTGTAACTTTTTACCGGTAACATCTAAATTTTAACAACCATTTTGCTCCTTATTTAAAACAAATAAGTTTTAAAACTTGTAGTTAAAGCTTCTTCCACTAAGAAGTGATGGAAACTGATCCAGTGCTGTACAACTTGTCAATCCAAAATTTCCTAATAGTCAAAAAGCACTTAACAAGCAATTTCCAAAAGTGATTATAAAAGGATGTGTGCAAACCTGGTATCTTTTCAAAGATGGTAACCAGAGCTTTAAAGTTGTCAGAAAACACTCTCAAGGAGCAGCTATCTGGAGCACTAATGGGCAATCTCAAGTCCTGTTCTTCTCCAGAAAGGAATTACCAAAGTGCCAGTTATTTGTCAACTTATAGTGTGCCAAAAGCGGGGGGAGCGCAGAGGTGTTGTGCGCTGTTGCTAGTTTGGTTATCCTGGTTAGGCCCATATATAAGAGACTGTAGGCTTTCTTGTAATAGTAATATTTATTTCTTTTCTTCCTCAGGAACACAATTAGACAGGCACTAATCTGGGAGGAGCAAGAACTTATGTACAGAGAAGGCGGGGCTAATGGTAAGTACTAACCAATGGTAAGTGACACAATGACATCACACAATGACATATAAACAAGCACACATATTTACAGATATCAGGTTAGGTATTTTCATCTGTAACAAATCCCCCTCTAAAATACCTAACTAATGGTGGGTTATTAAGATTATATATGCACATCAAGTTTGGAAGTCAAATACATATGTTGTTTGGTTGGCAATGGCTTAGTGAGGATATCAGCAATTTGTTCACTAGTATTGCAATGGATAGCTTTAATAAATCCTATACTTGACAGTTGTCTTACATGTTTATATTTTATATCGATATGTCGAGATCGTTGACCTATTGCTTCGGAAGCTGATATATCAATTGCTGCCTTATTGTCCTCATTGATAATAATTGGATAAACAGGTTCATCCCACACATTGGTTAACAAGTCATCGAACCAAGTTAGATTGTTGACCGCTTTGGATAAACAAACATATTCGGCTTCCGCTGTGGAAGTGGCAATTAAATTCTGTTTGCCTGTGTACCAGTGCACCGCACAGCCATTTATAAGAAAAACATATCCAGAAGTACTTTTTCTGGTTTTTGAATCAGTAGCCCAATCAGCATCAGCGTAGCAGGTCAAAGTTGGTTTTTCAGAAATGAATGGTTCTAAGAATAAGCACATATCAATGCTAGACTTTAGATATTTTAGAATCCTCTTAATTCCTTCCCAGTGGTATGAGTTAGGATTGCTTACATGTCTTGACAACAAATTTACAGCAAGGGTGATATCAGGCCTGGTCCAATTAGATATGTATAATAAGGACCCAATAATTGATCGATATAACGTGTTATCCTTGAATGGTTCGTACTCATTATACACATTCCTATAAAAATCAGTTGACATAGGAGTATCACAAATTTTTGAATTAATTAAATTACATTTTTGTATGAGTTCCATAATCTTGTCTTTCTGAGATAATTTGAACCCCTTATCTGTTTTGTCAATTTGGACTCCTAGATACTTATTTACCTTTCCTAATATTTTTAAGTTGAAATTTTTGCCTAGTTGTTCAGCGAAATTATCACATTTAATTTTGTCGTGTCCAAAATACAATATATCATCAACATAAATCAAAACATATTCAATAGAATCATTATTTTTTTTTGTGAAAAAACAAAAATCAGATGAAGTAGCTACAAAACCCATATTTTTAAGTATCTTTGATAAGCACTCATACCACCGCTTACCGGACTGTTTTAGTCCATAAAGGCTCTTGTTTAATAGCCAAATTTCTCCCTTTTTTGTATCCTTTCCTGGGGGTGCTTTCACATAAATTTCTTTATCTAGATCAGCGTGCAGATAGGCTGTCTGCACGTCAAATTGATATACTTCCAGATTTAAGATAGAAGCTAACACTAGTGCTGTTTTCACGCTTTCTGATCTAACGGTTGGGGAATAAGTGTCTTCATAGTCATCCGGAAATCTTTGGGCAAAGCCTTGAGCCACCAACCTGGCTTTGTATAGGAATTTACCATCCTCTAGCTCCTTGATTTTATAGATCCACCTAGTGCCAATAGGGGATTTCTCAGTGGGCAGGTCTGTTGGTGTATATACATTTAGTTCTCTCAAACTGTCCATCTCTTTTTTCATTGCTTCCTCCCACTTACTTTTTTCTTCTAGGGGTAGCTTAAGTATGTCATCATATGTGTTAGGAGTCAGGTGTTTAGCTTGGATAGACAGTACGTAATCATCTAATCTTTTAGGAATTATGCCCCTATTGGATCTAATGGGCCTATTCTGGGGATGTTCATCGCTATGCATATACTTAGCTTCTTTTTCGGTTAATTGATCTACTTTCAAAGTGGGGTGTCCTTTTTTCCATTCATCATTAACTATTACTGGGCATTTGATTCTGTTAGTAGATGTGGATTTGGGGTTCGTATCTGATGTGTGATGTTTTGCGTGCGTGTGTGTAATATTTTTTGATTCTGGGTAAATTTCATTGAGATGTAATTTTGACCAGTTCATGTGTTCATGAAACACGGCAGATCTGGATACAATGAAGTGATTATTTTTATCAATGAAGCGATATCCCTTGGTTCCTGATTCGTACCCCATAAATATCAGTCTTTTGGATACTTTCTCTCCTTTGCGTCTTAACTGTGAGGGCACATATACATCAGCAGATACACCAAATACGTGTAAATGCCCAATTTTTGGTTTCCTTCCATACATGAGTTCGTATGGGGTCTTATTGATTGTACTGGACCATAAGCGATTTATAGTGTAATTGGAATAATTAAGGGCTTCAGCCCAGAATGACTGGTTTAAACCAGCATCATCTAACACACATTTAACCATGGTTTGTAGCAAACCATTCTTCCTTTCAGAGACTCCATTTTGGAATGGGGAAAATGGACAAGATTTAAAGTGCAATATTCCTTGTGATTTTAGCCAAATTGAAAATTCGTTGGATAGGAATTCCGACCCCCTGTCAGTCATTATTTGTTTGATTTTGGTATTGTATTGTGTTTCTACCATTTTAAAGAACTCCTTAAATTTTTTGAAAACCTCACTTTTGTGGTTAAGGGTGTATACAAAACCAAATCTACTATAGTCATCGACTATGGTCAGGAAGTATCTTTTTTTGTATTTAATTGAAGGTTTTAATGGGCCTACTACATCCATATGAATTAGTTGAAAGGTTGATTGTGTGGTGCGGGTGGCTTTTTTGGGTTTTGGCTTGTTTTTAATTTTGGAAGAATTGCATACAGAGCATTCTAAGTAATTTTTACAGTTCTTTATTTTTAAATCTTCGGAACACTCTAACATTTTTCGTATGACTGGAAAGCTCGCGTGTCCTAGCTTTCTGTGGAGTAAGTGACTACAATTATCGTGAATAGGTTTTCCATTGTTTAAATTTTCAGACATATTAGTATCAGTGTTTGATGCATTCTTATCATTATTTTCATCATGGCTATCTGAATTTGGTTTTTTGTTTCTTAATTGATAGTTTGCATAGACTAGTTCGTTATCTTGTGGCAGTAGGTATGTTAGTCCATCATTTGTAAATAGTTTACCTATGTTTCTGTTGTTCTTAGTCATGAATACCTTTCCACCTCTGAAAGTGGTTTCTATTGCATTGTCTAAGCTTAACTTTAGGGTTGCCAATATGTTATTTGGAATTTCGGGCACAAATAGTACCCCCTCTATTTTTCCTATACCTTTTATATGCGTGTCTCCTATTCCTCTCACTAGGACTCTATTTTGGTTTGCTACTTTAATATAATATTTCTTTTCAGTGAAGTTACTTAATATTTCTCTATTATGAGTTGTATGGCATGTGGCTCCTGAATCTATGAGCCAGGTGTTGAGTGAATCAGATATCAACGTGTTATTATTTCTTATTCCATATAGTGATCCTTTCTTCTTTTCTCTAGGGTTATTTCTGTATGTTTGTCTTTCTCTAGAGTGTGGTGATTCTCTTCTCTTATACCTGTAATCTGGGGAGGTTCTGTCTAAAAAGTGTATTCTTCTATCCTTGTGTTTATATGAGTCACTGTATCCTATATTCTTGGGACAGTCTCTACTCTGATGTCTTTCAGATCCACATGTGAGACATTCATGTGGGTATCTGTCTCTGGCCCTGAAATCAGTCCTTCTTTGATTTCTACCTTCTCTTTGTTGTGTATATCGCTCTCTTCTAAGTCTATCTTCAGTAATAAGCTTATTGGTAAGGTTTTCTAAAGTAATTTGCTCTATACTTAGGTTATCTATTAGTGTAATGTAGTTATCCCAGCTGTGATCTAGTGAGTTAATTATAATGCTTTTCATGGTGTTGTCAGAAATGGTTTCTCCCCTTTGAATAAGGTCTGCTCTTACAGCGTTTAAATTCAAGATATGCTCACTCATGGATGTATCATGTTTTAGTTTGGCAGAATAGAATTCCCTAGAGATTTTTGTGGTAGTGGCTACATTTTTGCTATAGAACAGTCTGAATAATTTTTGATATACTTCAAATACAGTTAAATTATGCTCTATACTGGGGAGTATACTTGGGGAAATAGAAACAATTAACATATAGTATGCTTTGTGGTGGAGGCAGTCTATTTCATAGGTCCAAGGCTTATTTGGTGGGTTATCAATAAAAAATAAAACATTTTCTTTCATATATACAATCTGTAAACACTGATCCCATTCCATTAAGTTGCTTCCATCTAATTTCAATTTTATAAAGTCTGGAGGTATTGTCCCTGAGTGTAGTGAGGTGTTATTCATGTTTAGTAGCTGTCCATGATTTAAGACCTTAGCATACTCACAATAAGGCCTGGGTATGGTAGATGTATGTCTGTATTTACTTATCTCTATGTTGCGCTGACTTGTATTTATGTTTCCTTCTTCTTTCTTTGCAGGCTCGTTCTGGGCATGCTCAGTCCTCATTTTTCTCCAGCAGTCGATGAGGGAAGTTCCTGTGTCTGCAGCTCCTGGGGTGAAGTCCCAGACGGCCTTCTGTTGCTCTGCTTTGTTTCCGGAGGGCCTCTGGTGACTGAAGAATGCCTGGGGTGCTGCTCTGCTCATCGGGGAGTCTTCTCTGAGGTCGTCAGTAAGTGGAGCTTGAGGCGGGCTGCCATTGCCAATGGAGCCGGGTTGTTCAGGGAGCTGCTCTTCAGTAGGTAAGTATGATTGCCAGCTTGTCTTTCTTCGGGTGGCTAGGCCTTTCTTTAGACAGTCTATTTCTTTTTGGCCTTTGGTAGATGGTAGTTTAGAATTTTCTATTTCATTTTCTGGTTGTTTGTTTGGTATTGTTAGTTTAGTCCCGAGTGCTGCAGTTAGCACCTGTATAGCATTGTCTATTTCTACTTCTGTAGGTTGAGCTTTGTTTTGTTTAAATAATTGTTTTTTATTTGTTTTTGGACTCGGGTAATCATCTTCTTGGTAGGTTTTGTTTTTTATTTCGTAGTTTGAGGTTTGGAATTCTTTTAGTAATTGGTCAGGCATTTTAGAGGTATTAGGTGGGTAAGATGGCTGCCATGAAAAAGGCGGGAAGCTGTCGCCATCTTTGGTGTCATTTTTGAAGTCAGGGGTTGAATTTCTTACCTTGCAGTTTTCTTGTTTGTTATTTTCGTTATCTGCTGCTGTTCCGTGGTCGTTTATTATGCTGCGGATTTTCACAAGCAGATTTGATTCAGCTGTAGTTGTTTCTATTAATTCTAGTATTTTTCTTTTTACCTCATCTTCTTTGTTTGGTGTTAGCAGTTCATTTTCTTGTAATTGCGTTTGTTTCTTAATATTTTCAAGTGGTGTATATTTGTCAGGAGTTAGTTGAGCTGCCATTCTTTTCGTTATGTATCTGGTGGCAGGTCTTCTTTTGTCGTTATGTGAGTCTTGCATCTTTATGTTCGGTTGGGCCTACCAAACCATCCTCTTGCTACCAATTTGTTGCTAGTTTGGTTATCCTGGTTAGGCCCATATATAAGAGACTGTAGGCTTTCTTGTAATAGTAATATTTATTTCTTTTCTTCCTCAGGAACACAATTAGACAGGCACTAATCTGGGAGGAGCAAGAACTTATGTACAGAGAAGGCGGGGCTAATGGTAAGTACTAACCAATGGTAAGTGACACAATGACATCACACAATGACATATAAACAAGCACACATATTTACAGATATCAGGTTAGGTATTTTCATCTGTAACATGCGCGAACATGCCCATGCCTATAATTCAGTGGCCCTGCCCCCCATGCATGCGTGTGTGACCCGTGTGACCCCCCACTTTTGGCACACGATGGCATGTGAGCCCGTTTTTTTGCCCTCCCCAGGCTCCAGAGGCTTTATTGGAGCCTGGGGAGGGCAAAACAGCCTTCCCCACCCCCTGGAAGCCCTCCGGAGGTCAGAAATGGCCTGTTTCCCGACTTCCAGTGGGACTGGAAGCCCGTTTTTCACTCTCCCCAGGCTCCAGAGGCTTTCTAGGAACCTGGAGAGGGCAAAAACGGCCTTCCCCACACCCCTGGAGGCCTACCAGAGGCCAGAAACGGCCCATTTCCTGACTTCTGGTGGGACCAGAAGGCCTGTTTTTCGCTCTCCCCAGGCTCCAGAGACTTTCTAGGAGCCTGGGGAGGGCAAAAACGGCCTTCCCCACCCCCCGGAGATCCTCCAGAGGCAGAAAACAGCCTGTTTCCCAACTTCCAGTGGGCCCAGAAGGCCCGAAAATAGCTGGCTGGCATGCACATGCATGCTTTATCTGAGCTAGGGCAACGCTTGTGTACCCACAGATATGGCTCCACGTGCCACCTGTGGCACATATGCCATAGATTCACCATCACAGTTATAGCATTTAAGTGATCTGATTCCAAACATCATCCTGGTGGTGATTTTTTTCAATATAATGGACCAGATAAGAACAAGATTTAACTATGACATTGCTATTCTGATACACTATAGAACCTAATTAGTCTGTCTGACTGCCAGCTGCACAACTTGAATACATTTAAAATATTTAATCTTATCTTTGGGGATTGATGGAAGGATTATGGTTCTGTTAGCCTTGAAATGTCAGTAATTTTTAATACAATTACTTTACTTTACTGTTCTGGATTTCTTGAGTGCTCTGGCAATGACAATATTTTGTGATTATTCCATTTTTATCTCTCAGGTAAACAAGATTATTTGGGTATATTCATTCCTCAAAATGAATGATAATGTTGACGACAATGACAATGACGATGATGATGATGATGATTACTACCACCACAATCTGTGTTCTGTTTCCAATGGCTTTAATAGCTACATGAAACTACTTGAAGTTTATCAAGAGATTTGAGATTGCATAGTTGAAGACACAAAAATCTATTTCTCTATATCAACTGAGATACAGAATTCAGTTTTTGGATTGGATTGGATGATGGATGATAAAGTAGAACTGAATAATTAGAACTGAATGTAGACAACAGTATTCTGGTAAGTGGTCACAATTCCAAAGGATGGTAGATCTGAATGAAGTCACTCTACCTAAGAAAGGTAAAGGTTTCTCCTGTCCAGTGGTGGCTAGCTCTAGAGAGTGGTGCCCATTTCTGTTTCTTAGCTGAGGGAGCCAGTGATTTTTGAAGTCACTTCTGTGGTCATGTGCCCAGCATGACTATATGCCAAGGTTCATGGAACATTATTAACTTCCACTGAAGTAGTAGCTATTTATCTACTTGCACATGCATGCTTTTGAACTACTAGGTTTGCAGGAGTACCTAAAAAGATCAGATATATATTTTTAGCATGCTTCTGGATCAAAATATCATTCTGGTTTTCCAGAAAAAGACAACAGCCTTTTGGTTAAATGTGTTGAAAGCACAAATAATATATTTCATTTATAAAACTGGAACATTAAGCAAACAAAAAAAGGCTCTTAAAAGAATCCATTCTTTTATTCTATTTATACCCATCACAAATATTTATTTCATATAATAAAAAAGACAGCTTTTATTATATAAGAACAAACTGGTTACAGCTTCTGAAAGTATCTATGCATATTATTTTTTATTGTCTGACATGAATTATCATACACTTTTCAGAAGCCTGAATAGCTCTCAAAAATGAAGTACTTCTTATCCAATTTCAGTTTTATAGATTGGACTTTGGGCAAAAGAAAAAATGAAAGGTGTTGTTGCAGGATCCAATATTGGGGGGGGGGGGTCACCGGGATTTAATCTTCCAAGCTAAAGAAATTTAACAGGTTTAATCTTCTGAGCTAAAGAAATTTAATGGAAAATAAAACTTGCATTTTAAAAAAATGTAAAAGAAAAAATATACAAATCCCAGGATAATGTTGCAGGATCTAATCGGAGCCTGAGTGGCGTAGGAGGCTAATGCCTCCTACTAAGGCAGCATTTGACATCCAGCTGCCTGCAATTACTGCGAGTTCAATTCTCACCAGGCTCAAGGTCGACTCAGCCTTCCATCCTTTCTAAGGTGGGTAAAATGAGGACCCGGTTTGTGGGCGCAATAAGCTGTCTTTGTGTAAAATATATAAAAGTATGAAGGCTATTGCTTAACACATTGTAAGCCGCCCTGAGTCTCCGGAGAAGGGCGGCATATAAATAAAAATAAAAAATAAATAAATAATCTGGGTTGGTCACAGGACCAGAGTTTAATCTTCAGAGCTTTTGGACTTGTGCCAGAGCCCATCTTCAGAGAACTTCTCTCTAGTAGAAAGTGTTCATTCCAGTAGAGAGAAGTTCCATGAGGATGGGCTCCAGCACAAGTCCAAAAGCTTGGAAGATTAAACCTCTGGTCCCAGTGTCTAACCCAGATTGGATCCTGCAATATTATCCTGGGACACATATATTTGCCTTCATTCATGAAAGATGTTGTGTATATGCTTCCTTGCCAAAGGACTATTTATTATAGTTCCTGGAACTTGAAATAATTTATCCCTATTGTAATGTGTTGTGAAACCTTCACTATTGTTGTTGGTATATGACAATTCTGAAAAAAATGGTATTTTATATATTGCTTTCCAAAGCAAAGAGGATAAGAGAGAAGCACAGGTAAAAACAGATACATCTTTTAAAAGAAAATTAATATCAAACTTTAATGATATTTAATGTCCGCATTAATCTCAATAGTCAGTTTATCTCAAAAGACTGATAAACTATAACAGAAATAAATATATTAGTTTTTTATGGGTCTATGTAATCAGTCTCTAATTAGTGAGACATAAGCCATAACAGAGTCAATAATCAAATATGTGTCATATATGTAGCTTCATCGCAATCTTTTGTTTTTTTTTTTCAGGTGAGTGGGGGAGAGGTGTTGTTGTGGTTTTTTTTTAATCAAGCAATGTGAAGGGTAGAGTAAAACAGACTCCTTGAAATGATGAGAGAGTATTATCAAGACACAGGACAATATTTTCTTAACCAATATCAGTTGTGCTGCCTCTTCCACACCTCAAACAGCTTTTAGCAAAATATACATCATTCCTTTCCATTTCATCTATTTAAATGCAAATATCTTTTGGAACATATTTTGCACACCACTTTTTCCCCTTACACTCACACCTCTATTGTTAGCCTTCCAGACATAGTCATTACCTTCCCCTTTACAGTATTGATGATTTGGCATAGCACCTTCTGAAGTATTTCATTAGCATGTAAATGGAAATATTGGCCTTACTTGCAGAAAATGCTATATAATTTAATGGAAAATAAAACTTGCATTTTAAAAAAATGTTTTACAAAAGTGTCAAAGAGATACAGCCCAACTCTGCTTCAGAATTGTGCAGGAATGTAAAAAGGAAAGTGTCCAAGAAATATAAAGGTAAAGGTTTCTCTTTTATATTTGTGTCCAACTCTAGGGCCAGTGCTCGTTCCCGTTTGTTAGCTGAGGGAACCAAGACATTTCCGTAGTCATGTGATCAGCCTGACTATAAATTAAGGCGCACAGAACACTGTTAACTTTCCACTGAAATGGTACCTAGGTATCTACTTGTATTTGCTTTTGACTTGCTAGGGGGGCAGGAGCTGGACCAAGTAACAGGAGCTCACCCCATCATGTGCCTCTTGAGTCTCAAACACGGACTGTCAGCTTTCCAGCTGAGAAGCTCAGCATTTTTAGCCACTGAGCCATCGCACCCCCCAAAGACATGTACCAAACCTTTCTTCAGAAGAGTATATTTTGTAGCAATTTGTAGCCAGCCTGCACAGTTTCAAGACAGTTAAGTCATCATGTTCCAGTTCTAAATCCAGTTTCATGAATGTGTTTTTCTGGATCTCTGGTAAATTGAAAATTGACAGTGTCAACAGCTACATCACAAAAAAGATATTTTTGTTTTTTCTAAAACTATATAATGGGAACACAGAAATATCTGTAAAGAAATTTACAGATCTGTCTAGGAATTCTCTTTGTCAGAAAGAGAGGTAGTTGAGGCAGTATACCAACTATTAAACTGAAAAAACACCAGGTCCACAAAAAACACTCAGCTGAATTCTTAAAGACACAGAAGACAAGGCAATTAATGCTAAGAGCTCCAACTCAGCAAACATAACAAGACTGTATGGCCTTTGGATTGGAAATGATCAGTGTTCTCCCAAGCACACACACACCCCAAAAGCAAGAAAATATATAAAATATTGAACTGTTGCCTTCATTTCTCAAATAAGCAACACTTTATTTATGAATGTATGAAGATTATAAATGCCAAATGAATGGATAGGGTTAGGAAAAGACTGGGACAAGAGATCAGTTAGTCAATATAAAATGGATAATGGAGACAGCAAGAGAATATAAGAACCAGTTTTGCTTTATTGACTAAAGCAAGGGCTGTGACTATATAGATTACTGCAGAATGTGGAGTGTACTAAAGCAAATTCATGTGCCAGAGGATATGATTATTCTTCCAAGAAGTCTTTACAATGAACCAAAAGCTATTGTAAGAATTGATTAGTCCAGTGCAGAAGAGAGCGAGAGGAGGATGCATTCTGTTACCAAGTTTGTTTAACTTCTCTAGCAAATGTATTATAAGAATGGCAGGATTAGAAGTGACAGGAATTTTATTTATTAAATTTATATGCTGCTCATATCACTAATGAGATAATAATCTGGGAGCTGCATGGTTGCCAGCTTGTCTCTGAATACAGGTAAAGGTGTTGGAGATATACAGATAATTTGGCCTCTGTTTTGCAGACTGCTTGCACTAAATAGAATTGGCCTACCCAAAGCATATGGAGAGAACTTCATGAGATAGTCCATGGCTTGCACAGAGGTGAGTGTAAAGCCTTTCTACAACTATAAAAACTGCACTCTCACTCCTGGGCCTCAGGAAAGTTTTAAAAACATGATCTTTTATAGTATGTTTGGAGACAGAAGCAAAAATTGGAGATGTGCCTGAATTACAGTTATGCTATATGTTAAATTTATACTGACCATACATGTAATTATTGATGTTATTTGATAATTTTAATATTCTTTGAATTATAGTAATGATATATATTGCATATTTGATGTAACCCACCTAAAGTCAGACATTTGAAGCAGCATAAAAGATTTGTTGTTCTTGAATTATCATTAATATATATTTGACATACCCATATTCTAAAAAATTAGTCTTATGGGGAAAATGTGCATTTTCAAATCAAATCAAGGTAATAGACAAGTATATTCGAGTATTTGTAAGAAACAGGATTCAGATTTAAGTTACTCCTTTTCATAAAAAAAAATATTCTTCTTCAAAAGACATCTAACAATGTTTACATTCTAGGACAGAGGTGTCAAACTTGCATCATCACACCAGCATCACGTGACGTATTGCAACTTTTACCCCCTTCGCTAAACCAGGCATGGGCGTGGCCAGCATATGACGCATTTGGCCTGTGGGCCGCAAGTTTGATAGCCCTGTTCTAGAACATGACTTAAGACAATACAAATATAAACTGTAAATAGAAAGTGAATATTTATGCAAATCCACAAAAAAAGAAAAGAAAAAGTTAAACTGAAACAAAAGTTTAGAAGACTAAAAGTAAGTATGAAAATACACACATAATAATAAGATCAGGGAAGCATGCAGAGCACAGCTTCTGGAACTTCTTCAGATTCCTTAATCACAACTTCAGTCTGAGGAGAGAGTAAGGGAATTTAGAATGGAACAGTTGGTTATTTTTGAAACTACTAATCGGTGATGCTCTGCCTTTTTCTTTTATTGGAATTCTTTTGTCCAAAGTTCCACTCAGATCTGGCCCATTTTTAACTCAGTCTTTTTTGGTCCCATTCTGTAATTTTTCTGAGAGTTAACAAGTTGCCTATCGATGGAGACAAAGAGAGCCAACAACCTTTACGTAATTTCTTTCAACATTCCATGTGATTGGAAAGAATTCAAGGTAGGGAAAACATACTAAACATACTCCTTTTAATATCTGAATAGCAGCTCCATTCTGGATCATGTGACCAGGAGGTTGGCGGGTTCAAAATTGAAGTGCTAACAGCATTCGCCAGCCTCAGCCTATCCTAGAGGGATACATTGGAGATTATTTTTCCTACAGTGTTTTCTCTGCAGCCTCTGGTCTTTTGTCAAATTCATTCTTTCTTGTACAATTTCTTCCAGAACAAATTTAGTCCCATTCTATCTGTTTTCAGAGAATTATGCTACTAGCAGATAGAACCACAGACCCTCTTACAATGTTTCTTCCCAACATCATGTTGGCTTGGAACAGTAAAAGCAGAAGAGAAAAATTTAAGACATTGAGAGAATTTTTTTAAAGAAAATATTGAGAAAGTAGCGCTTTTCATAGGCTAGTCAACCGAACAGTTCGGCATATTTTTAAAAATTTGTTTAGTCATTTGCTTTTCAAAAAATAATTGCATTGTTTTAATCTTTTCTTTATTTGTTTATCCAGTTAGAGAGACTGATTCAGGAGGTTGAAAAATATGTGAGCCATTTTGCATGTCCAAACTACATGTTTAATGTTATAACAATTACTATGCTGAAAGCCCCCTTTCTTGCTTAAAAATCTCAGCACAGAAGTTTTCACCTTCCTTACTCATGCTGACGTTTAATCTGGATTTTTTTTCTTATGTAGAAAGAAGTAGTTTTTTCATATGAAGCGTTTTTGCAAACTCATGATCTAATACAGTTCAGATACCAAGATTTTCCTGTCTTAAATAATCTCATACAGGTTGTCAGTATTAAATGGCCATTCACTTAGTAACTATTCAAAATTATAACAGTACCAAATGAAGGGTTTTTCATCGTTGCCATTATCGTAGCATCCCCACATCACGTGATTGTTTTTTAGGAACTCGGCAATCAACTCTCAGTTGCGATGTTGCACTGCCTCACATTCATGTGATCAGCATTTGCGACCTTCACAGACGAAGTCAATTGAAAAGCCATCAAAAGGTCACAAATGACAATCATTGGACCACAGGATGATGCTACTTTGCAGAATTTGCTTAAGAACAGCAACTGGGACTGCTGCAAAGCCATTGTAACTCACCGCTGACTCATGATGCCACACTCTACGACTGCGTCACTTAGCAATGGCTGTTGGTGCAAATTTAGAGTAGTAGAGTAGTAGAATTCTTTATTGGTCAAGTGATTGGACACACAGGGAATTTGTCTTTGGTGCATATGCTCCCAGTGGACATAAAAAGACAAGATACATTCATCAAGAATCATAAGATACAACACTTAATGATAGTCATAGGGTACAAATAAGCCATCAAATCATATTAGGAAACAATCAATATAAATCATAAGAATACAAGCAACAAAGTTACACTCATGCTGTCATAAGTCGGAGAAGATGGGTGATAGGAACAATGAGAAGATTAATAGTAATAGTAATGCAGACTTAGTGAATAGTTTGACAGTGTTGAGGGAATCATTTGTTTAGCAGAGTGATGGCATTCGGGAAAAAACTAGTCTTGTGTCTAGTTGTTTTGGTGTGCAGTGCTCTATAGTGTCGTTTTGAGGGTAGGAGTTGAAACAATTTATGTCCAGGATGCGAGGGGTCTGTAAATATTTTCACAGCCCTCTTTTTTGACCTGTACAGTATACAGATCCTCAATGGAAGGCAGGTTAGTAGTAACTGTTTTTTCTGCAGTTCTAATTATCCTCTGAAGTCTGTGTCTGTCTTTTTTTTTTTTTTTGAATAAAAGGTTTTTATTATTTTTTATAATCAAATAGATAACATTTTCACTTGTATATTTAAACATTTATAAACCCCCCCTTCCACCCCCCCTTCCCACCCCCCTCCCCCGACTTCCCAGAAGAAAAACAGGGTATAAGTTTTATCAAACATATGCTAAAATATGCTAATAATGCAAGACTATAATTCCCTAGACCCCTTAACTCCCCTTCTACAAATTATTCATCAACCTCCCTTTAAACTCAAAGTAACATCTAATCCTTTAGGCCTAAGAGTTTTAAAAACATTAACAAACACTAATAGATCATTCAAAGCTTAAAGTTCTCATAATACATCTGTAAGGAATTCTTGGTTCATTTTCTTAATCATTTTACTCTCCCTCCTACTTTTATTCTCAAGATTCAAATATTTTTCCTTAAACCTTAAATAATCATTAATTGAATTCTTAATTCATTTACTTAATCATTGTAATTAGTCATTAATACATCAATTATTAAACCAAAGAAAATTAATCTTCCCTTCTTCCTTTCTTTCTATATTTTTTCCAATCTTTGTTCCTCCCTCTTGCTTTTATTTTAAGGAGGTTTTGATTTTCAACTGGGGGTTGATGTATCTTTAAAACTTGCCCCTTTCTTGGAATCATTTCCTCTGATTTGGAGCCCCCATATAGACTCTTCTTGCTTATATAATCAGTCAGTCCATAGAACGAAGAATTAACTCGATGAGTTTGCAAAAAAAAGTCCAGTTGTTGCATTTCAATTAATTGTGTGAAAGCCTCTGCCAAATCTTCCGAAACCTCGTAGGGCTGATCAGTTTCTTCTTCTCTCTGCTCCAGATTATGTTTTTGAAAAGTACTGTCAGTTAATTCCACAAGGGCAGGAAAAGGGTTTGAAGATCCTTGAGAATCAGCCAAATCCAGCTTCTCTGTTTTAATCATTGTCATTGTGCTTTCCTTCAAAAACATCCTCATTTGCTTTTAAAGGCTCCACCAGCTCTATAAATTTTCGTTCTATGGTTGCTGTAAAGTTATTAATAATTGCCATTTGGTTATTCGTGGCTTCCTTTATAAGTTCTGTAAGATCTCTGAAAAAATCCTCTTGGCTCTGTGAATTAGTTCTCTGTGTCATTTCTGACGCCATTAATGAGCTTCCACCACTTTCAGAAACTCCTTGCTTGGAGTTATTATTTTAAGAAAATTTTTCTTTTCAAAGCCAAAACATCTCTTAAGCAACTTTCTCAAATTTATTTGTAGTTTATCAAGCAAGATAGTCTTTTCTACACCCAGCTCTCAAATCCCAGCAGCTTAAGTCCAGTCTCTAAGCACAAATCTGTTAACAAGCACTTAGCTTTCACTTTCAGTCCAGCCATATTGATGACGCCATTTCTCCTTCCGCTCAGCAAAATCAAATAGAAACAATGTATCCCAGGAGTTAAGCAGCATACTTGCAAAGGCTTGTTCTCCTGCTTCCATTCTGCCTGCTTTTGGAATCAATTCTTGTTGACAGCAGAGTTGGTCGCCGGCATCTAGCTCCGTTTAAAACGGAGTCGCCACAGATCCGGAGCTTCAGTGGGCTGAACGGGGAGCTCTCACCCTCCAAGCCCCTGGAATTGCTCCCGGGGCTCCCGGGGAGCTCTACCCTCACCCACCGGCTCTCCTCTCCTTCTTCTCCCGAAGGAGAGGTTTTCGAGCCGTCTGACAGCTGATTAGCACTGTCAGAATGGCTCCAACGGAATCGCGGGGCTGGAGGTCTGAAAAGACCGTCCGCGACGCCGGCAGTGCCGACAGAAGTCTCAAGTCTGTGTCTGTCTTGTTGGGTTGCAACAAGAATATTCTTTGTTGTGCTTTTTTGATGTTAGGCGTCCATTTTAGTTCTTGAGATATGATAGAACCTAGTATTATCATCATTAAGTGAGGACCACTTGTATACAAATGGGAAAACCTTGATTCATGTGGACAATTTTACAACACTTCACAGAAGCTGGTATCTTGTGAAATCATTATCATTGTAAAATTTAAATTATCATTTTAACTTTATGCTGATCATATTTCTTTTTAACAATGGAAAAATTAAAACATATTATATTCTGGACTAGCAGAATTTGCAAAATTTAAAAACCTACTGAAAGTTCAGATGACCCATTGTTCTACATTATTGAGTCTGTCATCGGCACCCTTATAACTGCCTGGTTTGGTTCTGCAACCTAACAAGACAGACACAGACTTCAGAGGATAATTAGAACTGCAGAAAAAACATTTGCTACCAACCTGCCTTCCATTAAGGACCTGTATACTGCACGAGTCAAAAAGAGGGCTGTGAAAATATTTACAGATCCCTCACATCCTGGACATAAACTGTTTCAACTCCTACCCTCAAAACGACGCTATAGAGCACTGCACGCCAGAATAACTAGACATAAGAACAGTTTTTCCCCGAACACAATCACTCTGCTAAACAAATAATTCCCTCAACATTATCAAACTAGTTACTAAGTCTGCATTACTATTAATCTTCTCATTGTTCCTATCACCCATCTCCTCCCATTTATGACTATATGACTGTAACCTTGTTGCTGGTATCCTTAAGATTTATATTGACTGTTTCCTTATGACTGTCATTAAGTGTTGTACCTTATGATTCTTGATGAATGTATCTTTTCTTTTATGTACACTGAGAGCGTATGCACCAAGACAAATTCCTTGTGTGTCCAATCACACTTGGCCAATAAAGAATTATATTCTATTCTACAACATTTGCTCATGATTAATAATTTCCTTTTCTTCTTAATCCTAACTATTAAAATGGCAGCAATTTTTCAGACACTCACAAAGAAGTGATAACATTAAATAGCTTGAAATATTATATTTTCCTTGCACATCTGCAATAACCTTTAAGGCTGCTATTACAATTTGTTAAAAGCTCCTAGATGAGCTAAGAAATCGCTTTTCACCATACCACTCAAAAAGCAATGTGAAGGTTTTAACATTATACTGCTTCATCTTTCAGTTACAGTCTCTTATTTTATTTAGCAATAGATTCATACTCCACTGTTTAACAATCACACATATGACTTTCAGACTCTCGCTATTTTTTACCCTCATTGGTACATACCAAAGTAGAAGAGAAAATGGGCACACATGTTACATCTTGTTTGATCTGTATTTGTGAATTCCCTTTCTTCGCAAAGGCCAGTCAGTATCCAAAAGCTGATAGAAGAATTTCATTTTGTCTGAGGAATTTTATGGAAAGATTGGCTGAAATAAGAATGGAAGAAAATAAGGAAAAGAGTGTGTGCAGTCATTACAATTTAACTGGTGCTATAGCTGAGGTGTTAAGGTTATTTTAAAACTGAGTCAAGAAATAAAGCTTTTTTATTTCTTCAGTAACTGTAACTCATGGCTTCCCCACAAAATAGAACTTGGATTTCACATTGATAACTTACAGTTCTTTCAGCCCAAATACACATTGTGATCAGTCCAAGGATCTGTCAGTCAACAATGGGAAGGATGAAAATGGCAGCTTTTCTTTGTCTTTCATTCTAGCCCTGTTTGATAATTGACACTAAGGGATGAGAGATGGCATCTCACCACTGACAGCTCCCACAGTCACAAATGTTCAGAGATGGAAATTGTGCCTGGCAGACATAAAAACCCATCAATACTTACACTGAGGTACCATTATTGCTGAGCCACAGGCCAATTTCAATTTTGGTGACAAAGAGATTCAGTGGTTTCCAGGAACGGCTAGGGAGACAGTTTGGGGGCAAAAAGCGGGTAATAGTCCAAGGAAGAGCATGACCATGGATACTAGAAATAAGCTTCATTCCCTATTTATTTTGCTGCTACCTGATTCCAAACTAAGGCTAAGGGATCGAAGAACAGCAGTGCAAATGAAGGTTATTAGGGAAGAGCAGTGGTCTTTTCTTTGTTAAGCAGTGATTTTAGATACAAGGAGTTGAATGAGTTCCTGTTCCTTCCAGACTAGTATAGATTACAAAATAGGAAATTAAAACAAGGAATAGTTCAGCAGGTATTGGAAAGGGCACCAACTACAGTACTTGCAGAAATCAGAAATAGAGAAGGTGATAGGTGATAGCAATATTAAGGATGATGGCATGACAGCAATCGAGTGAGAGATCATTAAAGGAATAAAAAGTATTGCAACACTAGTATTTTTTGAAAAAAGAGAAGCAAAATAGGAATTGCATTAACTGTTATTTTTACCTATTTTCTTTGTTAGAAAAAAAAACAATTCTTGCTGTAGTACAGGTAGTTCTCGAGTTACAACAGTTCATTTAGTGATCATCCGAAGTTACAGAGGCACTGAAAAAAGTGAATTGTGACTATGTTTCTGTCACGCTTGACTTGCTATGCAATCTGGTCGCAACCAGACAACAATAACAGAAGGGGGGAGGGAAGGCATTGGTATGTGAGGGTGGTTTGAGAGGGAAACTCTGGAATGCAAGTGTGCCATCTGGAAGCCTGAGTCAATTCCACTCCAAGATCATCAACTCTGAGAACGTCATTGTCGGAGACAGACAGATTGTTCTAAAAACAGTCCCAGTGCAACTAATGGATGGACAAAGAACAATGGAAGGTCCAGGGGAGAAAGGGGGAATTTGTCTTATGCTTTTTGCACACAAAATGTTAGAACTGGCTTTTCCACTTCTGTACCTACATGGCTTTTCAGTAAAGTATACGCTTGGAGAAGAATAATGTCTCAGAAGTTTCTTTTAGGTAAAGGTAAAGGTTCCCTTGCACATATGTGCTAGTCATTCCTGACTCTAGGGGGCGGTGCTCATCTCCGTTTCAAAGCTGAAGAGCCAGCGCTGTCCGAAAACATCTCCATGGTCATGTGGCCAGCATGACTAAACGCCAAAGGTGCACAGAACCCTGTACCTTCCCACCAAAGGTGGTCCCTATTTTTCTACTTGCATTTTTTATGTGCTTTCGAACTGCCAGGTTTGACACCCATGATCTAACACATCATCTATTACCTTAAAGGTAAAGGTTCCCTCGCACACATATGTGCAAGTTGTTCCCGACTCTAGGGGGCGGTGCTCATCACCGTTTCAAAGCCGAAGAACCAGCACTGTCTGAAGACATCTCCGTGATCATGTGGCCGGCATGACTAAATGCCAAAGGCGCATGGAACGCTGTTACCTTCCCACCAAAGGTGGTTCCTATTTTTCTACTTGCATTTTTTATGTGCTTTCGAACTGCCAGGTTAGCAGAAGTTGGGACAAGTAACAGGAGCTCACCCCGTTACATGGCACTAAGGATTCAAACTCCTGAACTGTTGACCTTTCAATTGACAAGCTCAGCATCTTAGCCACCGAGTCCCTTGGAGTTTCTTTTACTGGCTAGCATATTGGGACTGTTGACAGTTTCACACTTATGACTGTTGCAGCAGCCCGTTGGTCATGTGATCAAAATTTAAACACTTGGCAACTGATTCATATCTATAACAGTTGCAATGTCCCAGAATCATGTGATCACCTTTTGCAACCTTCTGACAAGCAAAGTCAGTGGGGAAGCCAGATTCACTTAGCAACCATGTTATTAATTTAACAACTCCAGTAATCCAATTTAACAACTCTGGCAAATAAGGTTGTAAAATGGAGTGACATTTTGGGCTCAATTGTGAGTGTAAGTTGAGGACTACCTGTATTCATAATCAAGACTATACTTTGGATTCAGAGTGTCAGTAGACAGATATGATACTGTTTATTTTTAATTTGAACATCTTTTCAAAGGTAATTTATCTGCGTGGTACGAATGACAAAAAACACAGCAAATTGTATAAATGAGATTCATGAAGGTTAAAACCCTGAAACATTCTCAAACCCTGGAGAACTGTGCTTTCAGAGAAATTGAGAAAAGTTCTTTCTTTTATTTCTCATACCCTTCCAAACTTTCTTATGCATTTGCCCAATGAATATTCATAGTTTCTTTTTCATTTTCTCACCTTTGCGATGTGGTAATGAAATGGCTCCAAGCTGCAAGTGATGAAAATTAACGACTCATGTTTGATTAGCAGGCTCCAAGGGGGGAAAAGAGAGACAAAGGAGTGTGAAACCAACATACTTCAAAGATTTTTAAAATCCAGTAAATATAAAGTGATGGCTGAATAAAGAAGAAAGAGAATTAGATGATATCTTAAGATTCTGAAAAGAGACCAAAGTTTTCAGAGTTAAATATTATTGACATACGGAATGGATTGCAGAGTGAAAAAATTCTTCTTGGTGTCACCCTTGATGAGTGAGATCGGAGGCCATCTTTCCACAGCTCAACACCATTTTGTTAACTCCAAAAAAAGTTGTTTCTTCAGAAAATTGATGTAACCACCATCCTCAATATATTACTCAGTTGTGAAAATGCTAATATTTAAGACATGACAAAGTCATCAAACACCAGTATATTTCTTTTCTTAGCTAGATCAATTGCCTATTATTTATCTCTCTTATTTGCTAAATCTTTACGGATGAACATTCACCACTAAGAGAAGGAAGGAAGGAAGGAAGGAAGGAAGGAAGGAAGGAAGGAAGGAAGGAAGGAAGGAAGGAAGTTTTTTCTAAATGTTCTTCTTAGTTTTCAGTTAATTGTCTATAAAAGTCCCTAAAATTCTAATGAGCACAAAATTAAACTTTGACACACTTGATAATTTGTGACGAATTATAAAAATAAAATCCTAAAAATTGTAATTTTAAATAACCAGTGAAATCAAATAATTTTAACCATAGCAAAATTGCTACTGGCAGCAATTCACTTACGTTTTAAATGCTAGACATTGAGTGGGAGCTCTGCATGCAAGCTGAATGGAACCTTAGCAGCAAGATCTGCTGAGATCCAAGTCTATTCTCTACAAGTGAGCCTTATTGCTTCTTCAGAATGGCAAACAGTAACAGTTTATAAAGACATGGACTGAATAGGGCCATAGTTTTATCCAACAGAAAATTTAAATGCAGTTAAGAAAACATTTAAAGGCATCCATAGGATCAGAAGTTATTATCAACATAACCCATGTAACATCACATCTTTATGATAGAAGTTCATGGCAATTTGAAAACTGTAGCTAGTCCAGAATGCAGGACCATCAGCAATAATGTGATTGCCATGGTATTCAATCAGAATAGATCAGAATAGAGCTGGAAGGGACCTTGGAGGTTTTCTACTCCAACCCCCTGCTAAAGTAGGAGACCGTATAACTTTTCAGACAGGTTGCTATACAGTCTTTTCTTAAAAACCTCCAGTGATGAAGCACTCACAACTTCTGAAGACAAGCTGTTCCATTGGTTAATTGTCCTCACTGTTAGGAAGTTTCTCCTTAATTTCAGGTTGCTTCTCTCCATGATTAGTTTCCATCCATTATTTCTTGTCTTGCCTTCTGGTGCTTTGAGAAATGTTGGGGGAAAAAAACCCCTCTTCTTTGTGGCAGTCCCTCAAATACTGGAATACTATCATGTCACCCCTAGTCCTTCTTTTCTCTAGACTGGCCATACCCAATTCCTGCAATCGTTCTTCATATATTTTTGTCTCCAGGCCTTTAATCATTTTAGTTGCTCTTCTTTGCACTTTTTCCAAAATCGCAACATCTTTTTTATAATGTGGTGACCAAAACTGGATACAGTTTTCCAGATGTGATTTTACTAAGGATTTTTAAAAAGGATACTGATTCTATGCCTCTGTTTATACAACCAAGGATTGTATTCGCTTTTTTGGCTGCTTTTTTGGCTGCTGCTGCTGGCTCATGTTTAAGTGAACCTTGGGGTCACTAGGACCCCAAGGTTCCTCTTACAATTACTGTTTTTGAGCCAGAATTTGCCTAATCTGTACTTGTACCTTTGATTTTTCCTGCCTAGATGTAAAACTCTTCTATTGTCCACATTAACTTTCATGTTGTTGGATAGGCCCCATTGTTGAAGCCTGTCAAGATCTTTTTGGATCCTGAGCTTGTTACATGAGTTATGTAACACAACTGCTCTCAGGTGCACATTAAGGTGCTGATTATGATCTATAAAACCCTTCATAGCATTCAGTTTAGCTATTGAATGATGACTACTACTACTTCTTCTTCTTCTCCTCCTCCTCCTCCTCCTCCTCCTCCTCCTCCTCCTCCTTCCTCCTCCTCCTCCTCCTCCTCCTCTTCTTCTTCTTCTTCTTCTTCTTCTTCTTCTTCTTCTTCTTCTTCTTCTTCTTCTTCTTCTTCTTTTCTTCTACTTCTTTTCCTCCTCCCTCCTCCTCCTCCTCCCATCATTTATTTATTTTGCTTATTCTTTCTTATTTATTTTTGTTCTGCATAATTCTGCTTACACCAAAATAGAGCAGCATGATGAGGATATGTTTATGGAACCATACATGTACATTCTTTCCGTGATTAGGAAAGAAACCGTGGAATAAGATTTATATAAACTCCATACAGATTCATTTATAGAAAAGAAGTAGACCCTCCCTCAATTGCAAGGCATATGCAACTCAGAATTTTGTATAATACCTCAACAAAACATCAGCACAACTATCCTAATAGAACAAGTTAAGGAAAGAAAGAATTCTTAACCTATATTTTAAAAATCACATTGGCAGCTGGCTCTAATTTCATAAATGAATGGCTGATAGACTACCTTGATTTATTTTCTATAATTTAGCAGTAGAATCAGATAATTAAGATCCTTAATCAGTGGAAAGAAAATAGAGTTTCAAATGGAAGAAAATATTGTGTTGTTTTCCCTTATACTCAGCTTTCTATGCCCTCAAACACAGAATAATTAATACAAAAATGATTATTCCAATTGTGTTTTATAACAGCCTCCTCTGTTGCCCTTCTCTTTCCCAGTCAGCATGAAGCTAAAAAGCAAATCATTAATTTTCATCTCCCATATTTTTAATTAATTCAGAATGTGAAAGGTTAATTTTGAAGTAAGTTGTTATACAAACGAGATAGCAGGCACCCTGATGAGTGGTAGATTGGATGTGATCTCCTCTGCTCCGACTGAACTGGTGCTGTTCAGTTCTGGATAAAGGGGCTCATTATCTCCAAATAATCATCCAGATGCCATCTCAATGAGGTCACACTAACTGCAGTGGTGTCTAAGCCAAATTGTTCATAATTAACAAGGTGGCAAAGCCTACATTCTACAAATTGTCTCCTGAAATAGGATTCTTTCCAAACTTCGATCAAAACAAACCAACAATTTGTTTCCCCTATTTTCACTCAGATCATGAAGATATTTGGAATAGAGAACAATTTTTGAAAAAAATAGCATGCCTGCACACCAAGAATGTAACTTCAAAGTGTGTGGGGGTGTTTTAAGATGTTTATATAAGTAAAAGTGCTGTGTAAATGGAAATTTAAAAAACAGTGGGAAGATAAATGCATAGTGGTAATGTGGGACTCAATTAGAATAAAGATTTAACATAAGCATATATCTATATTTAGGCAAAGCACATATATACAGGACAATGCAGCAGCTGTTCTCAAACACTTAAACAGGATTCTTTTAATGTATAAATAATGCAACCTGAATCTCAGGAAATTTTATAGTGAGATATTCTAAATCAAAGTTTCTCAGTCCCCGGGTCGCGGACCGGTACCAGGATGCACGAGCGGCAGGTGAGAGTGCAAAGCTTCATTTGCACATGCGCAGGAGCTATGTTGCGCATGTAAAATCATCCCCTCTCCCCACTGCACTGCTGCAGCTGCTGCCAGTTCATGGAGCCAGAAAGCTTGGGGACTGGTATTCTAAATGTTCCTGTGCTTCCCCAGGATGTAATAAACTTTAGTTACTCAACTATAAACAACAGGAAAACAGCAAATGACACCCCCCCCCCAACTCTCTCTCTCTCTCTCTCTGTTTGTGTGTGTGTGTCTGTATTGTGGGGAGAAAAAATCCAGTCTGGTTCCAATCTGGGAGAATGATACTGGAAATAAAATGCAGGCCACATGGAAAGACGGACTCTATTTATTTGGATAGAGTCAGAAACTTCAGTGACAAAAGCATGTTTCTGGGATGGCTTATCAAATGGCTGAGTGAATGGATGGATCTTTATAGCTTTCTGGGGTTTTGTGTTTGAGATACTCCAGGGGGTTGTGCAATGTAGTGAGCCTTGTGCCTTTTGCTACTCTAATGGTGGTGGGTTAATCTTATTATGTCCTAAAGGTCATGTCCTGTCCTTAGAATTTGGGTGGGGGAATGTAAATTTTAATCCCATCAGCTCCAACCTTTTGTGCGTTTGGTTTATGAATAGATTGGCCAAGTCTTTCTTAATAGGTACAAAATATCCATCTCTAAAGACTTGTGGCTTCTGCTTGAGGCTATTAAGAAAGACTTTCTGTCTTTAAGAACATGTTTCTCCATTTCTCCTTTGGGAAATATTCTATACTGCCTCTCTTAATCTTAATATTAAGATTAAAGAATATTAAGATTAAAGAATAAAGAATATTTTAATCTGGGGAGGGGCGCTTCCTACAGTATGCAAATGCAAATCATATCTCTTCAATAAGAAATAAGGAGGGATGCCCAGAGCCATCAACCCATTCCAAGCAATTGGAATTCTTTATTGTCCTCTATTAACTGGTGCTTTCTTTTATAAAATTCCAGCTTGCCCTATGTATAAATTCAATTAATTAAAGAAGCAGAATGCTGAGAACTTCCCAGAATAGAAATGCAATGAAACACAATTCTTCCTTGTGATTCCACATTTGTGTATTTCTTTTGCCACATTTATGTCTAAAGTTAAGCAATACATTATGGATATTGACAAAACTATTCCAGAGATTTTAGCTGTTTTGGTGGAAAAGAAAGGGAGTGCAGGAGAATTGTATGGCCTGAGGCTGAAGCAGGTCTTGAAGAATTATAGCAGAAATAGTAGCAGTCTTCAAGCCTAAGTCCCTTGAGATATGAAAGAGCCTCTTCTAGTGGCGTTAAAGACTAATTTTCCTTAGCTGCTATGTATTTTAATTTTTGTGTATTTTTAAATTTTCTTTTCAGTATTGTTAGCCACACCAAATTATAGTTATTAACAACTAGATTGCTGAATGTTTAACAATAGCCATGACTTGACAAATCATCTGGTTTCTCCCTTACACTTTTAATTTAATTCTATATAAGTGTTATTTGGGGGAGGGTTAATATTCTTTTTTTAAATATGGGTGGTGCGGTGGCTCAGCAGTTAAGATGCTGGCTTGTCAGCTAGAAAGCCAGCAGCGCCAGTTTGAGACCCCAGCACCACATGACAGGGTGAGCTCCTATCCTTGCTCCAACTCCTGCCAAACTTGCAGTTCGAAAGCATACAAATGTGTCTAGATAAATAGGTACCACTTTGAGGGTAACAGTGCTCTGTAATATCATGTTGGCTACATGGCCACAGAAATGTCTTCAGACATCATTGGCTCAATGGCCTTGAAACGAAGATGAGCACTGACCTGACCCCTATAGTTGGCAAGGACTAGTGGAGTAAAATCCGTAGAGACTCGTTATCTTATCTTTTAAATATTTATTATGGACTGTAACTAAGTTACTCATTATGTTCCTGGTATTCTTAATAAGTCTATATTAGATAAAATATATTTATGCATTTATGCTAAAGGAAAATAATGAAGATAAATAGGTCTAGCTGCTATCCTTATATTTGATTCATAATTTAAAAGCAGTCCTACATATTGGAATTCCATATTTTGGAGAGATACAGGTTTGTCATAGCAGGATGTGTGTAGGTTTATGTAATTCTTAGATTATGTCAATCTTCTGCTTACTGCATGAATTTAAATTAAAGCATCCCCAACAATTAGCTCTCTAGATTACACTGGAACAATCTAGCAACGGGGACTCCAACACTTCTGTGAATAATTTATTCCACAATCAAATTCCTCTTGCTGATAGGAAGTTTATGGTGCCCTGAACTGGGTATAGAATCCAAGTGGACTCCTTACCATAGCAGAATTGTACCTAATTGTTTAATTATTTAAAAGCAGTTGGATTCAATTTAATAAGTTGATTTAAGGACAGCTACAACTATTGCTAGCTCACTTTGAAGAAATAAACACTGATTTAATTAACAGGCGGAAACCATTGCACTCAGGCGCTTGGAACTTGTTCAGCAAGGAATTTCCTGAAATTTATTTTCAGTTTTACTAATTCAAAAATGTATTCTGCCATATTTCTGGGCAATTCACAATCATAAAAACACATGGATCCAACAGAAAAAAGAAGGACCACAAAGCCTAAAATATAATTTAATAAAAGGTCACCTTCCTGAAACTTAATTCTATTAAGTTTCTTATTATATACTATTCTATTATACTATTATATATAATTATATAATAATAGAGAACCCTTGGGTGGATAAGGGGTAAATGGGTCTTTTTTTAGGGGTTGAAGGAGAGCAAGGAATGAACTTATTACATTTAATTGGGGAACAATCTCATTTGACTTTTTTTAGGAAGGTTTTGGAGATTGGCCTTATTGTATTTAATCAATCAGCAACTGATAAGAGATGGCATTAAGAAACATGGATATTTGATTTGGAACCAATTAGGGTTAATTTTTTTGTATGATCTGGGATTGAAGCCATGGTAAATTTTCTACAAGTTGATTACAATAACAGCTTGTTAACAGTGTTTTGGAATTTCAATTTTTTCTTTGTTATATTGTTGTTAATAATTTTACTACTTCTCTATAATATTTGTATAATATTGTTTTTCCTATTAACTATTTTGTTATTAATATAGTTTATAGACGACAGGATTAAGGTTGTATTTTAACCTTCTTTAAATAAACTGAATATTTGCCAGGGGAAAAAACACCCTAGGATTAAATTTCTACAACATCTCTAGGATAGCATAACAAGAGTCACCGAATGCATCAATTTTGGCATTTGAGCTCAGAGATAAAGCTCCTAAATTGAAGGATCTGGCAGGTCCTCTCCTTACCACCTTTTGTGAGTGGTCCTTTTTATGTCAAGAAATCCCAATTTTATAGTGGAAATGTAAACAAGAAGAGATTTTTTTTTATCATGCTTGATGAACATATAAAAAAGCTTTAAAAATATATTCAAATACATATATTAATTCAGAAGATATTAAAGATTAACATATAATTAAAACAAGAGATATTTCAGAGACCAATGTACAAATAGTTGGGGAAAAACTCATGGAAATTTGTATTTTTAAAAAATTTATAATAATAGCAATGAGACTTTTGTAAGCACACTGATGAAAGGATTTGAAAATGAAATTTGGGTTGTAAACTCAGAGTAAAAGTTTCATGTGAATTTATGCTTAGATTTGCTGTGAAGGAAAATTGGAAGCCATATCTTGTATTTTTTCTCTCTTTTTTCTCTGCACTTTTAGCATTGTTCTTCCTCTTTCTACATGAATTAATATAGAGCAAGCATGCTTCATTAGATTTTTTTTAAAGAAATGTAACTAATAATATATACTTCCAATTATTTGATATGTAATGAAAGCAGCAACATCTGTTGAAAAAAATGTGTTTTTAAAAATAGATTTACTTTCTTAAACTATACTGCTCAAAAAAATAAAGGGAACACAAGCAGAAGACATCGAGATCTGAATGAATGAAATAGCCTTATTAAATACTTTGTTCTTTACATACAGTAGTTTATACACTGCTCAAACAACTAAAGGGAACACAAAACTACTGTATGTAACAAAAAAGTATTTAATAAGGCTATTTCATTCATTCATTCAGATCTCTGATGTCTTCTGCTTGTGTTCCCTTTATTTGTTTGAGCAGTGTATTTCTAAATCTAAAACAATCTTCCCTGGAATAATGTTAACAGATTTAAAAATGAGAATATCACATTACAGTCAGACACAGGCTTTCCATGTTTTAATGTTATTAAGTATGGCCTGATGTCTCTGTGATATTCTGGTATGATATCATATCACAGATAAAAAAAGAAAATAGACTGATTCAGAAAGGATTGTTCAATCTAAAAAGCTTAGAGGGGAGAGAGTAAGAAAGGGGGGGTCAGAGAGACAACAAGATAGGCAGGTAGATATAGATTGGTAGAAATATAGATATCCTCCCATTATGAAATGTTTGTGTTGCCCCTCTTGTGAGTGGAGTGAACAGATGGCTCATCAGACCAAATAACTATCTATGCTAGTTCCAACCAGCCTAGAGCCATTCAACATAAAGAGGCCAGTTGGCAAGAGATGGCTTTTTATCATTAAGAGTAAAAACATCAACAACCTGCCCATCCTTTCCTGATCTTCACTTTGCAGCCTGAGAGATTTGTTCATCCTTCTATTTATGCTAATAGGTTGCCAGGATTGCGATACACACGTTGGTTGATGCCAGGTAAGGGATCTATTTATAAACAGAGCTTGGGAATATTTTTTTTTATTGCTTACAGCAGTAGCAATTGCTGATTTCTTAAAATGGGATAGACTGCACTCTATTGGCCAATAAAACACCTTGCAGTTTTTTTTTAATAATCTAATAATATATATATATATATATATATATATATATATATATATATATATATATATATATTAAATCAAGGTAAGCTTTTTTTAAAAAATCATACCAAGCTTTTTCATACATATTTGAATACATATTCTCCCTTTTCCTAGTCTTGAAACCACTGATTTTAATCTCAACTCACTGAAAATCAGGGGAGATCAGAAAATAGCAGGGAATTTATTCCAAGTTTTCATGTGCTTCCAAAGCAATAGGTTTTATATCTTTAATATACAGAAATTTAAATGATCTGATCAGCAAATGGGGATCATGAGGCTGGATCATATTATGAACAAAGACAGAATAACAGAATAACAGAGTTGGAAGGGACATTGGAGGTCTTCTAGTCCAGGGGTCACCAACCTTTTGGACCTCAGGGACCACTACATTCATAATTTTAAATCCTGTGGACCACTAATATGATCTGCCTAATGACTGGCTGGGTGGGTGTGGCTAGGTGGTCATGTGACTGTATGGGCGTGGCCAACTTGATGTCACTCATGTCGAGGGGCGCCTCAACCGCCTCTACTTGCCCCTCCCCTCACAGCCACTCCTTGCCTGCCCACTTGGGCTCCTTAGGGCCCCAACAGGAAGCAGTTGTTGGAGCTAAGCAGTCACAATGAGAAAGAGTTGGCAAAACAGCTCAGTTCAAATTGGACTTGACCAAGAAGGAGGCTCAGCAGAAGCATCTCACTGAGGACTATGAGCATATGCTTTCCAAGCAGAGGGAAGACCTGTGGGGGTGCAAGGCCAGGTATTGGCACCTGGAGGCTCAGTGGGCTGAGATGGTCAGCCAGATCCAGGTCATGATGCAGCCCCACTGGAACGAGGCCCTCTGGCTCTTTGCCACCAGCGGCACTTCCATCCAGCCTTTGCCCAAAGCCCCACACTAGGAGGCTGAAGCAGACTCCAAGTCGGAACTTCTGCCCCCCTCCAATCCACACAAAAAGACCCCAAAGGGGGAAACTCTCTGCAGCAACACAAATGTTCATTCCACGTATCCGGCCCAGGGGCCGCAGTTTGAGGACCCCTGATTTAGTGCAATATAAAAAATGCAAATAATTTTTCTGTGGACCACCAAAATTTTCGCACGGACCACCAGTGGTCCATAGACCACCAGTTGGTGACCACTGTTCTAGTCCACCCCTCTGCACAAGAAGGAGGAGCTGTACCATTCCAGACATCCAGAAGGCCTTCAACATTGCTCCAATTCCAGACAAAATGAGAGAAGCAAAGCTGCGGTCATACAGACATGTGGTCAGAGTTTATGTGGAATCCATTGTAAGCCAGGCACTTGCCCAGAGGGCCAGCAGCCCCAAAGAAGCCTGAAAAAGCAATGAATGGACTGCCTATGTGAAGACATGTGAGCTATAGTTGTGATGTCCCACCAGTGCTGCAGACCAGATGAAGTGGCAGGTGAGTTGCAGACTCTGCAATGTGATGGGAAGGAATAATGCAAGGAACAAGAAGAATGTTCAGCAATTTAAAAAATCTGAAGGCTTTAAATTCACATATATTCCTGCCATTAAAAATCTGGTGATTCAATAAAAGCATAAAATTGATTTGGGAAATCACCTGAAACCCAAATGGGATTTTAAAATTATATTTAAAAATAATGTAGCACACTGAGTAGATTCAGGACCAGATGCCACTGAGCCTTTATCATTTACATTCTCCATGAGTCTCCTGACTGGCACCAATATAACTTCAGCCTAATTGCTCTTCAATACTATTACACATTCTCTTCCGTTAATCTTTTCTTGCCAGGGGATCTGTCTTTTCATATGTGATTCACTTGCCCCACTTCTCAACTTTGATCAATAGCTCAAGGAGGCACAATTCATTTCTTCTACAAATACAGGTGCAACACATCCAGCGCCTCTCGATGCAAATTTATGTAAACCTAAACTGAACAGAAGAAGGCCCAAGATCTGATCTGAGATAGACTCTTTCAGGAATTTTAAGGGTTAAAATTAAGGGTATCTTAAATTTCGTGCAAGTTTTAAAATGCCCATTTTGCTCTGTAAATAAAACTAAAATTAAAAACATGTCCAAAGATGTTGACCCCATCCATTGTAGGGAAGGGCTCAGTAAGATATAGAAGAGCTTGTGGTGGTCTCATGTAGCTTTTGAGCCACATTTTTATATGATAGCACAGAAGAAGAAAAAATCTTAAATTGATAGTATATTTACCACCAGCGTAACTTTCAAAAGAGGAACAGTAAATCAGACTCTGTTCCAGCCTGAAGCTCTTCCAATAAAGCAAAATTTTAACAATGCATAATTCGTGTGTGCGTGCGCGTGCACACACACACACACACACACACACACACACACACACACACGCACAGGATAATATGATGTAAATGACTTGGTAGGTAGAGGGCATCAATGAAGGCCATGCAGGAGATATGGTGTTAATGCCACTGGGCAGAATAAAAAAGCAACAGTAATATCCACTAGGCAGTAGGGTTGATTGTTTACTTGAGTTTATTTATTTATTATTTATTTATTAGTTCAATTTATATGCCGCCCTTCTCCGTAGACTCAGGGCTGCTTACAATGCATTATAGCAATAGCCTGCATACTTTTATGTATATACCTGCTTATTAGGGCTTTCGCCCCACCTCCCAAGCGGTGTTGTTCTATACAAAGCTGGTTTATTGCCCCCACAATCCGGGTCCTCAATTTACCTACCTCGAAAGGATGGAAGGCTGAGTCATCCTTGAGCCTGGTGAGATTTGAACTCGCACTAATTGCAGGCAGCTGGCAGCTAAGTGCTAGCACTTAACAGCACTTAGTCCGCTGCACCACCGAAGCTCTTAGCCTAGCCTAGTTCTAGCCATGTTACTTCCTGTCCCAGATCTCTGCTTGAGACATGCTTGAAATGTGTGCTATTATGTCGCTGACCATTTTCTCATGCAGCAATGGATTAAATACCTAAAGACTAGGCATGACTGCTAATGCAATGTTCAAGCTGATGCCTGCATTGAATGGTGCATACCCTAAATGTCTGCTGCTTCTAGCTGTAACCTTCCTCCAATGCCTGCTGGATTAAAGCAGTAACAACAGATGGTCCATATAATGTATGATCAGAGAATGATAACATTTCCTGGTAGTTCTCCCATCTAGTACTTTGAAATAAATGAATTGCTGTCTCTTTACTCTGGCATCATAGCCTCTATAATCTCTCCTCCCACCCCAGAGAATCAAGCCAGAATTATATTCGGCACTGACTTTCTAAAGCAAAGCACAGAATTCATGGATGGAGAATCAAAATTTACGACATGAAACTATCGCCTGCAGCAACTCTTCACTTAAGAAATGTTGCCATCTAGCCTTAGTGCAATGTAATCTGCAGCTCGCTTTGCAACACTTTTTAAAAATGTTTCTCTAACATTTACTAACAGTAACAAAGCATCTGCGCTTCTCTGTTGAAGGAATAAAACAAGGAGGAGGGAAATGTCCACCTTCAAAAAGGAAAAACAAATAATTCTACTAATAGACAAGTGTAACTTTTTTCTAAAGGTTCTCATTTGATTTTCATCACCCTTAATGTCCATATATGCCACCATATAAATGGAATGCTATTATCTTTCTCTAAATAAATGAAGGGCACTGTCCAGTGGTGAAATCCACTCTGGTTTGCCACTGGTTTGCTGCCTGCACATGCGCAGTCCATGCCAAATGCACGCTGCATACGCATGTGCAGTGTACACCAAATGCATGCTGTGCACATGCGCATGCACAGTACGTGCCAAACACATGGGGCGTGCAGAAAAAGGAGGCTTGGGAAAGTAAGTAGAACAGCGAGGGGGGAGGAAACAGCTGTGCCGCACAATTTAAATTCACTAGAAAACAGGATTTCCTGCTTTCTAGTTATTTTAAATCGCGCGGCACAGCTGATTGTTGGAAATACCAGTTCGGACCAACTGGTAGCTTTTTTTAATTACCTTTTATCACAACCAGTTCGCCCGAACCGGTGCTACCAGTGCGAACTGGTAGGATTTCACCACTGGCACTGTCTTATGCAAAGTAATGCAACTGGCCCTATTATATTCCAACTTTAGGGAGGGGACTGCAAAAGATCACAAGATACGTTGGGGTAGAAGGATGCTCCATAAGGTGGGTACCATGGTAGAGAAGGCATCTCTCCTGGGACCCACCAAATATAAATCTCTAGCTGATGGGACCCACAACATGCTGATGGTATTCAGTTGTATGTCTTGGCCCACGGTGAGTTAAGTGATGCCTCCCTCTCACAGTGCCTAGAGGCTGTTAGGGGCTGTTGGGGAGCAATGGGTTGAAACTAAACCCTTGCAAAACTGAGTGGCTCTGGGTTAGGGGTACGTTGGCTCAGGGAGAATTGCCACCTTTGGTCACTCAAGCCCTCCTCCACATCACGTCTTGCCCTCCTCTACATCCTGTCTTGACTATTGCAACACACTCTACATGGGGTTGCCCTTGAAGAGCATCTGGAAGCTCCAGTTGGTGCAAAATGCAGCAGCCCACAGACCCTGGTGTGCACATGTATCACCTCTGGTGTGGGAACTGCATTGCTTGCCAATTTGCTTCCAGGTGCAAATCAAGGTGCTGGTTGTCACCTTTAAAGCCCTTCATGGCTTGGGACCAGGTTATCTGAGGGACCATCTCTTGCCTGTCACATCTACCCAACCCATCAGAGTGGGGAGACAGGGAATGTTGTGGGTCCCATCCCTGAGGGAGATACACCTGGTGGAACCCAGAAGGGCCTTCTCCATGGTGGCTCCCTCTTTCTGGAACATCATTCCCCCAGAGATTAGAATGGCCTCCACTCTAATACTCTTCTGGAAGGCACTGAAGACCTGGTTCTGCCAGTGAGCCTGGGGAACCCAGAGTGGGATGGAACCCATTAAATGGCTCATGTGATCTGCTGTCACTGGGGCGCGGGGTGGGAGGTGATTTTTATTATATTGTACTATATTAATTTATTTGATTCTTTTTGTTAGCTTTTATTGTTTAAAATGTGGTTTTATATTCTGTAAGCTGCCTTGAGTCGCCATGGGTGAATAGGTGGCAATATAAATTCAAAAGTAAGTAAGTAAGTAAGTAAGTAAGTAAGTAAGTAAGTAAGTAAGTAAGTAAGTAACTAACTAACTAACTAACTAAGTAAGTAAGTAATACCCCATGCATGGAGGATTTTAAAAGTGAAAACCAGCATCTTGATTTGTAACATGTGCTATTCTAGGAGCAAACAAAACTGATCACGTTGCTACCTTCTGTACCAGTTGAAGCTTCTGAATACTCTTCAGAGACAGCCCCATATAGAATGCATTGCAGTAGTCTAATCTGGAGGTGACTAGGGCAGGAGTGACTTGTCAGCAAGACCTGCCAATCCAGGAACAGGCACAACTAGTGCACAAGACGAGACTGTGCAAAGGCCCTCCTAGCCACGGCTGTTACCTGTTCATACCAGCATGAATTGTAAGTGTAGGAGGACCTCCAGATTGTGCACTGGGTCTGTCTGGGGCAGTGCAACCCCATCCAACACCAGAGTTGCCATAGTCCGAGAATCATTGGGTCCCCAAATCCAAAGCCACTCAGTCTTGACAGGATTCAGCTGAAGCCTGTTGTTCTCAATCCAGACCCCCACAGCCAGTGGTGAAATGCAAAAATTTTTGCTACCAGTTCTGTGGGCGTAGCTTGGGGAGGGTCATGTGACTAGGTGGGCATGGCCAACTTTTTCTTTTTAACTTTTTAAAGCATTTTTTACTACCTATTCGCCCGAATCGGTAGTTTAAAAATGCTTTAAAAAGTTTTAAAAAAGGTTCTGATAATCACAGCTGTGCCACATGATCGTCGGAACCTTTTGTTTACTTTTTTAAAACATTTTTTTACTACCGGTTCGGAAGAATAGGTAGTAAAAAAAAGTTTTAAAAAAGTAAAAAAAAAAAAAAGATTCTGACGATCGTGTGGCATAGCTGTGATTGTCAGAACCCTTTTTTTACTTTTTAAAGCATTTTTCTACTATTGGTTCGCCCAAACCAGTAGTTTTTATCACTACCAGTTTGTCCAAACCAGAGCAAACCAGTAGCATTTCACCCCTGCCCACAGCCTCCAGATATTGGGGATAAAACATTCAGAGCATCACTTAATATGCCAGGGATGGAGATATATAACTGGGTATTATCAGCATGCAGATGATACCTCACCCAGTGGCAATGGATGGGGTTCCCCAGCAGTCTCATATATATGTTAAAAAGGATAGGAATAAGGCACTGAGCCCAGTAGCACTCCACATAGTAGGAACAGAGGACAGGAACTCTCCTCCCCAATCATCACTAACTGGAGTCAGCCTGAAGGAAGGAAGTAAATCAGCACAACACTGTATTGCCCATCCCCAATTCTCTGAGCTGATCCAGAAAGATACCATGGTCAATGGTATCAAAAACATCAAGTGGTCAAGTAGGACAAGGATAAAAGTACTACTCCTATCCTGCTCACACCAGAAGTCATTAGAAATCATGATCAATGCCATTTTCATCCCATACCCGAGTCTGAAACCTGATTGAAAAGGTTCAAAATAATATGCTGTTTCCAATGTCCTCTGAAACTGTTACACAGTCACCTTCTCTCTACCACCTACCCCAAGAAAGGGAGGGGAGATATTGTATGAAAATTGTCCAATACAGTGGGATCCAGTGATGGATGTGAAGGGGTGACGTGAGGCCTCTTTAAGAGGTAAAGAAATAATCCCCTCACTCAATGAAGAATTAACCATCTATTATACCATCTATTATGCTAGTATGCTACTCTGTGCAGCTCATAGCAGTAAAAGAAATTACAGTAACTTCAATGAAAAATATGGCAAGCATGA
The DNA here is from genome assembly GCF_059756535.1 of Pantherophis guttatus. NCBI lineage: Eukaryota > Metazoa > Chordata > Lepidosauria > Squamata > Colubridae > Pantherophis > Pantherophis guttatus. The sequence goes on along the minus strand of NC_142070.1, from coordinate 63,810,518 downwards.
TGAAGTGAGGAGACCAAGGCCTGGATGAAGAGCAGATATATATCTTTTCATATATATCTCCTACATTTATATCCATGTATCTATAAATTTGTATCTTCTCTATAAGTATATCTATGTCAAACTAGGAAACCAGGAAACCAACTGTTGAAAAGGAAAGATAAAAAGAGAAAGAGAAGATTTGGAGATTGCTTCCCTTCCCCTTCCTGTAGGCGAAAGACAACCCTTGAATAAACAGAAATGAACCAAGGAATTCAGTTAGTGTATCGAACTTTGATCTAGCTGATATATATCAGAGTTGATTCCATCTTCTTAAACATTTTACAGACAGATAATAGGGATTAATCAATCATAATCAGATATACTAATGCGCAAGAAAGTTTACATCTGACTTATTTATTTATTTATTTATTTATTTATTTATTTATTTATTTATTTATTTATTTATTTATTTATTTATTTATTTATTTATTTTATTCGGCTTATATGCCGCCCTATCTCACAATGGACTCAGGGCGGCTCACAACAATAAAACACAAGCCACAATATAAAATAAAGACCAAAATCTAAAAAATTTAAAATTAACCCTTAAAATCAATTAAAACCCCATCATCAGTCCAGGTCAAGGGATTTGAAAAGCCAAGTTTTTATAAATTGGAGAAGAAAATATGGCTTTCTCAGCGTGAATACAGATAGTCCTCAACTTACAGCAGCTCATTTAGTGACTGTTCAAAGTTACAATGGCATTGAAAACAGTGACATATGACTATTTTTCACACTTATGACCGTTGAAGCATCCCTATAGTCATCTGATCAAAACTCAGATGCTTGGCAACTGTCTCATATTTATAACAACTACAAAATCCTGGGATCATGTGATCACCTTTTGTAATCTTCTGACAAGGAAAGTCAAATTCGCTTAACAACATTACTAACTTAACAACTGCAGTGATTCACTTAACAACTTGTGGCAAGAAAGGTTGCAAAATGGGGTAAAATTCACTTAACAAACAACTTAGCAACATAAGTTTTGGCCTTAATTGTGGTCTTAAATTGAGGACTACCTGTATTTTCTACAGGCACTAGTTTGCCAAAATTTAGCACATTATTATACTTTTTTAAATATAATAACCCACTTTGGGAGACTACAGTTTGAACAGCTTTTTTTTTTTCAAACAAAAGGCAACTCTTAATAAATAAACAAACCTGAGTGTTCACTACTGCCCTTTTATTTCTCTGAAGGTGGGCATTATATTCCAGCTGTCCCAAAACTACTTCAGGCAAAAGTTATGGTACAATTACTATGGGATTCAACTAGGACCTCACACACAGCTTTAAGATCAGGACTAAGAATTATGATAGAAACTGGATCTGGATTGTTAACTTTCACTGCTGGCTAAAACTACTGTTTTACACAACAGACCTGATATTCTTGGTAACAGAGATAAGTTACAATCCACCTGGAAGATATCCATTAAATTTAACTTAAAATAAATCCAATCTATTTTATGTGCTGGTCACACCAATTTCTTTTTAATATTGGCCCCTGGTAACTCACAAAAAAAACAAATATGCTCCTCTTCTATAGAAAGCTATTCATCCAGGGTTTAATAAATGGGTTATTTGGTGCAACTCCCTAGCTCACGCTGTATGTTGCTTTCAAATGCCATCTAAGAAGAAAAGCACAACATGGAATAGTAATATCCGTGGCCCTTGGACAAAATGAATAACTCAATCATCAAAATCAGAGTTAAGCTGAAATAAGTACATTGGATACTTTTAAAAAACCAACATCTGGGGTATAATATCACTAGTTTGCAGTGCAACTTATTTAAGTAACACTGAGCTGGAGAAATAATTTTAATTTAAAGTAATGGCAGTTGTACAGAATAGGAAATTGCCTTTTTTAGGCTTTAAGTAAATTTCATATTAAATTCAGCATAGAAACCTTACTTTAAAATTGTAGTACTTGAGAATACACACAAGAGGTCTCCTTTGTTAAATATTTCAGATATTTCAGGTTTGCTTAACGTCTGTGAAATCTGAAATAGAAAAAATATGCCAGCTTACATTTTTGTCAAATAGTTTAAATAGGAAAAGGATGATAATGATGCCGGCTTTTCTTTCATTGTTCTCTTTAGTCAAGGGAAGAGGTGAAGTGACATTAGTATATATAACGATAGTAATTCTGTACTAGTAGAGGGTAAGAAAAGGGTAAGAAAAGGATCTTGACTTCTTTCTCTGCAGAACATTCTATGGCACTATTATTTTTCCTAAAACAATGGAAACAGGATATTTTTGAACTGTTAACGGTTCAAAAATATCCAATTAACTGTTAACCCATCATGTTCTACCAGTACATATAGCGGATATAAAAAGTCTACATACCCCTCTTAAAATGCCAGGTTTTTGAAATATAAACATATGAGACCAAAATAAATCAGATTTTGTTTTACCTTTAATATAACATTTAAGTGATACCATTCAATTGAAAAACAAATTGAAATCTTTTTTGGGGGGGAAATAACAATAAAAAAACTAGAATTATGTGGCTGTATAAGTGAACACACAAGTAGATATGTGGCTATGTTCAGAATTGACGATCACATTCAAACTGATGTTATATAGTAGTCAGTACACACACCTGTCACCGATTGAAGTAACTTTGATCAAGCCCTAATGAAAGTGCTTAATTTTTTTTACGGCATCAAACTGCAAGTTTTAGAATTATATATCAGTTAATAGTTTGACACATACACATATAAAAATCTGTATAGACAGATGGCAATACAAAAATATCAGTCATTAAATTCCAAAAAGTGATTTTAAATATAGATTTGCAGTGCTATAACTTGAGATAAGTTCAGAGAAAATATATTTTATGATACTAAGCACCTTAAAAAGAACAGATGTTGATACTAGATATTATATTGTCCTTCCTCCAAAGACCTGAAAGTACTGTTTGTAGCACTTCTTCCTGCATACGCCTCTCTCACCTCTACCCCCACCACCCTGTAAAATAAATAAATTACATAAACTTCATGGCCTGAGGTAATTTGAACCTGGATTTCTCTGTTATTTAGATTGCTCTTCCCTAACCCTAACCCTTCGAGATGTTGAACTATAACTTTCATAATTCCACAGCACAGACCATAATAACTACTGCAATTCAACAATATCTGTTGTGGCTAAAATAATCTGAACATGGAATCTGCATTTGGGCCAATTCACATAAACATGAAACATAAAGTGGGGGGGGGAGTAACCTTTTATTAGGCAAACAATCCACTATTAATATTTAGAGTTATTACATTTCTACTTGCTATTATTCTGCTACCCTGCTACTATGCCAGTGTTCACAATTTCTCGCAGGCTAAATAGATAAATAAAATAAATAAATAAAATAGTTATTTTATTGCTATTTAGGCCTATTTACCAGCAGCAACAAACATGCAACACAGAATAAGATTTCAATGCTGCATCTGACTAGATCAGGACTGTCAAACTCGCGGCCCACTGGCTGCGACGTCAGTTTGACACCCCTGGATTAGATTATAAAAACACATTCCATTATGTAATTTATATTACCTCTCTGTGTGCGTGTGTTTATGCGTGTGTGTAATGTGTGAGTGTGAAATGCATCTAGTATCTCACAGGAGATTAAGATGTGCACATTTTACAAACCAACGTCCCTGTGGCTTATCCCATGCTCTACGTCATTGCTACCAATGGCTGATTGCCATGGAGACCGTTCGACATTTCCATGATGAATATTTAGGTGCAACAGGTGTGCACAGACAGCCTACATTCTCCTTTCTGTTCTCATACAATGAACTAGTGAATCTTTCAATTATTATGGGTCACTTTCAGGTGCACATTGATTTGTTCATTTAAGAAATGATACATATAGCATCTAAACCTAAGGATAGGGAGTCCTAAAATTGAACAGACATATATAAATATATATACTGCTTAAAAAAATAAAGGGAACACAAGCAGAAGACATACGAGATATGAATGAATGAAATAGCCTTATTAAATACTTTGTTCTTTATATACAGTAGTTCATACACTGCTCAAACAACTAAAGGGAACACAAAACTACTGTATGTAACGAACAAAATATTTAATAAGGCTATTTCATTCATTCAGATCTCGGATGTCTTCTGCTTGTGTTCCCTTCATATTTTTGAGCAGTGTACGTGTGTGTGTGTGTGTGTGTGTGTGTGTGTGTGTGTGTGTGTGTGTGTGTATACACACACACACACCATTCATCCACCCATTTTATTTTATTTTATTAAAAAAAACTCTGGATTTTGATTATTGCACCACTTAAATAGAAATAGGTATAAGCTTTGAGTTTCCAGAATGGCTTGAAGCAAGCAAGAAAAAAGTGTGGCATAGGTTTGAAAGGAGAAAAATAGTTAATGCCGTTTGTAGCAAGATGAATTCATAGATAGAGTGATTTAGAGAAGAACACACACACACACACAGAGCCTCAGTAATTTATATCATTTTGTACCAAGCACCTTCAATTACACTTGTTGAAGGTGCTCGGTACCTATAATATGTAACATCTGTGATATTAAGTGAAACAGAAAGGGTTAAGGTGCCATCTCAGAATGATAAGAAGTAGTGTTGTCTAGAGCCTTGGTAGTACAGTGGTCTAAGGCATCCTGTTATTAAGCTGGTTATTAAGACCAGCTGCCTGCAATTACTGCAGGTTCGAATCTCGCCAAGGCTCAAGATTGACTCAGCCTTCCATCCTTTCTAAGGTAGGTAAATTGAGGACCCAGTTGTGGGGGCAATAAGCTGACTTTGTATAAATATACAAAAGGATGAAGGTTATTGCTGAGCACATTGTAAGCCGCCCTGAGTCTCCGGAGAAGGGCGGCATATAAGTCAAATTAAAAAAAAAAAAAGATTGTGGAGATGGATATGAAAGTAGAAATCTGTAAGTTGGTAATAGCTGCTTGTTTTTCTTGAATAGCGTATAATATAAGAGGGCGCTATGGCTGAGCAGTGAAAGACATTGAGCTTGTCAGCTGGAAAACTGACCGACCAGGTTTGAGACCCGAGCACCACATGACGGAATGAGTACCCATTACTTGCTCCTATCCACCTAGCAGTTCAAAAGCGTGCAAATGACAGTAGATAAATAGGTACCACTTTGGTGGGAAGGTAACAGTGTTCTGTGCACCTTGGCATATACCATGCTGGCCACATGATCATCAAAGTGTCTTCAGACAATGCTGGCTGGAGATGAGTGCCACCCCTAGAGTCGGACATGACCGGATAATATAATGATTAATAAGTGATAGTAGAAGAACAAATTATGGAAAATATTCTGAATTAATGCAATTAATGCAATTCAGGAGGAAAATACCCTTCCACGTGATATAAATTTATTGATTTATTAAACCAATTTGTATATCAGCCCATCTTACAAAATAGCAACTCTAGACAGCAAAAAAAAAAAAGGTAAATAAAAGTTAATAAAATACATGAAACCAGACTAAAAGAAAGAATAACAGATAAATGGACTTTAAAAATAGCTGAACCACTTCACTAGTTCACCTATACCCTGGAGTCCCCAGGCCTGCTGGCATAACCAAGTTCAAATGTGACAAAGTTGACCTCACTTCAGAGAAGAAAAGATTCCACAGTGCAGAAGCCATAGCAGAAAAGTCCTGCAACCTACAGCTTGTCAAATAATGCTCCCCAGGAGACGGAGCATGGGGAGAATGGTCAGATGAAACTGAAAAGAGATGATCACTCAGTTAATGTGCTGTGCATTCATACAGGGCTTGTATGAATGAATAGATAAGAGAGAATGGAAAACTTCCATGTATCATTCGGAAAACTAAGAATGAATAAAAACAGCGACTGATTGGCGAACATCATCTTAGAAAAACATTTTAAAAATGAACTTGATTTTTTTTTAAATGTAACTGAATGAACCTAGAATTATTGAAGCAATAGGCTGTGTTCCAATGAAAAACTTTAATATATTATTTTCCCAACAAAATAAAATAATACTTAAAAATATGTTGGCAAGGCTAATGAATGTATGTGCATTTATGCTGTGCTTGTTGGCTAAGCATGTGAATAATTTTTTGTGAATGTTAGTACTAGATGATGTAGCACATTGGATCTGGAGATGTTGGTATCAAAGATGAAGTTAGTTGTGATTGACGTGGACAGTGGAGTTGCAATTTATATATTAAGAATGAAAAGAGCTGAAAAGAGCACATAGATGAATTTTTTGTACCTTTGTAGCATGTTTTCTAAAGATGGGAGAATGCATGAAGAAAAGATGTGAGGGATAAAAATTTGCCAAACTAAGAGAAAATAGCTATGCATAGAAGTGTGTTTCTGTCCAATTTGTTTTAAGGAATTAAATGTTGGTTATATAAGGAGAAATATAGTGGAATATAGCACTAATGGGGTACTATAAAGTATGTAACATAACATGAAAAAGATCAGTAAATATGAACAGGTGATGAATTAATGTGGACTGAATATAAAATGAACGACAGGTATTAAAGAAACACAATGAGGTAATTTGGTCATGCAGAAAGAATGGAGATTAGATAAGTGGATAAATAGCTAGACAGACATATATATCTAAACATACACACAAAGAACAAATGGGCTGACAGCAAGAGGATGGCTGAGAAATTCATTATGGGGGCGACGAGGCGCTCCCATGTGACACCTCTCCTGCGCGAGCTGCACTGGCTCCCGGTGGTCTTCCGGGTGCACTTCAAGGTGTTGGTGACCACCTTTAAAGCGCTCCATGGCTTAGGGCCGGGGTACTTACGAGACCGCCTTCTGCCACCAATAGCCTCCCACCGGCCAGTACGCTCACACAGTGGGCCTCCTCAGGGTGCCGTCCGCCAGACAATGTCGGCTGGCGAACCCCAGGGGGAGAGCCTTCTCTGTGGTGGCGCCCACCCTCTGGAACAACCTCCCCCCAGAGTTACGTACAATAACAGACCTCCGGATTTTTCGTCGGGCCCTGAAAACCCATTTATTTCAACTAGCTGGGCTGGCTTGAGTCAAATTTTAAACTGATTTTAAATTGGAATTGTTTTAATCACGGCCAAAAGATTTAATTATTTTAATCAGTTTTTAGATTTTGTATGTTTTGTATGTATGTCTTGTTTTTATTTTCGGCTGTTCACCGCCCTGAGTCCTATATTGGAGAAGGGCGGTATAGAAATTTAAACAAACAAATAAATAAATAAAAATTTGGCCCACAAATTAAAAACTAACATACACCCATTATAAAATTCATATTAGGCCAGCCCGACTTGTTGGAACAAAAGGGTCTTCAGGGCGTGGCGAAAGGTATGCAGGTCGGGGATCATACGAACCTATAGGGGCAGCTCATTCCAGACGACTGGTGCCCCAACAGAGAAGGCTCTCCCCCTGGTGTCGCCAGTCGGCATTGTTTGGCCGACGGCACCCTGAGGAGCCCCTCTCTGTGGGAGCGTATTGGCCAGTGGGAGGCTGTCGGTGGCAGAAGGCGGTCTCATATATGCCCCAGTCCTAAGCCATGGAGTGCTTTAAAGGTGGTGACCAACACCTTGAATTGCACCCGGAAGACCACCGGGAGCCAGTGCAGCTCGCGCAGGAGAGGTGTTACATGGGTGCGCCAAGTCTCCCCCATAATCACCCGCGCGGCCGCATTCTGGACCAGTTGGAGCCTCCGAGCGCTCTTCAAGGAGAGCCCCATGTAGAGAGCGTTACAGTAGTCCAGACGGGATGTGACGAGGACATGAGTGACCGTGCGCAGGGCATCCCAGTCCAGAAAGGGACGCAACTGGCGTATCAGGCGAACCTGATAAAAAGTTCCCCTTGCCACGGCCATCATATGATCTTCCAAAGACAGCCGTGCATCCAGGAGAACACCCAAGTTGTGAGCCTTCTCTGAGAGGGCCATTTCTGATGAAATGTATTTTTCTTTGTTTTCATTTGTCTTGTTTTTGAAGATTACCATAAATTCTGGGTGTTCTCTTGGATAAATACAGTACATACAGAAACAGCATTTATTTATTTAAAATTATACTATTATCTGAATAAGACACCATGTTTAATTTTGGAGATTTATACTTAAATACTGTGTGAAACCAAAGGTGTTTTTCCAAAAGAAAACTGGACTTTGTTTTTAGGACTTTGTAGGAAAAATCAAAATCTAGCTGCCTCCTGAAAAAGCACCTTTGGGACAACCATGACTTGGATGACTGACAATCTCCATATATATATACTGTGTGAAATGTTTTAATACTTTTAAGCATATTCATAAAATATTTAAATGTAAATCACCTCATACTCAATGTATTATTCAACAATTATTGAATCATTTCTTCTGTGACTTTCATCTTTGTCCATCTTTTATATAATATTGCTGTGTGTATCCAGTCACCCTTAACAAAATGAAATTATCCACGTCTAACAACAGAGAAAATAATGTAGCATATTATCTGTACCAGAAAGTGATTTTTATAGTATATTGCAGAGTGATTTGTTTTTTGTTATATTCAATATGCTAAAATGTGTTTCAAAAGCTAACAACCCAATCTTCATTAATAAAAAGTTACATGACCATTTAATACTGGAGATAAATTTGTTTCAAATTGCTTTGTTATAAAACAAGGATATACTTAATCACTGTTTACGTTTATACAGTATAGGACTACCCATAGATCATCAAGCCTAATAAATCCAGACCTTGATTTCAGGGAACAGAGACAGCAATAAAATGTAGATTATGTTATCAATAAAACAGGTTGTATGTTTAAAGGTAATCTTCTAAAATTCTTAACTCTTCATAATTATTTCATAAATCTAGTCTTGTAATGTAATTTATCATGTGCATAAAATATTTCATAAAATAAATTGGGTTAAAATATATATTTTTTTCTTCCTAGTATTCTTCCTGCAAATGCAGGATCTACTCTTCTTTTTTCAGATGAACAGAGCGTTGATCCATTGGTTGAGACAGGAACTGAACAACCAATTTAAAATGAGATATTGTATTTTATATCTTGCTGTGTATTTTGGATGAAAATGTGTGCATGATTTTTACCATAATATTACTACTTCTGGATCTTGATTTATGTCTTAAAAGTTCCTCAAATAATTTCTGCGACTAAAATTGTATGTATGGTTCTCTCCCAAATATATGAATATTGCACATAATCGGCCTTCTTCCAAGCAAATCAGCACAAAACAAATCAGACATCATTAACATTATATTTATTTATATTCCAGCTTCATACAAACTGGATAGAAGCATAAACATAGTACATTTCTACCATTTTCAACAAAAATATATAACCAATATGTACAATTATTGTATTAAAAATACAAAAGGGATACAGACTCCACCAATGTCTTTCTAAAAGACATACAGGTACAAGTAGTATCAAAAGTATGAGGAAATCACCAGTAAATCGTACATTCTGCACTTGACATCACAGAGTGAACTGAGATTAGCAGTTCTATGGTCTACAATTACTTAATTCCTATATAACATTTGTGCAACTTGTGAGACAGCTAGGTTTGTTCTGTTTTGCTATATGCACATGAGGTCCATAGCCTATATAATGAAACTGGCAAATGCATATTACATGTAAAATTACAAATGCATAATTGACAATATGATATATAAGCAAATAGAGAAAAGCTATGATTATAGGAGAAAGAGATTAAATAAAGCACTGACATTATTCAATACAGTGAAAAACCACTGTAAATTGATCTTTATAAGTTGATACTATTTACTTTTATTTACTGATCAATATGATCAGCTGAATTTAATGAAAAAACAAAAACCCAAGAACAGCAGTTCCTCACATTTGAGTACTACTCGGATTGGCAGCCTTCACTTTTCTGGAGTCTGTGCAAAACCAAAAATAACAACAGAAAATAGAAAGGGGATGTAGTTTCATTTCCAACACTAAAAGGTTCATAGCAGCTGTAAGCAGGTGATTGATACCCGCTGGCCTCCTCTATATATGCAATGTTCTGTAAAAGACAATTGTGAATAATTGTTCACTGCAAAAGCTTGCTGAGCAACACCTACTTTCTTCAAAAGGTTCACTATTTTCTAATGCCAAGCCAATAGCAACACAATTTGAGATTAGTATTAAGGGTTGGCACTGGTTGCAGTGTGTGCTGAATTGCCTTAATACATTACCCTGATTATTTCTGTCTGACAAAAGCCCATTACTTAGTACAAGGAGGAGGATGGAAAAAATCATGTAAGTATTTTCAGCAAAAGATGATATTGCCATTTGACAATTGAGGACAAATATTTTTACTCACCATCCTGTATTCCTTAAGGCACAGGAAAAGGACACTAACTTTCTTCACAGATTATTTGCAAGTCAATAGAACCACATCATTAGAGATGCAAAGCAACAAAACCAGCAATTCTGAAATTAATCAACTCTGCTTTGAGTGGAACACTAAAAACGAAGCTTGAAAGGCTGAATCCTTCCTATAAACCGTGGCATTTTTAGCTAACCACATCATCGCTTTAAACAAAAAAAAGTAGTCCAGGCTAGCAAACTTTCTTAAATAATACAAAATAATACTGTAGTTAATGCAGGTGTAACCTTTTATCCTTCTCCAAATACAATATATATATAGAGTAGCAACAAAGGCATTGTAAACAAGAAACAAGCACTGTGTACTTGAAGGATTTCAATACATTTCTTTCTTAATAAAGGCCAAATGCATTTGTCCACTAGTTGATCTCTTCATCACAATCAAGTGAAGTGCTAGGATCATGATTAAGATAAGAAAAAGGATTTAAAATGCTTCCAGGCATGGGAGAGTGCAGCCAGAGTTATGAGTTGATCTAGGAATTTGGAATGATACTGTGTGATGTAGTAGACAGCGACAGTGATAGCTGAGAGAGTGCTGCACTGCGCATTTCAAGCAACACAGTTTGAAAAGTGCCAGGGCAATTTCTTCACAGTATTTCACATGCAAGGGGAGAAGGGGAGAAGAAGCCCATGCTGTTTTAAGGCAGGGAAGGAGGCACAGGTCCACCATCCTTTAATTAATGTTCCAAGGCTCCTATATTAGGGATGTCATCTTGTGCTCTCCTTAAAGTTGGCTTACTTGTAATCCCGAAAGCTCCAATTCTTAGACGGCAGAGACTTGTTCATCTTCTGCAAACACAACATGACAGGAGGGAAATAAAGATAGACATACTTAAAACTTAATACCTCACAAATATATATATATATATTTATATATATATATATATATTCTGTCTTCATACTTTATCTTCCTTAAACACTGAATTTTGGGGGACTATGTTTTCTTTATTTCCTCTCCACTAAGATACTACATGTTAATTTTAACATATCAATTAATTAAACTTGACAGGCAATTTGGCATTCTGCTTAGAAGTTTTTAAAGTTATGTTTGTCACATACTCTTTTCGTCAGTCTTGTCTTCTAGTGAATACATGCATTTTTCTTAGCAATAGTTTTCAGAAGTGATTTGCCATTGCCATTGCCATTGCCTTCTTCCTAGTCCTGAAACAGAGTGATTGCCCCAAACCTTCCTTGCTGGCCTCATGTCTAAGGCAGGACTAGAACTCAGAATTTCTTGATTTCAGCCCAGAGCCTTTAACTGCTACACCAAACTGGCATATATTTGGTATTCTTAAATTTGGTTCTATTTCATTATAATCCTGAATTATATATTACAATCGAAGTACACCTTTATAATTGGCCTGAGGGGTTTTACTCGAATTTGACCATACCCAGCTATTATCGTGGAGCAAAATCAAGAAGGCCACAATTTCTTCAGCTTTGCTTTAAATATCTTGGTATAGAAAACAGTGTATTTAAAAATGTCTTCAACATCTGTTCAGAGAAGCTCTTTTTCAACCAATACACCACATTAAAATAATTATCAACATGTGGTATGAGCTTTCAGCCTTTTACAAAGGCTTGGGAGAATCCTAGTATATTTGCCAAACAGTTAAATGATCTTTTCCTTCATAAACATATTCAGGCAACAAACTGAGAAATTTTAATGTCAGAGCCTGAGACATTTTTTTTGTAGATTTGCACCATCCCTTCTAATACCCTTTGTGAAATTATCCTTTTATGATTTTCAAAATGTGATAAGATGTTTACCATCCTCCTCTGTGGAAAACCCTTGAGACTGATAATGAGCAAGATGTGGGTCTGACTCGTTTGGTTTATGCCACTGAGGTTTGTTAACAGGCCTGATAGAGGAATGACCCTGTGATTGCTGCTGTGAAGGTGAAGCTGAAGTCCCAGGGGATTCATTAGACCGTGCCACCATCCTAGACCTCTGAAGTGCTACGTTGTAATCTGGAGGTTTTCGGGCTGGATGAGAAATTCCTTCTGCAAAATCAATAGGTATTCCTACATAACCCGGAGGGGTTGGTGGTGGTTCACGATAACGACCCTCTTTTCGAGCTGCAGTAAAATAATACACTATTAGCAATCATTTAAAAGTATTTGTGTAATTCATAATACATACTGATATTGACTTTGTATTAAGTTATCTGCAATATCTTGCAAACCATCATATGCATCATAACGACGAAGCATTAAAAAAAATCCACTGCCAGTCTTTTGTGGATTTGAACCATCTCGTCTAATGCCCTAATCTTTTTATTTTCAAAATGTGATATGATGTTTACATGAACTTGATTACATAAGCCAGTCAAAAGGCAGTTATGTTTTCAATTTTATTGATTCTCATGGGGAGCTGATCATGGGTTTAAAACTTTTCTATGAAGTAAATATCATACACAAATGTTTAATTTGGCTTAACTATGCAAGTGTATCTATCTACACAGTTTAGACATTATTTTAATGTGTATGTCTTATTTATAAGACACAAATAGAAACACTTTAAGAACACTACAGAGAAGACAGAAAAGCAATTGACCAGAAGTGGAGATTTAAAAACATTTTAGAAAGCACTCATAAAGGAAATTCACAAAGGAATGGTGACATCTGGAAAAGATGTTTTACGACTTTAGTACTATAAAAATATAGTACACTACATGGGTTCTATGTAATAAAGTGTAATATATCATTAGAATTTAATTGTTTAGCAAAAGGCAAATAATACTAAACCAATTTGCAAAGTATATGGTTTTAAATATTTATATATTTCCCTCCTCATAACAAGATTCATGTTTTCCTTAATTTTTTCAGCATAATTCAATAAAATCATTAATAATATTAAAACAAATGAAGTATATAATTCGAAGTACTCTTCCAATAAAATAATTGTTTTTGTTTATCTTTCAATTCACTAAACATTTGAAATGGTTTTTTTCCAAAAACAATTTCTTCAAGATGAACAAAGTAAAAGTAATAAATATTTGAATTGTCATAGAATGCAAATTGAATTGGTATCTGAATAAGCTAAAAGACAACCTAAGTCCTTTTGTGAGGAGGGGGAAATGAAAAATCAATCAATACAGACAAAGTTAGCAAAGAAGGCATTGGACCTCATTGTAGGTTCTGCTTTGGCACATTCCAGTCTCCCCACTCACTCTAATTTTTTTAACATAAAAAAATGTGTGTGTGTGTGTGTGTAGGGGGAGCTGGCACATTGCAAAGGACTTCTAGCATCATTTCTGTTGCTAAGACCATAACCTTTCTTAGGCAATAAACTGATTCATTTGCAAGTCAGCTCAATTGTCAGAAAAAGGACAAAATTTACAAGGAAACATTGTGGGTGCTTAGTAGCTTGATATTTTGTTAAAGGGAAAGCCCCCTATTCCCCACCCCCCCCGTCATTTTATGAGAAATAGGGTTTCCAAATTCCAAATATCCCAGTCAGCCAAAAGCTGATTTGGTTTCATTATATGTCCACACAGTCAAGTGAAAGTCAGTCTACTCAGAATGAGATTAATGCTTCCTGTTCTCAACTACTTTGATTTAACTGGGTCACTACGACAACTCTGGATGCTGTGTAATTACTAAACCATTATGATGCTAAGATATATGATCAGTAATTTGCTTTGACTTGTTTATGACAGCATTCTACATTCTGGTCATTTCCATAAGTTTTGGACCTCAACTGCTGTAATGTTCAGCCAGAATGACTTTCAGAGTTGGGGGAAACTGATGGTGTAAGTGGGCTTAGGTAGAAGCTATAGGCTAGAATAGATTGGGTGGGAAGCAGCAACTGTGCATAGGAAATTCATTTTTTCCATAACTCTTAATATTTACACACATAGTCTTTATAAGTGTGTATTGTGTGTATTGCTTTGTGCAAATGAACTTATTAATATTGCTTTAGTAACATGATGATTATGATGACAATGACAAAAGCAGTATCTGCAACAGAAAGCATTACTTTTCACAGTGTAAATGGTTTCATGGAAAAAAAGAAATTACGAGACAAAGGTTAACTTCTGGCTACATTTTTAAAAAGTCTAAAGAAAAATATCTATAAAATTAATCCATAATAAATACGTAGGATATTTTGTGGAAAACAAAATTAAACTTACCAATAAGACCCTTTGTATTACTTGTTGGCATAGCTATATGAGCTGGCATAGGAACCGGCTTTGAATCCTCTGTTGTTATAGACGTTATGCTACTGGATTCAGCTTCAATTGATACATCTTTCCCACCCTTCCGTTTTATGGTACCTGTATCACCTTCAGAGTCCTCTCCCCAGTATCCTGTGGAGGATGCCCAGCTTGCTCTGGACTGTGCTTGATCAAGGCCCTCCCTACCTTGACTCTGCCTGCCATACTTTGTGCCTTGATCGGAGAACATCAATGGGTCCATGTGACTGCCTGAGGCCCACAGTCCTGCCCCATCGCCTGAATTATCGAAATGAACATGTCCAAAAGGCAGAGTTTCCCAACTTCGCTGATGTTGTATTGTCTGTATGTTGTCATGGGAACCACTTGAGCAAGAAGTCCAACTGCCTCGGCCACTATCTGCTGCATCAAGTGATGCTCGATCTCCCTGATCCTGGGATAGTTCCTCCGTACTGGGAGAAGAAAGCATGGTTGCTGCAGCATAGAACCCTCTGTTTTCTGACAGGGCTGCATAGGAGCTAAAAGTGCATAGCAATGAAATAATTAGTCACTATAACATAACCCAATGATGTAACCAATGGTGACTGGTAGACTAGAAAACAAATTTTATACCTTTTGTTCCCCTGAATACCTTAAAAAGTTATTCCTCCCTTACTTATATTCTGCAATTATACAAAGCATTTTAATCATTACAGATTCAGGTAGTCCTCAACTTACAACTATTCATTTAGTGAACATTCAGTTTTATAACAGTAGTGAAAAATATGACTTTTATGATAGTTTTGCAGCATTGCAGCATCCCCAGGGTCACATGATCAAAATTCGGGTACTTGGTGATTGGCATGTATTTATGATAGTTGCACTGTCCTAGGGCCTTGTGATTATTGTAACCTTGCCAGATGGCTTCTGACAAGCAAAGTCAACGGGGGAAGTCAGAGTCACTTAATGAATGTATGAGTCACTTAACAATTGAACTGATTCACTTAAACACCCTGGCAAAAATGGCCATAAAATGGGGCAGAATTCACTGAACAATTGCCTTGATTAGCAAGGGAAATTTTGGGCTCAATTGTGGTCATAGGTTGAAGACTATTTGTACTGTAATGTCCAAATACTTGCAACTAAATCTATCATAATCAGTTCTATTTCGAGTAAGATAAGTTTGGGTTTTCAACATATATTTTTTCTATTTTTTTTCTTTCAGAGAATAAGAATATAAATGAAATAAATAAGATATTCAGATCTAGCAAAAGAACAGATCAGGCTTAGAAACATACGTAGTATGGTGATACACAGATAAATAGATGCATTGGTAGACATACACACATACACATACACAGTTTTTAGGTTTTATGACCCCAGGAAAAGGCAGCTGCTTCAACCATTGCCTAAAGGACCTATCTATATTTATATGCTGATCTGCTTTGAAAGATTTTTTTAGATATTGAATCTAAAAGTATAGCAGAGAGGAGGGCTCAGGAGTAGAATTAGTCTGGACTAATTAAGTAAACACAAGAGGGCAAGGTCTGACCCCCCACCCCCACACATTTGAGCCTTATCTAATCTTCACCAGGCAAAAACTGCTGGCTGGGGATATTCCTGTGAAATAGGCATAAAACAATAAATTAGCAAGTTTGAACTCCACATATCTGGGTTTGGTTGTTCATGCCTGACATTTGATCTTTATTACAGATCTTATTGATTTAATTCTTTTAATTATCTTAACTTTTGCATTTGTATGTTTTTTAATTTTGACTGTTCACCGCCCTGAGTCCCTTCTGGGAGAAGGGCGGTATACAAATTAAATTAATAAAAATAAATAAATAAATAAATAAATTTTATAAATCCTACAGTTTAGTCTTATATTTCATATAGTTTCTAAGTCATCAACAGGCAAAATTGTTGAAGTTTTATAGCAACATATGTATTCAAAACCTGATTCAAAGAGTGAAATAAATAAATAAAAATCACATGGAAAACTTAAATAAATATAAGAAATGAACATCATACCCTAAACTGTACTGATCCGGTTCAACCATGGGTCGTCTTTCAATCCTGCCCACTCCAAGATTAGTCTCAACAATGCTGACTGAGTGTCTCTGTCTTCTTTCATCTTGTAGAGACCCTGACATGGAGTCAAAAGAAGAATTGCTGACAATGCTAGATCGAGAAGAAATTTCACTGTGACCAGAGTCGGAAAAGTTATCCACTGTGCCACTAGGAGCCAGCATGTAACCTGCAGGAAGAATAGTTTAATTACTTAATAAAACTTTCCACAATTTTTATAAAAAATGAACAAAACAAATTCAAATGTCTTCTTATTCCAAAAACAAATAAAGTATAATGGAATATTGATAACATCTCATTTCCAAGATCCTGAGTTTGAAAAGGAGGAAGAATAATATGCAATGTATTCTTTTGATAAATGTATCTTTTTTATCAGTTTGATACCCTACTTCGCACAATCTGTTCTTTTTCAGTCTTTCGCATGATTCCTTCACAATAGACAACTATACTTGCACTTTTTATTCAGTTCTGACAGAATAAACATGTCTGGCTATTCTATCCTTAATAATACAAAAATAAAAATGTGCAGTAGTTATTCACTTTCCTTGAACTTACTGATATGCTTTTTGAAAGAATTTATCTCCACATATGGAGATACTATGCCTGAAAATGAAGGCAATCCTATGACATTAAATTTCCATACTTCTCCATAATTATAATTCTTGGCAGCACACAAAAAGGAACATAACTCATCCACAGCATGCATGCATGCATGCCTAAAATGAATGAATGAATGAATGAATGTATGAATGTATGCCAATGGAACAGGAAGAAATGATAATTAAAAATAACTACCATTTAGCTACCATAAAGACAAAGCAAGAAATAAAGAAAAAATATTTAGAAGATTCATTATTTCATAATGAAGTTTTTAAAAGTTCTTTGTAATTGCTTTGTATTGTTGCTTCAGAAGCCCTCTGGTGTCTGGGCTTATCAAATTTCCAAGGAAAGGCTTCTCTGCAGCATATGGGTCACGACAGAGAAACCTATTTTCCCAGCCAAATAAAAGTAAAAAAACCTGACTTTTCTGATGAAAAAAACAAAATCAGAAATAAAGTTATAGAGATTATGAGATTATGATATGACTATAAAAAGTTGGCTGTGGCTGAGTTAATTAAACTCTTCTAAGTCTGTTCAGATGAATCAGCTTTTTTTTCTAATTTTTTCAGTCAACTGAATGTAAAGGGAGCGCATAAAGCAGTTAGCAGTGTTTTTTTGAGACAAAGAAGCATTCAATATTGCCTATAAATCTATACACATTCTTGCATATATTTTAATATAAATTTAAGAACACAGAGAAAATTATTCCCTTAAGAGACTTTATGACATAACATATAATTTATAATGGAAGCAAACGTCTCTTCATTATAAAACATGGTTTACTGGATTTTTGGCAACGTATTATATTTTTGGCACTAATGATTATGGCTTGTTAACTGTTACTATAGCTAACTATGATTAGAGAAGAGAGCATGTGAGAATTTTAAAATATTAATATATTTTATTGTATATTATTATAAAAAATATTTTATAATAAATTTTAATATATTATAATATATTAAAATATTTTTTTAAAAATTAAAAATATAATTAATATACATTTTCTTGGAGAGCTCTGGGGTGAGGTGGGAGGAGAAGATAACTGTGAAGAAGCATTTGAAATTGTGTCTTCTGCTTGCTTCTTGTGGCGGTCCAAACTTCCTTCTTCAGAGAGTGAAAGAATTTTCTTTAAAGCTTGTGGGGAGTTTATGCCTTAAAGGGAAAAAAGAAAACAAACTTCAGATATATATACACTTTCCTGAGTATGTGCATATTAAGGCACCTCATGGACCTTTCAAATGCAACATTAATTACATTTTAACTCACCATTCATATAGCTCATTACCCATTTACATTTATCTTCACCACCCTGCCAGGAAATTACGCAATATAGAGAGACGGAAGAATGACTCCCAAATCTCAAAGTGTATGACACTCTTGCTAATGTCAACTCATGCCAATTCATAAATTATTATGATTCAGAAGAAACAACTGATATGTACAGTTCATCATAGTAAAAAAAGTAAGCTTGAATAAAATACATGCAAATAATAATCAATTCACTCTCCAGATAAAGAGACGATAAGATATTATTCACATATGCTCTGGATGGTTGTTCCTCATGAAGAGAAGAGACTGTGGGACTGCATTTTTCCACCAGCTTGAGCACCAGGAGATGATGCAATTAATCATCTTGCTCTCAACCACAGTGGAGACTTAAAAGACATTAAGTCAAAAACCTTGCTTTCTAATCACTTTTGGAAATTGCTCATCAGCTACTATTAGAAACCTTTGGAGTGACAAGTTTAAAAATGCTGGGTGAGGCTGCTTTTAATCATGAACAAAAAGTTTTAATCATACACTTAAAAAAATTAAAGAATCTGAAAGAAACATCAAAAAGCTAAATAAGATTTTGATCCTAGAAAATTATAAAAAGATTAAGGGTCCAGATAAAATTGGAATAGTGAATCATTTACAATAAAATTTTGGAATTAATTATAAAATATGAACAGCTTCTTGTGGGAAATAGATCCTGTTTTGGTTGTTACAAGACATAACATGCATAAAGATTATTATGTTTACAAAAACTGGGTCCTTGAGGGGATTAAAGATTTTAGAAAGATGAAAGCTTGCAAGATGGTGCAAAATGTTCTAACTATAAAAATGCTTTATTTATTTATTTTTGTTGGAAAAATGGAATCAGAAAATAATAGTCATAATATCAGCGATGACAGTAATGGTCTACTTTTATGGACAGACTATGTCCAAAAGATGTCATTGAAGAAATGTGAGATGCAGAACAAACTTTATCTGACAAGGTAGAGATAGTATTGAAAGTAGATTTAAAACTCACAGTCCAAGAGATTAATTTGGAAAAATACATTTTATTGGATCTACAAAAAAAAAAAATGGCTGAATTTTAAAATGGAAATACAAATGACAAACCAAGAAAGTGACCTGAATAATATTTTCCTACTAGCTTAAAAAAAAGAGACTTGTTAAAACTTTTAATATCTCTGTGTGATGGGACAAAGAAGAAATAAAAAATAAAATAAAATGCTATAACAATATTTGAATGAAATAGATTGAGATGGTTAGAATTAAATGGGAGGAATATAAAGTTGGTTTATTTGATCAAAGTTAAAATAAAATATGTTGTTCATTCTGGTTACCCTTTATGGACTTTCTGCTGACACGAGGACTGAAAAGCTGCTACTATTTATGAATCTCTCATAGATAAGAGATGGGATATGGAATGAAGCAAAAATATTTGTAACATTAAAAGGCGAAAACTTACTAAATATGTTTATGCTTGTGATGAAGATTTGAAATCACTTCTTTATACACTTTTTCTTTACTGTGGTCTTCTTTTTTTTCTTCTCTTTTTTCTTTTTCACTATTCTTTTCCCTTCTCTCTATTTTTTTTAAGTTTAGCTTGTATTAGATTTTACTATTATTAGCAAAATTCTTAATAACAATTGTATATATTTTTGTTTAATTTTTTTTGTGAGAATTTGTTTTCGTCCAAAACAAAATTCTTTGTAGAACTTACCAAAGGGTGGGAGATCTTTTACTGGTACTTTCTTACGAGAAGGATAAAGTGATACAGCAGGAACCTGTAAAACCTGGTTTGCTTTGGACTGTTGTTGCTGCTGAGTCTTCTGCTGCATCCCTGATCGATGTGTAACTGGGGACGTTTCAGCTTTTCCAGACCGTTTGTCCCCTGGAGTTTTGGGTACTTAAGCAAAAAACATAGCATGACATAGATTAAGATGATAATTGATTATGTTAGAATCTTTGAATTTTAAATTGAGTCTAATGACAAATGGTATTAATATCTATTTAAAAAAATAAACTATAATCTGTTCTCAATTCTAAAATATTCCTTATTCAACTGAAAGGCAATGTCATTAAAAATAATATGACATCATAATAAAGAGTAATAAAACTATTTATATAGTTTAAGGCATGAAAACATAAGATATTAAAAAGAAAAGTGTAAGAATGTGTAAGTACAATCTACATTGGTATAAGTAACCAGTTTGCTAATGCAAACAGCCTAATCATAAAAACTTTTCTTACTTACATGGCAAAAAAAAAATATTTACATTTATTTCCATTTATTTATTATTTGTAACCTTCCGTAAACTTACATACATTAGGAAAGATTAGATTCAATTAAGAAACTAAAAAAATTATAAAAAATGAAGTATTTTAATAAATAAAACCCAAATGTTTATGAATAGCCAGGCCTGAACTTAATGCCAAATAAAACTACTATTAATATAAGTTGACTTGGGTGCAGTTTATCTGTACCCTAATAGCTATTAGAGTACAGAGGAACATGATTCAGGATACTGTAATTTTGATTTTAAATTTATTTCATCCCTGTCATTTTGGGATAGTAATAGAGCAAAAAACAATACTTACATGTATTGCTGGCTGGTTCACACTGCAAGGACAATGCCTGGAGACTTTCTTCATCCATTTCCAAGTCTAGGTTAGAGAGATACTGTTTGACTTTTCGAGCCATCTGGGCATCTTCATATAGCTTTTTGGCATTAAGAAATGAGCTGCGACGCACCCGTTTTTTGTGTCCACCTGTTTGTGCAACATCAAGTACTGCTGTGTTTGTACTGCCTTGGCTAAGAGATCTAGGGTAAAGAAGATGATAAGTCTGAAATTGAGCTCATCGCTAAATCCTTTAAAGAACTATAAACATGCAAAGTTCTGCATGAAGTCAATCTATGGTCAAAGCTCACATGCCTCAGTCAGGTAAGTCATACAATTAAAATAAAGGCTAAAAATCAAGAATTTTAAAATCACATTTTAGTTATAAGTCTGTGCATATATTCATTAAAATATATCCATAATACCTACTCTGCCCAAAATAAAAAATAATGAAATTCTACATCATTGGGAAATGATCCGTACTAATTCTTCACAATAATCTATTTCAAAAGCAGTACTAGTAAATAAAATGGGCTCATGCATAAAAATATCACTAGTGAGTAAATAGAGATCAAATTTCACTGAAGGTTAATGTCAAATACTTTTTTAAAAAATGTATATTTGGAAGTATATTTATTAAAACATTTAATTTGTTGCAAATACTGTAACAAATCTCTCTCTTTTATTTTCTCCAGTTGAAATGAATATCTTGTTATATAATAAAGACTCTTATTAGTTAATAAGGAAACAACATGCAGGTTTGGATGTTTTTTTGTATGGGAGACTTATATCTAAGTAGTTAACAGCAAAAATGAAGTTTGGTTTGAATGAAGACTGATTTGTAGAAAGATAATTTAGTTAGTTGAGCTGTAAAAAGCACTGTATTTAAAATGTAATTCACACAAATTTGGATAGTGCTCCTAATTTCTGAGACACATTTAAATTTATTTTTGATATAACTGAACCACCATCACACAACCCAATTTTGGAACACAAATCCCATTAAATGGGACTGCTAAATCCAACCAAAGTGTCTCATGACTTGTAAAATTTCACAGCTCTTATATTTATGACCTCAAGCAAAAGAAGCACTAGGATTAAATCTGATGTAAGTAAAAAAGTGTTATCAAAAAGGAAAAAGTGCTAAGGCATCAGAAAATTAAAGAGAAGCAAGAAAAGTACAATGCAGATGTTCAAGAAAGGAATGGCTGCCTGTATTGTTCTCTCCAGCCACTTACCCCAGACTCCTCCATTTCTTCTTCCTGCAAGTGAGAGCCATGAATATTGAAGCATGGATTTAAGAAAGAGACAGAGAAAGATTATAAGCTCAGAAGAAAAGGGTCAGACTCCAGGACAAGCTGTAACAGACATCTCAGAATAGCCTTCTCTCAGGCACTTTTTCAGAACAATTAACAATTATATATCTTTGACATTGGATTGGGGCCAATAGGGCCATGCTGGTTCTGAATGTGCTTTGACCTCCCTACAGAACAAACACCAACTGCCCATACAACAAAGCAATAAAACCTGATTCAAAATTCTGGGACAGTTTTTCATTGGAAAATAAATTTTGGGATTTCTATTTAACAAGTAGTTTACATTTCCTTGCCTTTCTGGGCAAGATACCACTAATAATATGAAAGGCTTTCATTAAATCAAGTGGAAGAGATTTATGTTGTACAGCACTATTTCGTCCCCTACTCATCTGGCTTGTTAAAAAGGTAAATAAGATAGTGACTAATTGTACACTGCAATTTGACAGTCTTTTATTGTCGCTAATTAAGAATCTTACATTATCTGTTCTCCTTTCTTGCTTAGAACACAAAAAAGTGACCCTGCATGGACAGTCATCTTTATGATACCAATGAGTGAGTATTCTTTTCTTAAATTACTTTAAAACTCATACACAGTATATACTGTAGTAGTTGCATTTTGATCAATCATGGTTCATCATGATAGTTGATAAATCCAAGAATTCAAAAGTACCGTATTTTTCAGAGTATAAGATGCACCAGAGTATAAGACACAGCTTAGTTTTGGGGGAGGAAAATAGGGGAAAAAAATCTGCCTACTAGGTATATTTGGCTAGTGTCCTTTGTCTGGTCAGCTTCAGCACATTAGTTTGCTGGTTGTTATCCCCTGCCTGGGGATAAAAAACAGCTTCTAAGGCACAGCTGAGAGGAAGCAGCAATGAGAAAAGCAGGCAAAGCACGGGAAGATAGTTTCACTTGGCTAGCGCCTAGTTAGGGCTGAAAAAAAGCTTCTAAAGAACAGCTGAGAGTCAGCGGAGAGTTGAGGGAGCAGGCAAAGCTGGGAAGATCGCTTCACTCACTACTGCCTTTTTAGCGCCTGTTAGGGCTGAAAAAAAGCTTCGAAAAAGCTACATCAGAGTATAAGACGCACCCAAATTTTCAGCCTCTTTTAGGGGGGGAAAGGTGCATCTTATACTCTGAAAAATACGGTAGTTTTGAAACAAAAAAACCCTCCAGTTGGATATAGTTAAAACTAGTCAACATTAAACTTCAGATTCAATCTGATGGCACAATGTCATTGCATTGTTTTATTTTTCTTTCCTTCTCTTTCTTTGCCCTCTTTTTACATAATCATAAAGTATGATTATAATATTATGAGCTAAATTTGAAGCACAACTGATGATGTTTTCTTAATACTTAAGAGGTTATTTTTTTATTTTTCCTCTTCTTTCTCCTCTATAAATTGCTCAGGTAGTTTATCCCACTCCTTTCCTCACTATAATACTATTTCTGAATTTTGCCTACATCTGACCCACTGAGAATGATAAAGGATTTGACATGGAATATATCAAATATATAGAATAATTACAACTTCTTAAGATTGCTTGCACTGAATTAATTGTGTCAATAGAATCATCTAATTTTCCTGAATAAACATATGTAGAATTTCATCCAAATTATTAGAAAATGTGTCATGGTAATACAACAATCTGAGTGCTTATGCTGAAGTAGTCATAATGAGAGAATAGATAAAAATCAGTGGGAAGACAAACCCTGAATACTAATCTCTAAATGGTGAAAGGTTGAACCATTATGTATAATACTTATTGAACATGTTGGATTAAGGAGTCTGATGTGAACCTCAAAAGGGCAAGTACATTACTTAGAAATGCTAAAAAGATCATTGCTTATTTCAGATTGATAAATACAAGAATGCAAGATTATGTAAAAAAAATGCAGTTATCTAAGAAATAATACGAACTCTTTTCCAATTCTTGATGTCATTTACAATTCTACATGTTTATTAGTTATCTAAATTAACATAATTAATTAGCATGATTACAGTAGAATATGCCTGACTCTTATTATATAGTAAACTGTTTAGTACATATTTTAACTGATTTTCTGTTGGTCAGCATACTCACCGAGTCCTGAACATTAAAGCAGGATCCATATTAACGGAAGCCATTCGGCCCACGTGGCGGATCTCTTTTGCAATCATTCTTAATTTCTCAAAATTGACCAAACCTTCCACTTTGGAATCATTTCCTGTATTACAAAATAATTATTAGCAAAAAAACTATTTGTTTCCATTTGTTTAAAAACAATTGACACACTTCAGAATGCTGAACACATGGTAAGTACCTGATGTAATTTTAACTTACCTTCATGAAGAAATGTAAGATCCTTTTTTATTACAGGGAACAATGGAATAATGGGGGGCTGTAGATTTTGACTATTCAAGACATTGCGGTATTTTGCCATGTTTCTAGATGGATCAAATAAGTCCTGAAGATCTTGAAACAATTTCTCGTATTTGCTTGGAAGTTTTTCCCACGTGGTTCGTAATCTTGCAACCGGAGCTAAATTCAGACCACTAAACAATATTTTTAAAAGATTTTTGAAATTTGCATGTGCACCACTCATATTCAGTTTGTTAAGCAAGAATTAAATTAATCCAGTTAACATAAAAATGGATGAAAATCAGACAGTAGTGAAGAAAGCCTTTCAAGAATTTAATCTTTAAATAAAAGCAGAAATCTTCAAACAGTATTGAGTTGAAGGACAATGAAAAAATAATACAGTATTTCTCTTTTTCTAAACATTCTCCCATTTTATAAAGCTGCTACAGTACAAAGTAATACAATACAAAGATTTGACAATTATTATTATAAAAAACTCTCTGGGCTTGAATCTCTGCCTTGATATTTGACATTCAGCCTTTATTTCAATAGACAGTAATTTGGCTAAAATATAGGTAGTCTTCAATTACAACCACAACTGGGACCAAAATTACTATTGCTAAGCAATGTGGTCATTAAGTGAGTCGTGCCCTATTTTATTATTTTTGTCATGATAGTTAAACAAATCACTGTGGTAGTTAAATAAATAACACAGTCATTAAGCGAATCTGTCTTTCTCTATTGATTTCGTCAGAAATCAGCTAGCTAGGAAGGTTGCACGTGGCCAGGATACTGCAATCATCATAAATACCATGCCGGCTGTTAAGCATCTGAATGTTTATCATGTGACTGCAGGGATTCTGCAAGGGTCGTAAGTGTGAGGACCAGTTTTAAAGACTTTTCCAGTTGCATTGTAACTTTGGTTATTCAGTGAATGATTATAAGCCTAGAACGATGTGTGTTCAAATAAAAAGGCCTGAAGTTCTTTCAATAGTATTAAGGTATTAGCAGATCAAAATTGCATGTTTTCATATTTAATTATAATAATAATAAGGGGCAAGAAAAACAAGAAGGACATCTTGGTATAAATTCACTGTACCATGTTCAAACTTTGATTTTAAACCATAAAAAACTCCAGAAAACATATTACTGTGGAGAGCTAGTGTTAAACATATATTGTGTATAATTAAAGAGATTATTTTTACAAAATGATGTACTGATGATATATGACATTAGCTAAATTGTCTAACATTTATAAAGAAATATCAAATAAGGACTGGAAATGTGAAAAGGAAGGGTGGACTTATTAACATATTAAGACCTACCAAGTGGCGATAAAAGCGGCGAAAACTAGCTATTTTGCCGCTCTTATCGCGTCATCAGATAATCGCCCGGCCACCCTGTTTAGGGTGACCCGCTCCCTCCTCCATCTGGAAGTGCGGGATGACCCCTTGCAGGGCCGAGCTGAGGATTTTGTGCAGTATCTGTATGACAAAATCGCTCAGATTCGGGAAGGGCTGGCCTCTGACTGGGTATGTCCGGACGGGATGACTGAGGCAGGTCTTGAGAGTGTTATCTGGGGGGAGTTCGATCCTGTGGCTCCCGAGGACATGGACAGGGTCCTGGGACGGCTGAATGTGACCACATGTTTATTGGACCCGTGTCCCTCCTGGTTGGTACTGGCTTCCCGGGAGCTGACACGAGGCTGGCTCCAGAAGATTGTTAACGCTTCTTTGAGTGAGGGGGTCCTGCCGGCCGCTTTGAAAGAAGCAGTTGTGAGGCCCCTCCTCAAGAAGCCCTCTCTGGATCCGGCTGTTTTGGCTAACTATCATCCAGTCTCCAACCTTCGCTTCGTTGCGAAGGTTGTTGAGAGTGTGGTGGCGCAACAGCTTCCCCGGTACCTGGATGAAACTGTCTATCTAGACCCGCTCCAGTCCGGCTTCCGGCCTGGGCACAGCACGGAAACGGCATTGGTCGCATTGGTGGATGATCTCTGGAGGACCCAGGATAGGGGTTGCTCCTCTATCCTGGTCCTGTTAGACCTCTCAGCGGCTTTTGATACCATCGACCATGGTATCATGTTGCACTGGTTGGCGGGGTTGGGGGTGGGAGGCACCGTTCTGCGGTGGTTCTCCTCCTACCTCTCTGACTGGTCGCAATCTGTGTTGACAGGGGGGCAGCGGTCGACCCCGAGGCACCTGGCTTGTGGGGTGCCACAAGGGTCGGTCCTCTCGCCCCTTCTGTTCAACATTTATGTAAAGCCGCTGGGTGAGATCATCCGTGGCTTTGGGGTGGAGTTCCACCAGTACGCTGATGACACCCAGCTGTACATCTCCACCCCAGGCCACCCCAATGATGCCCTTGAAGTGATGTCCCAGTGCCTGGAGGCCGTGCGGGCCTGGATGGGGAGAAATAGGCTCCGACTCAACCCCTCCAAGACCGAGTGGCTGTGGCTTCCGGCGTCCTGATATAGCCAGCTGATGGCATCGCTGGCTATTGGGGGTGAATCACTCGCCCCCACGGAGAGGGCTCGTAACTTGGGCGTCCTCCTGGACGCACGGCTGTCTTTAGAAGATCATTTGACGGCCGTGGCCAGGGGGGCTTTTTATCAGGTTCGCCTGATATGCCAGTTGTGCCCCTTTCTAGATCGGGACTCCCTACGCACAGTCACTCAGGCACTCGTCACTTCCCGCCTGGACTACTGCAACGCTCTCTACATGGGGCTCCCCCTGGGGTGCACCCGGAGGCTCCAGCTGATCCAGAACGCGGCCGCGCGGAGGATTATGGGGGTGACGAGGCGCTTCCATGTGACACCTCTCCTGCGCGAGCTGCACTGGCTCCCGGTGGTCTTCCGGGTGCGCTTCAAGGTGTTGGTGACCACCTTTAAAGCGCTCCATGGCTCAGGGCCAGGGTATTTACGAGACCGCTTTCTGCCACCAATAGCCTCCCACCGGCCAGTACGCTCACACAGAGTGGGCCTCCTCAGGGTGCCGTCCGCCAGACAATGTCGGCTGGCGACCCCCAGGGGGAGAGCCTTCTGTGTGGCGGCGCCCACCCTCTGGAACAACCTCCCCCCAGAGATACGTACAATAACAGACCTCCGGATTTTTCGTCGGGCCCTGAAAACCCATTTATTTCAGCTAGCTGGGCTGGCTTGAGTTAAATTTTAAACTGATTTTAAATTGGAATTTTTTAATTACGGCCAGAATATTTAATTATTTTAAACAGTTTTTAGATTTTGTATGTCTTGTTTTTACTTTGGCTGTTCACCGCCCTGAGTCCTATATTGGAGAAGGGCGGTATAGAAATTTAAACAAATAAATAAATAAATAAACATTATGGCAAAAAAGCAAGAACAAGGATACAAATTCATACAACAATGCAAAAGATATTACAGTCTAATATCATGATGAAACTAGAATTATTCTGAGTCTTATGGACAAGGAATTAAAAAAGAAATATGGGATTTCTGGTTAACATAAACAAATACTGATTGATTGATTGATTATTGATTGGTTGACTGATTTAATATGCCAACCATGTGTCCAATAAGGCAACTCTGGGTGATTTACATATCATAAACAGATAAATGCCAAAACAATTAAAATTTAAAACCATGCACATTAAAAAAAAATTAAACTATGCAAAAAAACAAACAAACCCAGAACCAGAACCAAAACCAGAACCAAGGAGTCATGGGGCATAGGGATGAAGTCTTTCTATCCTGTCAACCACTTCCAGTGGTAAATGGACCTCTCAGGGCCCCAAGCCAAGCAGCAAAACCAAGTTTGAATACTCTTTCAGAAAGCCAAAAGGGCTTTCTCCGCTGGTGCAGTGGATTGGCTAGAACCATTGGGATGAGACAGCTGTACAGACACCCTGGACTCAGGCCATATAGGGCTTTAAAGGTAATAACCAACACCTTGATTTGGACCTGAAAGCAAACTGGTAACCAATTCAGATTTCAGAAATAAACCACTAGCTTAAAAATTGGTGTCGTCAACAGAACTTCAGCTTCCTAGACCATGGTCTGCATTACCTACATAAAGGGGTACTGGCAAGGGATCGACTGTACCTCACAAGAACTGGAAAGAATATATTTGGGGGAAAAACTGGCTCGTCTTATCAAGAGGGTTTTAAACTAAAATTGAGGGGGGCAATCTTTGCAATCTTTAGAACCTAATTCCAAGAAAAAAAAACACTAGATAACTAATTATATAAGAAGATAGGGAGTAAAGAGAAAGAAGAAAGAAAAAACATAATGAAGTAGAGTGATGGGAAGGATGGAAATCCCAGTTATAAAGTTGGAAATATATGAAACATATCCAAGACCTATAAAGGACTCAAATACCTATACACTGACTGATCTTGATGAATATAAATCACCAGGATTTGAAGGATTACATCCCAGAAGGATTACATCCCTTCTGAAGGAGTTGGAAGATATTATCTCAGACCATTGTTCCATATCTTTCAGATCTTGACAGACTTAAACAATTGGCCCTATCAAACAACATGAAATTTAATGTGGAGAAAAGGAGGGTTTCACACCTAGGCAGGAGAAACCAAAGGTACAAGTACAGATTAGGTGAAATCTGGCTCAAAAACAGTATCTGTGAGAGGGACATTTGAATTTTAGTAGACGATCACTTAAATAAGAGCCTGATGATCTGGGATAGATCCAGGAACTGATATCTACCTGAGAAATATCTTTTTTTTTTTGGTATGATGGAAAAAAGAACCTAGTCACTGCTATCTGGAGAGAATTTAAGCTGATATTTTATGTAACAAAATTTTAAAAAATACAAACTGGTTCAGATATAAATTTAAAACTTGGCTACATTCATATTCTCTATTGTGCTTTATGATGAGTTCTAAGAAATTCAAAAGCTTTCAATGATTTTATAAAATTTCATTGAATTGGACTTTCCCCCCTCATGGGTAACAATTACTACGTTTTAAACATTGCTTGCATTGTGTGATTTTTAAAGGACTTCTATAGTATGAAACTTAAGTCACATTGACTCTTTAAAGAGAAATTTGTTGGTCATTCATTTCAGTCCACCACGTCTTTTGGATACTTAAGAATGCTTATAAATATTTTTATAATGAAAACTTGTAATGATTATTTAACCAGGGAAGAAAACTTAGTATTTTACATTACTCTTGTTCTGTTTAAAGCTACTAAAATAGCTTCAGGTTGATGAAATATTTTTGTAATATAAATTTACTAATTCCTAAAAATACACTCTGTGTGTGTGTGTGTGTGTGTGTGTGTATGTCTCCTATTTTCTACTTATTATATAATATCTTTTTATTATAAAACATGTTAATCTGTAGTGACCCTCTAGCAGCAGCATACTTTATTGCTGTCATAGACCAAAAAACCAAAACATCCAAGGCACATAGCTGGCACACGACCAGACTGAAGTGCAGTACGGCAACAAGATCAGTGGTGGAAACCACTCCATCAAACTCACAGTTCATGTATTTTAAATTTTTAGCTCCAATCTATATGGACTATAGTCGATTAAGATTGTACATAGGTAGAAAATACTATATTGCAATTTGCATAAAATCCACACATCGGCACTTTATACAACCACCAGCTAACTCAACCGCTGGCGATCAATAAAGCTAACCTCAGTCAATGGGTCAGCCCGTCCCTTCCCCCGACTCTTACATCCCAAAACTGCAGCAAAGAATTTTGCTACCTTTAATGTAATCTTAGAATCAGTATCTTGGAGTAAGAAGCGAAGACTAAGATTTTCAGATAATTCAGGAAATCTTTGGCAAATGGGAGAGATAAGTTCTGACCTTACCTCCCGATAATGGGGGCATGTAAATACGATGTGAGCCAACGATTCCGGAGATCGACCATCACATGAACAGTGGGTGGATTTCACACACCCCGAGCACCTGCTATCTAGGACATTCGAGGGGATCACATTAAAACGTGCCTTTAGAAAGGCCAACCTGTATTTTATAAAGGATAGCGTAGAGAGATATTTGGGGGGGTGCATTCGGGGAGTAATACCGAGAGAAAACGGAGAACATACTCCCGCACCAAGTGCCAGATTCTGTTGTCTTTCAATATCATCCAATCGCTGAAATATCAGCGATTTGGCTGCATCTGGGCCAAGCATGAGGGCTTCAATAGGGGGAATACCTATCTTCATAGGTTTGGTGTGAATATTGCAGGCCCACCATAAGCACTGGCCTAAATAGTAGTTTGGAAGTCTGACCCACAGGGTCAGCCAGTAGCCAATAGCACACTTCCACAGAACAGTAGCGAGAGATGGTGTGCCCAGTTCCAAGCGGATTGCAGCATTGCTCACACAGGGGGGAACTCCCATTAGGCAGCGTAAGAACTGGCTTTGAACTGACTCGAGGAGGGAAATATTTGTTTGAACCCAAAGGGGGGGGGGGGCGCCGTATGTAATGGCAGCTATCACCTTTGCCCTATATGCTTTCAATACTGAGGGAATATGTTGGGCTCCCTCCGTGTAAAAGAATTGCAGAAGGGCATGCGTAATGGCCTTGGCCTTGGTGCGGAAGGACTTGACCTGCGCAAACCACATGGCATTAGATTGGAAAAGAATGCCTAAATTCTACCGATGCCTAATACTACCAAGAGCCTTGGTAGTACAGTGGTCTAAGGCACCCTGTTATTAAGCTGATTATTAAGACCAGCTGCCTGCAATTACTGCAGGTTCGAATCTCGCCAAAGCTCAAGGTTGACTCAGCCTTCCATCCTTTCTAAGGTAGGTAAATTGAGGACCCAGTTGTGGGGGCAATAAACTGACTTTGTATAAAATATACAAAAAGATGAAGGCTATTGCTGAGCACATTGTAAGCCGCCCTGAGTCTCCGGAGAAGGGCGGCATATAAATCAAATTAAAAAAATAAATAAATATTGGAATCTATGGACGTGTTCCACTGGTATGCCATCGAGCTTCCATTGATAGTTTTTCCTGCTTCTTGAAAAGATCATAATCTTAGACTTAGAATGTTTGATAAACAGTTGGTTGGCGCAACAATAGTTGGAAAGGATTTTAAGGGCTCTAAGCAGACCCACCTGAGAGAATGAAAGAATCGCAGCATCGTCCGCATAGAGCAGGAGCAGGCACCTGTAGTCAGCTAATCTGGGGGCATGGATATAATCCAGTTGGACCATTAATACCCTTCTCCAATTGCTAATATATAAGTTAAAAAGAAGGGGTGCCAATATACATCCCTGTCTGACCCCCTTATTAACAGGGATGGCGTTGGAAAGGTCCCCTTGGGGGGTAAGGCGCACTTTTGCCTCCGTTCCCTCGTGCAGTTGGGAGATGAGCCAGAGAAGTCTTTTATCAATGCCCCAAGAAAGGAGTTTGCCCCACAGTTTATATCTGGGAATATTGTCAAAGCAGCCTTTAAGTCTATAAAGGCAACACAGAGACGGCCTTTCCTAGGGGTAGAGTATTTTAAGGCTAGATGGTATAGGATCAGAGCATGGTCAATAGTAGAATGATCTGCTCTGAACCCCGCCTGCTCATGACCGAGCAGACCAGCCTCCTCAACCCAGCACTCCAGCCTGGACAGGAGGAACCGGGCATAGAGTTTCCCCAGTACTGACAATAAACTGATATTTCGAAAATTGCCTGGATTGGAGGGGGAACCTTTCTTATGAATTGGCACGATGATGGCATCCTTCCAGACCTTAGGGATAATGCCTGTTTGATTAATCGCATTAAATACCTCAGTAAGGACAGTAGTCCACCAGTCCTTATGGGCTTGAATGGCCTCAGTGGGGATAAGGTCAGGGCCGGGGGCTTTTCCCGATTTGAGTTGTCGAATTAGCTTCGAGATGGTGGAGGGGTTCACAGGGGGCCATCTAGGCAGTTGTTCGGGGGCGAAATCTAACGCCGTAAAGGATGGCGAGTCTGCGTCGTAAAAGACTTGGCGTAGGAAGAGTTCCCATGTGGAGGCAGATATAGAGTAAATAAATCTACTAGTTGGCCTTCTGTTCAGCAAACTCCAAAAATCACGAGGATTACGGGATTGCGCGGCAGCTAATAAGGAATTCCATCTTAGTCGTTGCCAATTTTGTTTGGCTCTTAAAAGAGCAGATTTATATGCCTTCTTAGCCATAAAGTAAGCGGGAAGCTCTCGACAAACCAGAATTTTTACAAAGGATATATATGGATCTCAATTGGTTCCTCTATATAAAAGTAAGAAAGAAATCTATCCTTGCTTACCTTATTATTGCAAACATTGAGTTAAAGTTCTTGCATTCTCTGCAGTGCAGTGCTATCTTAATGAAGTGCTTAATTATCTTCATCCTTTTCAGCTGGTTGGTTTCTCGCAAAATCTCAGATGCTACCCAAAAGGTTTCTTGGTTTATTACTTCTTCAAACTTCTTTAAATTAGCACAGTTAAATTTAGATTTCAGTTTAAATAAATCGTCTATGTACTCTGTAGGTTCAATGTTGCGGAACAGTTCAAAATTACGCATTGAGAGTTGGGTAGCCACCTCTATAGTGCTGAGCTGCAGTAGAGAAATTTGGCTCTCTCTTAGCAATTCCTGAGCATCTTCATCTGAACACAAAGTTTCTGTCTCCATGTTATTTTTCAGATAATACCTGAAAAATATTTTTCACATATTAATCTATCAGGTTTAATTAAATAAACAGCTTCCAAATGACTTTATTTACTGGATATCAATTTAAGCCAAAATAACATCTATTTTTTCACCTTCCACTAAGCTGTATTCTGTCAGCAAGTTTGGAGAGTTGATCTGGAAGTCTTCGCTGCTTAATGACACCCTCTGGAGTGACAGAGACCTCACATAAAGAATAAGCATCTGGGGTGGTGGTTAAAGCAAACTCACGAATAGCTTGAACAACTACTTCTTTTGCAGTTGTGTCCTTGCTTATCATAATGTAGCGACTTTGCTGATCTGCTTTAAAAACTCGTAGAACCTGATCTGGTAAATCTGTAATGAAAAGAAAAATATACTAAGACATATAACAAAATAAAATGTTGTTATTTCTCAGCAAGGAATAATATAATAAGAACAGGAATATTTTTCTTCCGATATCTTTTTCTTCATGATAAAGCCTTCTTGCATAAATATCTTAAGTATCCTGTTTTTAGAATATTGTTTTCCTATTTATATTAGATATCACTTCTAAGACATACGTAGAATGGATACAGTAGATTTGAACAACAGACCTCTCTGTAAGCTGTGCCATATACAGTATTTCCACCTTTTCAATAAACAGTCGGTATACAGTAGTCCTCACTTAATGACTGGCTGGCAACTTCCTCGCAAAGTGATGTGATTGTTAAGTGAAACATTATATGACTAAATCTAACTTATGTTAATTCTGCTACAGTTGTTAAACAAATCATTCACAGTTGTTAACCATGTTACCACATGACAGTGACTTGTGACTTTACTGCCAGCTTCTCCATTGACTTTGTGGGTCAGAAGCCAACTATGAGGGTCACAAATAAAAATCACTTGACCATAGGTCACTGTGATTGTTGTAATTGCTTGCAGGGAGTGAAGCACCCATATCGCAGAGACAATACAATAGTGAAAGTTCAAGGACCAATCATAAATCTAGTTTTTCACTGCTATCATAAGTTCAAATGGTTGCTGAATAAGTCAGTTTGTTAACCAAGATCTATAACCATATTGGAAATTTATTTACTGCATGAAGACAAAATAATAAACTGTATTAAAAATTACTAAAGTTAAATTTGGCAAGCTCACTCTTAAATTTTGGCTGTCCACCGCCCTGAGTCCCTTTTGGGAGAAGGGCGGTATACAAATTCAATCAATCAATCAATCAATCAATCAATCAATCAATAAACCTTCCTCAGATATATACTGTACCTACTATTTTAAATAAATTTATTTTAGCATCATGCTCTACCAATTTTCTACTTCAATTTATTGAAATAACCAACTTCAAATCTATAAAACAGATTTGTTTTCAAAAGCTTTAGTCATGAATAATTAAGAGAATTAGTATTTTACCTGCTACTATGTTTGTGTGGTCATCTGTAAATTTACATATACTGTAGGTGTTCTGCATCTGTACAATTAATTAATTAATTAATTAATTAATTTTTTATACCTCGCTGGCAGGAGAGACTGAGCACCATATGAGGGAGCTGAGGGATTCTCTATATCCCAATGGAGAGGACAGAACATTGTTCCCAATAGCTTTCTGTAATGGGACCGGCCGTCGTGAGAGGATGGTTGGCTATTAGCCTCCATTGGAGAAAAAGAACATTGGACCTTCTCCCTGTCGTGAGAGGACAGTGGAGTCCAGCCCTATAAATGGATATTTTGTGACCTTTTATGCTCAGTTATCCCTTTGGACTATGATAGACTCCCGGACTGGCCTTCCTTTCCCATCTTTGGTTCGGTTGATGCTCCAAAAAGCCAACCTTCTCGCGCTGCGAGACTCCCCCCTCTCGCAGGCCTGGCCCTCCACGTTATCGAGGGCCTATCTTGATGACAGGCTTTGGAACCCCGAGAGATGGCATGCAGCGAAGAGGGGGTTGAGGGGTTTTTTATCGGGTTTTTTAAGGAAAATTTTAAGGGGACCTGGGAGGAGGGGAGGGGGTGTAAAGATGGACCTGGGGGGGGGTTCATATAGCCACTGGGCGGGATGATGGGTCGTTTGGGCGCAGCAGAGGTATCACGGAAGAAAATTGGTCTGGGGAACAACGAGGTGTCAGGAAGGGCAGTGTAATTGAAATAGTGAGTGGGAGGGGCAGATATGACAGGTGCAGGGGACCACATCATGTTCCGGGGGTGCACATACGCTGTCTACGAGCGATTGCACACTCTGGCCCCCAATGCGCGACTTGGGTCCTGGGTTGCACAGAGCCTAAGGCCCTGGGTCTGCGGCTGATGTTATGTAATGCCAGGTCAGTTGTTAACAAAGCCCCCCTCATTTGTGATCTTATTTTGGAGGGGGGTGCAGACCTGGCAGGTATTACAGAGACCTGGCTGGCCACGAGGGCGGGATTCCCCTCGTTGAAATGTGTCCACCAGGTTTCTGTGCATTTCACCAGCCAAGGGCTCAGGGGAGGGGTGGTGGAATGGCGGCAATTATTCGGGAAAGTCTTAATCCGAGGGAGACCGCTGTTCCTCAGATAGCCGCATGTGAGTCCTTCCTCGTGAAGTGGGGCCGTGGGAGGCAGATGGGTTTGCTGACTACGTACCTGGTTCCCTGCCACGTGGCGGCGACCCTGCCCGAGCTGCTCGACATTATTGCCGGGGTGGCGGTTGATACCCCCAGACTTATTGTCATGGGGGATTTCAACCTGCCATCTGCAGGTGAGGCGTCAGAAATGGCTCGAGAGTTCATGGCTTCCATGGCGGCCATGGACCTGACCCAATTAGTTCAAGGCCCCACTCACATAGGGGGACACACTCTGGACTTGATTTTCGCCTCTGGTCAGTGGTTGAATGATCTTGGTAGAGGAGACTTAGACATTAAACCCTTGTCATGGACAGATCATTCTCTTCTTCGCTTGGACTTTCCTGCCGTTTCCCCCCACCGCAGGGAGACGGAACCGGTTAAATGGTTCCGTCCCAGGCGCCTGATGGATCCTGAAAGGTTCCTGACGGAGCTTGGGCCATTTCCTGAGACCTTGGCACACGACTCGACTGAAGACCTGGTGGCCGCCTGGGAGAGGGCGGCCGCCGGGGCTTTAGACCGCGTCGTGACTTTGCGGCCTCCGACCCGATGCCGACCTCAATTGGCTCCTTGGTTCTCCGCTGAAGCGTCGGAAAAGACGCCTAGAGAGCATTTGGAGGACTAGTCAATCCGATTCTGACCGGACACTTGTGAGGTCTTATATCAAGACCTATCTAGTGGCGATAAAAGCGGCGAAATCTAACTATTTTTCCGCTCTTATCACATCTGCAGAGAACCGCCCAGCCGCTTTGTTTAGGGTGACCCACTCCCTTCGTCAGGGGGGAGTGCAGGAAGATCCCTTGCAGGGTCGAGCTGAGGATTTTGTGCAATTC
The DNA here is from genome assembly GCF_059756535.1 of Pantherophis guttatus. Taxonomy (NCBI): domain Eukaryota; kingdom Metazoa; phylum Chordata; class Lepidosauria; order Squamata; family Colubridae; genus Pantherophis; species Pantherophis guttatus. Next base: position 63,773,690 of record NC_142070.1, on the reverse strand, counting down.
CTGCATGATAAAGTCGCTCGGATTCGGGAAGGCTTGGACTCCAACTGGGTGAGTCCAGGGGAGGAGACGAGGGCAGGTCTTGAGAACATTATCTGGGAGGAGACGAGGGCAGGTCTTGAGAACATTATCATTACCTGTGGCTCCCGAGGATGTGGACAGGGTTCTGGGTAGGATTAGTGCCGCCACATGTTTATTGGACCCGTGTCCCTCCTGGTTGGTACTAGCCTCCCGGGAGGTTACACGAGGCTGGCTCCAGGGGATTATAAGTGCTTCTCTGAGTGAGGGTACCTTTCCCGCTGCCTTGAAAGAGGCGGTGGTGAGGCCCCTCCTCAAGAAGCCTTCCCTGGACCCGGCTGAATTAGCCAACTACCGTCCGGTCTCCAACCTTCGTTTTGTGGCGAAGGTTGTTGAGAGTGTGGTGGCACGACAACTGCCCGGGCACCTGGATGAAGCTATCTATCTGGACCCATACCAGTCGGGCTTCAGGCAGGGGTACAGCACAGAAACGGCATTGGTCGCATTGGTGGATGATCTCTGGAGGGCTCAGGACAGGGGTTGTTCCTCTGTTCTGGTCCTATTAGATCTCTCAGCGGCTTTTGATACCATCGACCATGGTATCATGCTGCAGCGGTTGAGGGGGTTAGGAATAGGGGGCACCGTTTTGCGGTGGTTCTCCTCCTTCCTCTCCGACCGCTTGCAGTTCGTGTTGACAGGGGGGCAGAGGTCAACTTCGAGGCGCCTTGCATGGGGAGTGCCGCAGGGGCCGGTCCTCTTGCCCCTTCTGTTCAACATTTATGTGAAGCCGCCGGGTGAGATCATCCGTGGTTTTGGGGTGAGAGTCCATCTGTACGCTGATGATACTCAGCTGTACATCTCCACCCCAGACCACCCCAATGATGCCCTTGATGTGATGTCTCGCTGCTGGAGGCCATGCGGGTCAGGATGGGGAGAAATAGGCTCAGATTCAACCCCTCCAAGACCGAGTGGCTGTGGTTTCCGGCGCCGCGATATAGTCAGCTGGTACCATCGCTGACTATTGGGGGTGAGTCTTTACCCCCCACAGAGAGGGCCCGCAATCTGGGCGTCCTCCTGGATGCACAGCTGTCTTTAGAAGAACATATGACGGCCGTGGCCAGGGGGGCTTTTTATCAGGTTCGCCTGATCCGCCAGTTGTGGCCCTTTCTGGACCATGACGCCTTGCGCACAGTCACTCACGCCCTTGTCACCTCCCGACTGGACTACTGCAATGCTCTCTACATGGGGCTCCCCTTGAAAAGCACCCGGAGGCTCCAGCTGGCCCAGAATGTGGCCGCGCGGGTGGTTATGGGCACAACTCATTGTGCCCACGTGACACCCCTCCTGCGCGAGCTGCACTGGCTCCCAGTGGTCTTCCGGGTGCAATTCAAGGTGTTGGTTACCGTCTTCTGCCACCAGTAGCCTCCCACCGGCCAGTCCGCTCCCACAGAGAGAGTCTCCTCAGGGTGCCATCGGCCAAATTATGTCGGCTGGCGACACCCAGGGGGAGGGCCTTCTCTGTGGGAGCCCCTGCCCTTTGGAATGAACTCCCCCCAGAAATTCGCAAAATCTCTGATCTTGGTGTATTTTGCTGTGCCCTCAAAACCATGTTGTTCCGCCAGACTGGGCTATCAATATAAAGATTTTAATTGGTTTTAAATTGGGTTTTTAAATTCGGGGTTTTATAAATTGGGCCTACTATTTAATAATTTTAATTATTTTTAAATATTGTCTGTCTTTCTGTTTTTAATTAGGGTGTACACCGCCCTGAGTCCTTCGGGAGAAGGGCGGTATAGAAATAAAATAAATAAATAAATAAATACCGCCCTTCTCCCGAAGGACTCAGGGCGGTGAACAGTCAAAATAACATATATATAAAAATGTGAAATAGAAGCAATTTAAAATAATTAAGCCAATTTGGTTCATCAGTTAAGATCTTCAGAATAAAATTTAGACAATTAGAAAAAAATTTATGCCAGCCCGGCTTGGTGAAACAGAAAGGTCTTAAGTGCACGACGGAAAGTACGAAGATCTGGGATCATTCATATCCCTGGGGGTATCCTGTTCCAAAGGGTAGGTGCCCCCACAGAGAAGGCTCTCCCCCTGGGAACCACCAGTCGACATTGCTTTAGTGACGGTACCCTGAGAAGGCCCACTCTGTGGGAGCGTACTGGTTGGTGGGAGGTTATCGGTTGCAGAAGGTAGTCTCGTAGGTACCCAGGTCCTAAGCCATGGAGCACTTTAAAGGTAAGAACCAACACCTTGAAGCGCACTTGGAAGGCCACTGGGAGCCAGTGCAGCTCGCGTAGGAGAGGTGTTACATGTGAGCGCCATGTTGCTCCCAATATCACCCGCGCAGCCGCATTCTGGACCAATTGGAACCTTTGCGTGCACCTCAAGGGGAGCCCCATGTAGAGAGCATTACAGTAGTCCAGTTGAGATGTGACGAGAGCATGAGTGACTGTGCATAAGGAGTCCCGATCCAGAAAGGGTCGCAACTGGCGAATCAGGCGAACCTGATAGAAAGCTCTCCTGGCCACGGCTGTCATATGCTCTTCTAAAGACAGCCGCGTGTCCAGGAGGACACCCAAGTTGCGAGCCCTCTCCGTGGGGGCCAATGTCTTGCCCCCAATAGTCAACGATGGTATCAGCTGGCTATATTGGAACGCCGGCAGCCACAGCCACTCGGTCTTGGAAGGGTTGAGTCGGAGCCTGCTTCTCCCCATCCAGATCCGCACGGCCTCGAGGCACTGGGACATCACTGCAAGGGCATCATTGGGGTGGTCTGGGGTGGAGATGTACAGCTGAGTATCATCAGTGTAAAGATGGCACTGCACCCCAAAACCACGGATGATCTCACCCAGCGGCTTCACATAAATGTTGAACAGAAGAGGTGAAAGAACCGACCCCTGCGGCACCCCACAAGTAAGGTGTCTTGAAGTCTACCTCTGCCCTCCTGCCAACACAGACTGCAACCAGCGGAGAGATAGGAGGAGAACCACCGTATAACAGTGCCTCTCACTCCCAGCCCTTCCAGTGGGCGCAGCAAGATACCATGGTCGATAGTGTCAAAAGCCACTGAGAGATCTAATAGAACCAGGATAGAGGAGCAGCCCCTATCGCGAGCTCTCTAGAGATCATCAACCAATGCAACCAATGCCATTTCAGTGCTGTAACCAGGCCTGAAACCGGACTGGAATGGATCTAGATAGACAGTTTCATCCAGGTACTGCGGGAGTTGCTGTGCCACCATACTCTCAACAACCTTAGCCACAAAGCAAAGGTTGGAGACAGGATGGTAGTTTGCTAAAACAGCTGGGTCCAGAGAGGGCTTCATGAGGAGGGGCCTCACCACCGCCTCTTTCAAGGCAGAAGGCAAGAAACCCTCACTCAGAGAAGCGTTTATAATCCTCTGGAGCCAGCCTCGTGTAATCTCTCGGGAAGCCAGTACCAACCAGGAGGGACCCGGGTCCAATAAACATGTGGTCGCGTTCAATTTCCCCAGTAACCTGTTCACATTTTCAGGGGTCACAGGATCAAACTCATCCTAAATAATATCCTCAAGACCCGCCTTCATCACTCCGTCTGAACCTACCCAGTCAGAGTCCAAGCCTTCCCAAATTTGAGCAATTTTATCGTGCAGATATTGTGCAAAATCCTCAGCTTGACCTTATAAGGTATCTTCCCGTGCTCCCAGGTGGAGGAGGGAGTGAGTCACCCTAAACAAGGCGGCTGGGCGATTATCTGCTGATGCAATAATAGCAGAAAAATAGTTATATTTTGCCGCTGCTATCACCACTAAGTAGGTCTTAATATAGGACCTCACCAGTGTTCGGTCAGCTTCTGAACAACTGGCTCTCCAACTACTCTCCAGGCGTCTTTTCCGGTGCTTCATTTCCCTCAGCTCCTCGGAAAACCAAGGAGCCGGGCGACTTCGACGCCGGGTCAGAGGCCGCAAAGGCACAACCCGATCCAAAGCACCAGCGGCCATCCTATCCCAGATTGCCGCCAGGTCTTCAATCGAGTTGTGAGCTAGAGTCTCAGAAAATGGCCCAAGCTCCATCTGGAATCTATCAGGATCCATCAGGCGCCTGGGGCGGAACCACTTAATTGGTTCCGCCTCCCTGCAGTGGTGTAGCGGATAGAAAGTCAAGCCTAAGGAGAGAATGGTCTGACCATGACAAGGGTTCAATGACTATATCCCCTATATCTAGACCATTCAACCACTGGTGAGATACAAAAACCAAGTCCAGAGTGTGTCCCCTACCCCGTGTGAGTAGGGCCATGAACTAACTGAGTCAGGTCCATGGCCGTCATGGAAGCCAAGAACTCCCGAGCTACCTCAGACTTTTCACCGATAGACGGCAGGATGAAATCTCCCATGACCAGAAGCCTAGGAGTCTCAACTGCCACCCCGCCTATTACATTGAGGAGCTCAGGCAGGGCTGCTGCTACGTGGCAGGGAGCCAGGTACATAATCAGCAGGCCCATCTGTAACCCATGACCCCATTTCACAAGGAGGGACTCACATCCGGCTGTCTGAGGAACAGTGGTCTCCCTAGAATCAAGACTCTCCTTTATAATAACCGCCACCCCTCCACTCCTACCCTGTGCCCTTGGCTGATGGAATGCGCAGAAACCTGGTGGGCACATCTCTACGAGGGGGACCCCCCTTTCATGGCCCAACCAGATCTCTGTAATACCCGCCAGGTCCGCTTTCCCCTCCTGAATTAGTTCACAAATGAGGGGGGCTTTGTTCGCTGCGGACCTGACATTGCATAACATCAGCCTAAGGCTGACAATAAATCAGGTTGAATGTTCTAAAACAAATTTCATTATTTTGAAATGAGCCCCACCATATCATGTTATATACAAAGGCAGCGATATCTCCAACTATCTCAATTCTGATGACCACCAGAATGAATCCAAAATATATACTAGTCTCAGTCTTGAGTAGGGTAGTATAGGAAAGCTAGATGTCAAAGAGACTTTCCTGTGATACTTTACAAAGTGTTTGACATCCTCAACTGCAAGTGTCAAATTGTTCTGTGTGCCAAATTCGGCTACCCTGCTAGCTGAAAAAAGGAATCTCACATTAACTGTACCTGCCCTAAGGAGATTAAGATACCACTGAAGGAACTTGCTTTCGTTAAAGGTAAGACATGATTGATTCTTTTGGATCGCACCAGATTGGTTTGCCAGATGTGCCTGAGCAGAAACAACTAGTCAAAAGGCAAAAGTGGCAAGACAATGAGAGACAAAGGCTTGCTAAATATAAGCAGAGAAGTATTCCAGACATTTCGATACTGACAAATGAAATAATTATCTCTTATGATGAAAATGAAGGACAGATGACTAATGTTAAAGATGAAGAGGAATGTAATCAAAGTTATGAAGAGGCCTTAGACCAAACACACATGCCCTTTACTTCAAAAGAAAAGACAGAACACAACAGATATGGTGTTGGTCGACGTGCCACTTCCGCAGCCGCCTTCATAGATGCTGGCTTGATCTCTGAAGAAGACAACAGACTTGTAGTTGACAATAAAGTCAAGACAGCCCAGGAAAAAAATATGAAGGGTGAAATAGAATGCATCTTCTTCAATGGCCGTATAGATGTAACTAAAGTTATGCTGAAAGCAAACAATTCAGACCAATTCCACAGTACTATCAAAAAAGAAGATTATTCTGTGTGCAGTGAGCCAGGTGGAAGATATCTTTATCATTTCACTCCAGAGAAAGGCTCAGAAACAGGAAAACCTGCTCAAGTGATTGCAGATAATCTGATGTATTTGATTAAGAAGAAAGGCATTGACAAAAGCTTGAAGGCCATTGGAGTAGAGTCTACAAATGTTAATACTGGCTGTGAAGGTGATGCCATGCACTGGGTAGAGGTTAAACTTAATTTGGTTCATGTACTCCACACGAATGAGTTACCCCTATGACACTTAATCACAAAATTGGATGGGAAGACTTTGTCTAACAACAAATGGGCAAGTAAAATTGGCAACATGCCAGACACTGCAACAGAACTTGACATTGATCCTTCATTCACTAGAGTTTCAATTGGTGAGCCTCTCATTTCACTGAGCGACATTGTTGTAAAGGATGTCTCTATTGATCAAGTGTATTGAAATAGGAACACATAGGCAATAAGGACAGGAAAACTTCCCACAAATCTGGCTGTTCTGGAAATTGGCCCCATAAGCCATTCACATTGGTTGACAACTGTAAATAGTCTTTGTCCAAAAACATAGCTTTAAGAGGCAAAACTCTTCAAAATTTAAGAATGATAGTGGAATACATTGATGTGTACTATCCTTGTTGGTTCAGCATCAAAGTAAAACATTCCTGAATTGAAGGCCCATGTCATATGTTGTTCCAGCTGCAGCAAATCAGACTGCAAAAAGCTACAGTAGATGCTGTTTTGCCAACCATTCAGCACTCCTCATGGTACGCTTTCAGTGAAATGATAATCCAGACACTCTTGTATTCAGATGACATTCAAGAGAGGAGAGCTGGTATGCAAAAGACCATTGACTTGAGAGATGCAGGCGATAATGCACTGGGAGATTTTTCTGTATGTGCAAGAAAAACGCCTTTAATCAACACCAGAGCATCATTCTGCTGGAGCTGACTGACTGGTCTGAAGGTATATATGAGCCACCTTTGACATGCAAACTGACTACAGTGAAAATAGTCTTACCCATTTCTATGTATTTCACTGTGACATGAAGCAAACTCAGCTGAACTTAAGGTGCACATTTTTCATTTCAGTTTCCATATTCATCAACAAAATAAAACACTGATTCTAGACAGCAATCAAAATTTGATACTCACCTGGGGTTGTATTGAAATCTAAGATGCGATGATGTGATTGCAGTAAATCAGGATTGCTTGATGATAGTGTTCCACTGACAGGTAGAGCAGGAGGAATGTGCTTAGTCTGCCTTAAACCTACAATGCTATCATCCTGAGATTGACCAATTCCAATATCACTACAGTAACAGGAGAGAAACGTAGTTACTGTGCTTACACAATTACTCTTGTATATAATGTAACACACCCTTTCTCAGTATTCCTGTAAATTATGAGTTTTCTTGCTGCTCTAAACTCATTGGCCCATAAAATTCATAAATTTAAGCATAACTTTGAAAAACCAACCATAATAATAAACTAAAATATATTCACTAATCCAATAACAGATGAAGTGACATTAATATAACTAGATACTGAAAAGCTCAAGTGTGCTGTAGTATCTGTGGAAGGAACAGAAATGTGTCCATGGATGGAATAGCATTTTAAAACTACAGGAGAATAAATGCTGTTATATTTAATTTTCACTATATATTCCGTACTACTGGTATATATACTTATATATGTAATCACAAAGACTGGAAAGAATGTTTTCGGAAAACGACTGGCTCAACTTATCAGGAGGGCTTTAAACTAAAATTGAGGGGGGAGGGCGACCAGTCTTTAGGATCTCCGGGACCTAATTCCAAGCAAAAACTCCTAGAAAGCAAGGCAAATAACAAAGTAAGGAGGGATGGGAAGGAAGACAAACTCAAATACCAAACAGGAGACATAGGAAGCATATCCAGAGTCAGGCATAAAGACCTCAAGTGCCTATAGACAAATGCACAAAGTCTGGGGAACAAACAGGGTGAACTTGAACTATTAATAAAACAAAGATAGATATGACATAGTAGAAATAACAGAAACTTGGTGGGACGAAACCCATGACTGGAACATTCTGATAGAAGGATACAAACTCTTCAAAAAAACCAGACCCCATAAAAGAGGAGGTGGAGTTGCACTGTATGTAAAGGACCACTATATCGCTACAGAATTGCATGAAACCAAAGATGAAAATATCCTAGAATGCATATGGGTCAACATAAAAGACAGAAAGAATGGCATGGCCATAGGTGTATACTATAGGCCACCCAATCAAGCAGAAAAAATAGATATTCTTTTTGCCAACCAACTAACAAACATATGTAAGAAACACACTACAATAGTAATGGGAAACTTCAATTACCCTGATATCAATTGGAAAACTAATCCTGCACCAAGTGAAAAATCAAATAGGTTCCTAACCAATCTAGCTGACAACTTTGTTGTCCAAAAGGTAGAGGAGGGAACTAGAGGGACAGCCACACTGGACTTAATACTTACTTACAAACAAAGAAGTAATAGAGGGAGTTGAAACTGCAGGAACCTTGGGTGAGAGTGACCATGTCATACTAGAATTCAACATAACGCAAACACAAGCGGTAGAACAAAATGATACCAGAGTCTTAGATTTTAAAAGAGCTGATTTTAATAAACTTAGAGAGAACTTGGGAAAGATTCCTTGGATGAAAATCCTAAGGGGGAAAACAACTCAAGAATCTTGGGAAACTCTGAAAAATACTATCATAAAAGCCGGGACCAGCGAAATACCACTGAGAAAGAAAAACAAGAAATCCAAAAAGAAACCAGCATGGCTACACAAAGATCTCTCTGAAAAATTAAAAGACAAAAAGAACAAGTACAAAAAATGGAAAGAGGGACACATAACTAAGGCAGGATATCAGCAGATAGCCAGAATCTGAAAAGATGAAGTCAGGAAAGCAAAGGCTCAGAATGAACAAAGACTTGCAAGAAAAGTCAAAGATAACAAAAAAAAAGTTTCTTCCAATACATAAATAACAAGAAAAAAAATCAAGGAAACAATTGGTCCACTAAAGAGAGAAGACGGCAAGGAAGTAACAGGCAATATAGAGAAAGCAGAGCTGCTTAACTCATTCTTTGCATCGGTCTTCCCACAAGAAGAAACTATAGCCCAACCTACCAGAAACATAACTGTAAAAAACAGACTGGAAATAAAAGTTAAAATAAGCAAAAAAATAGTAAGAAAACACCTGTCTGATCTTGATGAATACAAATCACCGGGACCTGATGGATTACATCCCAGAGTTCTAAAGGAGCTGGCAGATGTCATCTCATAACCATTGCATCACATCTTTCAAAAATCCTGGAACACTGGGGAACTACCAGAGGACTAGGAAAGAGCTGATGTGGTACCCATCTTCAAAAAAAAAAAGAAAAGAAAAGAAAAAAAACAGACCCAGGAAACTACAGACCAATCTGCCTAACATCAATATCCGGGAAGAAACTGGAAAAGATAATAAAAAAACAGATCTGCCAACACCTAGAAACGAGTAAAGTAATAACTAGCAGTCAGCACAGGTTTGTTAAAAACAGATCATGCCAAACCAATCTTATTTCATTCTTCAACATAGTGACTAAATTAGTAGACCAGCGAAATACTGTCGACATAATATACTTAAGATTTCAGCTAGAAAAAAGTGGGATAAATAGCATCACCACCAGATGGATTCGCAACTGGTTGTCAAACCGTACTCAACGAGTAGTCCTTAATAGGTCTAAGTCTCCATGTAGACTTAGAATAAGATTACTCAAAACATAATCTTAGAATCTTTCTCTACCCAACAAAATTTTATTTCACTTACCTGTATTCTTCCATGCCAGGATCTATATTCAAGCAAGCAGAATGATCAATTATGCCTACTTTTGTTCTATTATAACACTTAGAAAAATAGAAATAATATTTCATTTGTTATTCCATAAGCGTATTTTGAAAATTTTCCCTTTCATCCCTGGTTTATATCCCTATGCTTTTTGTTTATAATCATTTATCAATGTTTAAAAATGCAGGTGACATATCTAAGCTAATGTAGTATAGGCATAAAAGCATATTGTCCTTCTACATATCACACTCACTTGTATGGTTTCTGAGGCAGGATACTGATGCGGGTTTTGTCCAGTATTTTCTTTAACTTGTTTCTTCCTCCAACAGTGTTGGCTTTGCTTTTCTTTGTTACTTTTTCCAGACCCATCACCTGTTCCACATCAACTGCAAGATCTGGGATGGAGTAACGGCTTGCTTTTTTAATATCACCAATTTTAGGAAGATGAGGAGCACCATTTCTTTTGTCCTCAGACAATCTTGCTAGAAGTTCTTTAAAAACTGCATAGAAAGGAAAAGAAAGCATGTAGAAAAAATACCCCTCCTCCTGATATATACTTTTCAAGTTCCAATAAATATAAAATTTAAGTCTAGTTCCACTTTATAGGCAGAATTGAATCTTCAAGACATACAGATGTCTTAATGTACAATCAGATTTGGAATGGAATGTCCAGCACTAAGCAATGAATTCATTAAACGATTTGCATTTGATTTTACATTTTACGCCATGGTTTTTAAGCCAATCACTACCGGTGTTAAAGTGAATCATGTGGTCATTTAGGAATCTGGTTTCCACCATTGACTTGCTGCCAGAACCCCTCTGGGAAGGTCTGTGATGGAGTGTAGTCTGGATTTCCAGGAGGGAAGAAATGCAACCCAAAGGATCAAAAGACAGTGAACTTTAGATAGTTTGTTTGGGAGAGTTAAGACAGCTTGCTCCTAGTAGTTCTCAGAATATTTAATGATGCAAATAGTTTTAGTTTGGCAAGTTTTCTGTCTATAGATCAGAAACAATAAAGGAAACTACTTCGAAGAACTTCAATGTGTCTTTCTTAATTTTTGGAGCCTAACATCTTGATTGCTCTCCTTGACCTCTCAGCAGCTTTCAAATACCATCAACCATGGTGTCCTTTGGGGCCAACTTCAGGAGTTTTGTGCTGGTTCACTTTCTTCCTTCATGGCCAGTTCTTATCAGCGTTAATAGGGAGTGAGAGATCCAGCTCATGGCTCCTCCTTTGTGGGGTACTGCAGGGCTCAATGTTCACTCCTTTTTAACATCTACATGAAACTGCTGGGTGAGAACATCTGACACCATGGGAGGAGATATCATCAGTATGCTGATGATACACAGCTTTACCTTTCCATCCCAGTGAGCCAAGTGATGCTGTGGTTGCCCTTTCTCAGTACACGGAGGCTGTAGAGGTCTGGATAGGGACAACAGGCTTCAGCGGAACCCTGGCAAGATAGAGTGGCTGTGGGTACAAGAGACCTCAGGATCCAGTTGTTTATCATCTTTAATTCTGGATAGGCTTGTACTACCATAGGTAGACCCACTGCACAATCTGGGGGTTCTCCTGGACTTGTGTCTTCTGCTCAAGGGAGGAGGTGGCAGTTGTGGCTAGGAGGGCCTTTGTACAACTTTGTCATGTACACCACCCTCCTACCTAGATCATGAGGCCCTGCACATAGTTACTCATGCACCAGTCATCTCTTGGTTGGATTACTATTTTTATTTTTATTTTTTATTTTTTAATTTATTTTTATATGCTGCCCTTCTCCGGAGACTCAGGGAGACTTACAATAATAATAATAATAATAATAATAATAATAATAATAATAATAATAATAATAATATTATTTTATTTCTATACCGCCCTTCTCCCGAAGGACTCAGGGCAGTGTACAGCCAATTTAAAAACACAAGACACAACAATGATTAAAAATTAAAATAATTAAATAGATTTGGCCGGTTTAAAACCCCAAAAATTTAAAATACCCCAATTTAAAATTATTATGTTGATAACATAATGCGTTAAGCAGTAGCCTTCATACTTTTGTATATTTTATACAAAGTCAGCTTATTGCCCCCACAAACCGGGTCCTCATTTTACCCACCTTAGAAAGGATGGAAGGCTGAGTTGACCTTGAGCCTGGTGAGAATTGAACTCGCAGTAATTGCAGGCAGCTGGATGTTAAATGCTGCCTTAGTAGGAGGCATTAGCCTCCTACGCCACTCAGGTTCTATAATGAGCTCTACTTGGAGCTATCCTTGAAAAGAATTTGGAAGCTACAGCTAGTGCAGAATGCAATGATGTGCACACTTTTAGGAAACTCTAGGATGACACATATAATACTGCTGCGTAACTTCAGAGTCCTCTTAGATTCATGGCTCCTGCTAAAGAACAGGTGGAAGTGGTGGCTAAGAGATCCTTTGTGCAACTCTGCATTGTGCACCAATTATGCCCTTTCCTAGACAGAGAGGCTCTCTATTTGGTCACTCATGCCCCAGTCATCTTCCGATTGGACTATTGCAATGTGCTCTACATGGGGCTACCCTTCAAAAGTATATGGAGGTCTAGGAAGGCAATCTTCTCTGCTGCTGTCCCTGCATTATGCAATATCCTTTCCTCAAAACTGGTCCAGAATGTTGCCGTGCGGGTGGTTATGGGCGCAACGAGTTGCGCCCACGTGACACCTCTCCTGCGCAAGCTGCACTGGCTCCCAGTGGTCTTCCAGGTGCGATTCAAGGTGTTGGTTACCACCTTTAAAACGCTCTATGGCTTAGGACCTGGGTACCTTCTGCCACCAGTAGGCTCCCACCGGCCAATTTGCTCCCACAGAGAGGGACTTCTCAGGGTGCCATCAGCCAAGTTATGTCAGCTGGTGACACCCAGGGGAAGGGCCTTCTCTGTGGGAGCTTCTGCCCTGTGGAACGAACTGCCCCTGGAAATACGCAAGATCTCCGACCTCCGTGTGTTTCGCTGTGCCTTTAAGACCCTGCTGTTCCGTCAGGCAGGGCTATCTATGTAAATGATTTTAAATTGGGTGTTTTAAATTTTGGGTTTTAAATTTGGGCCGAAATTGTTTAATACTTTTAACTATTTTAAAACTGTTGTTTGTATCTTGTGTTTTTAATTGGCTGTACACCGCTCCGAGTCCTTTGGGAGAAGGGCGGTATATAAATTAAATTATAAATAAATAAATAAAAGTAAGGCAAGCCCCACTCTCCTAGCTTGCCATAAAGAGGTCAAAACCTGGCTCTGCGACCTTGCGTGGGAGCCAAAAAGGTCCATGCAATCATGGGGCTGGCTGATGCCATGAGAGTCCTCTCTTTGCCTTATTAACCAGTGTTAAATGACCACCTTTGAATTATTTTTATTTCTTTGAAATTTTATGTTTTAATCTTTTATTTTTTAAAAATTTTTTAACTCTAAATTAATCTCAATATTTATTGTTAATTTTATATGCTGTTTCGTATGTTGATTATACTGTATATCTCCCATGCCTTGAAACATGAAATGTAAATAAACAAATATATATCATTGCCTTTTTGCTGAATTTAATGTGATATGCAATGGTGATAAATAATTTATATTTATATAAATATAATATATTTTTATTTATTTATTTATTTGAGCACTGCTCAAGCCCCTAATTTTTCTGATGGGCTCAAGGTTGACTCAGCCTTCCATCCTTCTGAGGTCAGTGAAATGAGGACCCAAATTGTTGGGGGCAATATGACATTGTAAACTGCCCAGAGGGTCTTGTAAAGCACTATGGGATGGTATATAAGTTTAACTGTTCTTGCTATTGATAAGAATGGGGATTTTGTTCTGCTGTTAACAATACTTGTGTTGCAAAGTGTACCAACTCAGCCAGGTTGTTTATTAATTTGATCAATTCTAAAAACTGCTTGGTTTTATATAGAAACAAATATTGTTAATGCTTGCAGGTTTATGCAGTTTTTAATAGCATTTATTTACATATTAATTTATTCATTATGGATTAGTTTATTTTATTCTTTAATCGTCATGATTATTTTATTGGAACCAATGGTGTTTTAAGTCATTATGTTATTAGTGAGTTAGAATCATATGTAGTTGATGGTATACAGGCCCATTAATTAAATAAATATTGCATCACATTTTTAACATACTTTACTTGAATAAAAATAACAACTTTGTCATTAATACTTACCGAATAAGTTGGTTTTCACAGTGATAGATAAATGGGTATTATTTTGAAGAATTTCCATGGCTTTTGCTAGCTGAATATTTTCAAAATTCTGGCCATTCACCTCCAATATCTAGATAGAAAAACAAGAAAATCTCATATTGGCAAATTAGAAAAATCAGAAGTTTAAAATATATTATCAAAACAGCACTATTTGTTTTCAATAAATTCAGCTGATGTTTTTAGAATAGTTTAAAATATATTATAAAAACAGCACTATTTGTTTTCAATGAATTCAGCTGATGTTTTTAGAATACGCTTCTCTCTGTAATTGACTGTCTCATTCACAAAACTTTCCAGTGTTCCAGAAATGATAACCTTTCTGCAAATCTCCTGTGCTTTCCTACTCCATTTTATTTTCTTTAGTTTTCATATAAAAATGGAACAATTAAACATTGTCTTTTTCTGGAAGTGCCTACTGACATTTCAAACATTAATTTACATACCTGATCTCCACGTTTCAACCCTGCTTCAGTAGCTTTGCTACCCAAATCTACACTGTCAACAAAGATTCCAAATCCCTTTTCAGATCCTCCTAGTAATAAGAAAGGCAAAGGAGCTTCCCGAGATGGCTTTGTTAAAGTTATCATCCTTCGTTTAGCTTTAGCAGCACATGCAATATTTAACAGCCTCAGATGTCCGCCCATTTTCTGCAAGCAAGAATATTAATTTAGAACCATTAATTTCAATGTTATTCTCAATAGAGCACCAAAACTTTTTTCTTTCCTTGTCTAGAGGTCTATTTATACCTCTCTTTCCAAATTGTTCTCAAATTCCTCCAGAAAACGAGTCATTGCAGGGTCTCCCTCAAAATCATTGAAGTGATTGTTCACCCACAATAACACTACCCGTGTAACCTGAAGGAAACATAAAATTGTGTTACATTTCATATAAAAATATTACATTCAGTGAATTAATATTAATGACATTTAACTTGATAGAATGATGTGAAATTCAACATTTTTATAAGAGTACACCAATATAAGAAAAAACAATCTGGATTTATTTTTTAAAAAATTAAAAAAAATGTATATTTTCTGAATGATTAATTTCACCACAATTTCTTTGCAAATGAAAATACACAGCCTAATTCTTTCAATAGTTTTGAAATCATTATTTTAGCTACAGTAAACATTCTAAGAGAAAGGTTTATTATTAACAGGTCTTTTTAAATTTCTGATTATCCTACTTTATAACTGAGGTTCAGACTGTCTTGACCCTTATATCCTCCTGCAAAGGGCTAAATCCCAGCTCTCCTCTCAATAATTGGATCAAAATATTGGAAGAGCCTATATGAAATGAAAATCCCTTAAATGAGATACATGCTGATTGGCCTTAGCTTATTGTTATTTGTGTTACCGTATTTTTCGGAGTATAAGAAGCTCTGGACTATAAAACGCACTACCTTTTTTGGTGAGGAAAACAAGAAAAAGAAATCTGCCTCTGCTTCCCAGCAATTTTGCCTCGTTGCAGCAAACAGCAAACAGCCTGCTTTACTTTCATTTTCGTTTTCAGCATAGCTTGATTAGCACAAGAAAAAAAAATCTGCTCCCAGCAATTTACCTCCTTGCAGCAAGCAGCAGAGGCCAGCGCAAATCAACTGAGAGCAAAACAGCTGAGAGTCGGGAGGCCAATCCAATCAACTTGTGCTAATTAGGCTGTGCTGAAGCTAAACGAGCTGTTTCTTGCTGCTTGCTACAAGGAGGTAAACTGCTGGGAGTCAGATGCCAAAGAGTGGGGGCCAGTGGGTGGGCGGGACTACATTTGGTGTATAAGCATACCTAAATTTTCACCCCCTTTTAGGGGAGAAAAGGGTGCGTCTTATACTCTGAAAAATACGGTATTTAATTATCCTGTTTTGCAAGTTCTGAAAGTTATTATATTACATTATTTCATATTATCTTCTTATTTCATTTTTAATTCCTTGTTTCCAGATTTTTTTCAAATTGTAAATCGCCCAGTTTTATTCTTGCAAATTGAGCAGCAATATGAATCTAATAAATAAGTAACCTATCAGCTCCAACAAAATGTTCTATTCTTAATTTTCTAAATAAAATGTCTAGAATTAGCTATTTAGAGAGGTTCTTCTTTATTGTTCACAAACTGAAGAATATACCTTTTGGAACAGTGACGGCTTCCCACAGGCTTTACTTTCAGAAAAGGTGAGTTTAATGTTTTAATTTGCTTTCAAACTATTTAATACCTATTAAATTCCAATCTTTTTTGCAATTTACCAATATTAATTAAAATCTTCTAACAGAGCATGTTGCTTAAAACTACATGTGGTATATACAATATTTTCTTAAATTATAACAAGAGATGGACAGAGTATACAAGATTTAACATTCGATATTCAGGAAACTGTGCATGTAAATGATGGTGATAAAGCAAACAAAACATCAAAATTTAAAAATAAAAAGCCAACCAAAAAAGTTGAAACATGAAAATTCTACTAAAAAAACTAGGAAAACAGTTTATACTTTTTCTTTGTAATGGAAAAATTTAATAGATTTTTACTATGTGGAAATTATATTGTGTTAGATATAATGAATAAATATGTTAGGTGCTATTTTTTCCAGTGACCTGAAAAAATTGTGATTTCCCATCCTCCAGCCCCATATAAACTATCCAAATACATTACAATTAAAATAAGGACATAGAAGCAAATTATTTATGCAACCTTATCCCTGAGGCTAGGATCATTAAACCACTCCAATAACTTTTTCCCCACTTCCATTGGGCTTGAAAGGAAGGTTCTATATGTCAATAGGAAATCTTCTATGTAAGTTGGATCCACTACTGAATGTTCTTCAACTAAATGCATTGTTAATCTCTCCGGTGTTCCCTGTAAAAGTAAATATTCAAACATCACCAAATGAATGTGTTTTTCACTGCATCTTATTTGTTTCACCAAATTTAAAACAGAATGGAATCTTTATTAGACTATATTTAAAATCAGACAATGACATGACACACACACACACACACAGGTACATATGCACACACACACGCACACAATTAGACTAGCACTACCCTGTTTTCCCCAAAATAAGACATCCCCTGATAATAAGCCCATTCGGGCTTTTGAGTCCATGGTAATAAGGCCAAGCACTTATTTCAGGGTTCAAAATAATATAAGACAGGGTCTTATTTTCGGGGAAACACAGTATTTGCATTCAGGCTATAAGCAACTTTCTCTGCTACATGCAAAGTTAGTAGCGGGCAGTTTTAGCAAAGTTCAGTTTTACCACAAGAGTTTTTGTGTGTGTGTGTGTGTGTTATGCAGCTGCCACTTTTTGTGGCACCTGCATAATAATTTGCAAGGTGTTTTTGAGAATACAGATTCTAGTTTGGCTAAAATATCATGAAGATTCTTGCGGTAAAACTGAACTTTGCTGAAACTGCCCACTACTATCTTTACATGTATCAAAGAAAGTTGCATATAGTATGCATATAGTATGAATACAAATAATGCTGGTCCTCTAGTCTACATCTTCTATAAATTATTAAAGCATTACATAAAAGCTTCAAACCGAAACCAAGATGAACTATAGAAGTTAATAGCAACAGCAATAGCACTTAAGACTTATATACTGCTTCACAGTCCTTTACAGCCCTCCCTAAGCAGTTTACAGAGTCAGCATATTGCTTCCAACAACCTGGATCCTCATTTTACCGACCTCAGAACAATGGAAGGCTGAGTCAACTTTGAGCCAGTGAGAAATGAACTGCTGAACTGCTGGCAGCCAGCAGTCAGCAGAAGTAGCCTGCTGTCCTGCATTCTAACCACTGTGTCACTATGGCTCTTAATACAATATTTAATTATAATATTTAATTATATTTATATATTTAAATATATAATTAAATATATTTAACCAAAATTATTTAATCTCTTTTACACTTAATTCATTCTGAATTAAATATTGGAACGGTGTTGACTGTGGCATATGGATGATTGCACAATGGAACATAAGAAATGTTAATGATAAAGAAGATCAAGAATGAAATGAAATGAAATAAAAACAGATAACTTGTGCATTTATAGAAAGAAGAATCTAATGTCTTTTTAACAGAATGAAGTATAAAAAATGGTGTATGATTGAATGAAGTTAAAACATTTCACTTCAAATGCATATAAAAGAATGATTGCATAAAAACTGAGTATAACAGAAAGATAAGATGTAGAGAGAAACAGTTAAAAAACATGCAATCAATGAGAGAAAAGAACAGTGGACACTAAAAAAGACATTGAAAATGCAGAACAATCTTGATAGAACTAGAAAATTGTTCTAGAAGTGAATGGAGAGGACTAAGCAAGGAACCTCCTGCAGAATACATTAAATATAAAAGAGATTAAATATTTTTGGTTAAATATATTTAATTATATAAACATAATTAAATAGTATAATTAAATATTATATTAAATATAAAGATTATTTTGGTATAAAATGATAATGATACACCGAAAAGAAAAATATTAGATTCCAAGAGAACAAGATGAAAAGGAAATCATAAATACTGTAAAACACTGAAAATAAATAAGATGCAAATTTAGACAGTGGAACTAGAGATACATTAAAATATGGATGTGATTTGGCTATGGAGTAGCTGCACAGCTTGTTTACTCTGTGTGTGTGTGTGTGTGTGTGTGTGTGCGCGCGTGTGTGTGCGTGTGTGTGTGTGAAGAGCGAATCTGCACTTGATAACTAGAAGAATCATTATTGTTTCTCTTTGCAAAACAAAAAATAGAAAGAGTGAATGCAAAAACTATTGGAGGATTCATTTGTTAAGTATGTATGGAAAAATGTTAGAATTCTAATAGAGTTGATATACAAATAAAAAATGGTTAAAATGTGGAAAGTATTAAGAGCTGTGGTGGCACAGTGGTTAGAGTGCAGTACTGCAGGCTACTTCTGCTGACTGCCGGCTGCCTGCAATTTGGCAGTTCGAATCTCACCAGGTTCAAGGTTGACTCAGCCTTCCATCCTTCCCAGGTGGGTAAAATGAGGACCCAGATTGTTGGGGGCAATATGCTGACTCTGTAAAAAACCGCTTAGAGAGGGCTGTAGACCACTGTAAAGCGGTATATAAATCTAAATGCTAAGTGCTATTGCTGTTATGCAGCCATATTGGACAGTAATATAAGAAGGATATTTATTGTACTTTTACTGAAAGCATATGTTAAAGCAATATTGAATTATGAAATTTTTGGATGAATGTGGGATTATAGGTTATGCACTAAGAGTGGCATTTAATGGAACTAAAATATGCATGAGAATAAAAGAGGGTGGTTCAATTGTGACCAGGGATAAGGCAAGTACCCCTTTTATAAAGAAATATATAAGAAATCCTCATGGTTATGTTAAAGTGATGAGTTGGTTGAAGGTGAAATGTGAAAAAACCAGATTAGACAGATACATTTTGTAGTTTTGTAGAGTATTTATAAAAGATGGTGAAATCTATATATCTTAGGATCTGCAAATGTTATTAGAAACTGAGGGATAGTATATGGTCTGTTATGAGGAATGAATGCTTTCTGAAAAATATGAAACTGGCTGCATATACAATCTTACTTTTGCCAACTTCTTTTACAGAGTACTGAGAGTCAGAAGAAACATTAAAGTAAGGGGAATACAGTGGAAATGAGTACTTTGGAAGTGTAAGTATTGTAGTAAAAATATAATTTCAAGAATGAATAGATGCCAAATAAGTATGGACTGAAGTGAGTAACTACTATTCACAAGAGAATGTATGTGGGTTAAACTGCAGAAAATATATGGCAGAAAAAGGAAATAGGCTAAGTAGAGGAGGGAAGATCAGAATACAATAGTTGGATGGCATTGAGGAGATTCTTGAAGGAGACTGGAGATGTTTAAAAAAATAAAAGGTATGTAGGAATTGGTGGTGGATAGTGTAAGGAATGCAGTGGAAGCAAGTAAGGCTGGGAAAGAAAGCTATATATATAGTAATACTGAATGGTGCTGGAATAAACAATTTTAGCTACATTTCTTTATCTCACTCCTTAAATTTTGTTTAATTAAAAAAAAAAAATAGTTTGACGTGATAAAATGTAGTCCAGATTCCCAACAAAGAGGGAATGAATTCAGTCAAGAGACAATTCAGTTCAGAGAATTTGTGTGAGAGAAAGAATGTGAAGACGGCTCCTCCCTAATAGTTCTCAGAGTGTATGCTTTATGGAGGAGTTGGCATGCTTTAGTTTAGCAACATTCTGTTTATGGGTGAGGAATAATAAAGAAATCTGTGTGGTAGAGTCACAAGGCGTCTTTCTTGCTTTTTGGAGATTGACATCTACTATTTCTTACTTCCTTTTTGGATTCTGCATAACAGTACTTAACCAGAAAAGGGAAACTGCATGTAATTTGCATATATCTAAGAATTCAGTTTTCTCTTAAAAATTACAAATGCTTAAACCATTGAAAATAAGGCAGGATTTAACATTAATATACAAATACTCCCTAAACAGTATTCATTTTATTCCATTACATACACGGTGATGTAAAAAAAAAAATACCTTAATAACAATGTGACCTTTTCTTGTTCCAGTACGATCCAGTTCCCTATGTTCTTTTACCATAACAATCTCTCCTTCCTCTTCTACCTTTTGCATGTTCTTTTCTACTTGGTTCAGTATGCGACAGTAATCTTGTTGGGCTATACATACAAACTGGGAACAGAGGTTTGCAACAGCGCATTAATTATTTTGAATTTTATCCAAATATCAAAAATATTTAAAACTTTAAAGCCACAGTGCTATACTTAATTCCCTAATATAAATTATGAAGTAAGAATTTAGGCATAATAGAAAAATAAAGATAAATAGCATTCATCACAAACCTTTGGATCTCTATTCAAAATTAAGATTTATAACTTCAATGTGCTTATTCCACAATAACTACACTTATAATCTTAGTAGAGTTAATATTTTTCTATGTATTTACTGTATGTCATTTTTAATACTCTGTAGTCAAATCCAATATATTTCTAGAATTTCTGTTTGATTTCAGAATAGCAAATTAGGTCATCTTTTTTAGAAGATGAATGTGCAACAATAATTACTGCTATCTCAAGTATTTGTATAAACTAGGAAAACTGTACTAGGCTTCTTGTTTATGAAAGTGCATCATCAATTAATTCAATTTGAATAAATAACATCACAACAATCTCATATCACCATTCCCCCCCCTTTTCTTGAATAAACAAATTTCAATGCAATATATAAATAATAAATTTGTAAACTCTTCTAATGGTTTACTCAGATATCAAATTCTACCTGGCAGTCATCCACTTTGGTTCTCATGATTCCTTTCATATATTCTTTGTCCATAGTAGGAGAAACACCAAAACTGTTTCCCATGCATAATATTTCTGTTCTTCCATCTGGATATGTTACTTCTACAGAACCATTCAAAATAACAGACCAGGAATCAAGCTAAAAACAAAGCACATTATTTCAAGATAAAACTACATTTCAGTTTTCTTCTAATAAATGCTTGCAAATAGGGAAGAAACAAAAATGTGACCATACACTGAATCAGATAGGATGCAAATTTTTACGTGAAGATGGGTGTGCTTTAAGTCCAATTAAATACCTAACAATTTACATGTTCAGTTGACAAAAAATAAAGATATCCAACTTGATATTCTGGTCTCATTTCTGAGCTATTTCCTGGATAAATAAAGTAACAGTTAGTCCTCAATATATGGACATTCATATGTTTGAAGTTACGGCAGCAATGAATTATAATTATAACCAGTCCTCAGAGTTCTGGCTATCCCAGCACCCTGTGATCTGAACCTGGATGCTTGGCAATTGATACACATTTACAAATGACTGCAGCACTCCATGATGACATGATTGCCATTTGCAACTTTCTCTGTTAGCGTCCCCAGAAAACAATGGGCAAGGAATGTTCCAAGTCACTGGGCTCAGTCTCCCCCACACCCTGTACCCTACCTTAGTCCCTTCTGCACTTGCAACATAGTAGCCACTCACACCCCTGTAGCACCTGCCCGACCCATGTCTCGCCTTTCATATACTCCCTTGCATCCTCATGCACTTTCCCTGACCTGTGCTGCATTTTCCCTGACCTGTGTCTCCTCTTCATACCCTGACCCAAGCATCTCATGCACCCCCTCAAATTTTATGCACTGTCCCTGACTCATGTTATATCACTTGCACATACTCTTGCATCCACTTCAACCTATTCCACATCGCTCGTGCATCATCCCCACACCATCCCCTGCACTGTTATACCCCCTACCTGACTCACCCCCATAAACCCCCTTGCTCCTTCCTTTAGCCTGCCTGCCAGCCTGGGACTTGCAGCTTTCAGCTGGCTTCCCTGCTGACTTTGGCTGTGGGAAGCCAGCAGAAAGTTGTCATCTAATTATGATGGTATTCAGTTAACAATGGGATCCAGAACTGTAGGAATTGCTGTCGTGCTTTACAACCACATTGCTTACCTACAGTTTGATTTACTTCTGCTATAATCTACACAAAGAAAGAACTGGATAGAGAATCCCAGTATTTTAAACACATACCTTTCAAATTACCTGTGGTACCTACTCAGAGATGTATTTATATTTGAATAAAGAAATTCAGTTTCATAATACATACAAAAACTGTGTATCGATCATTTTAATGTCACTATTGTAAATCAATGTATGTATTTTATATTCAGCAATTTATCTATGATTTTAATTAATAATGTCTTTATTATATGCAATAAAATGAAATAAATGTAAAGTTACTTTGAGAAGAAGCTACAAATATTACTTACTTCTTCTCCATCATTTAGAACAATGGTTCCTGCTCTTTCTACAACTGCAAATACCATCACAGCACAGAGTTCTCTTCTCACTGACATCGTCATGTTAGCAAAAGCTGGTAACTGATGCATGAATTCCAAAAGTTGTTCTAGAAAAAAAAAATATAGCAGTTATATATGTATATGCAACATAATCTTACTAAAGAGAATTAAAAGTATTCCATCTATTGTATTATATATTCCATGTCATAGTTTACAATTGCCACAAACTGTTTAAACTAATATTAAAAAATAAAAATAAGCCATTTCACAACTTTTTTAAAAAAATAAATGAATCATGTTCAGAAAAAAACAATTTCATGACTCAAATACCTGGCATGTTTCTAGGTGTATACACCTTTCTAACATATTGGGCATATATTAGGTTGACAGGGCCCACTTACTGACAGATATTATTAGTTAAATGGCATTCAGATCAGTTTTATCTTAATAGAATATTATACTTGCTGTAAAAATGTATATTCTGCCATATGTAAGATTATGATCTTGCTTTTTACTTAGAATGCTGAAAGTGGTTTATAGCAAGCAAGCAAATATGTTTCCACCCCCCCCCCAAAGCATTTAATGTTTTCGAAGACTCATAAATGTTATTTGACTACGCTTATGTTTTTATATTATTACCTATCATTACCATGATAGGTAATAATATAGTATAATAAATAAATTTTATTATAAATAATAATATAATAATATAAAAAAATAGGTAATAGAGGTCAGGAACGGCTAGCACATATGTGTGAGTGGAACCTTTACCTTTACCTTTATCATTACAATTGTCAGGCATGCCTCCGTTCAAAACTCAAGAAAGAAAAACCCCAACTCCATGTTTGTAGAGAAAGGTACTTTTACTGAGTATGAACTGATTGCAACGAAAGAAAAGCAAGATCTGAGGCTAAAGGCGCGAAAATTACATATTGAAAGTATTCCCAAATCCCTCCCTGGCTGAACCCTGGCTGAATGTCCAATCCTCAGCCCCCATGGTGTCATGTGGGGTGCATCTTCAGGTGGCCCCATCCATCTGGTATGCCAGCACGGTTGACCTTAACTGGCTATAAACAAGTTCATTCAGCTGTGCAGTAGAAGATGAGAGCATCACTCCCTTTTTGGTCACATTATGAGACATCTCCACCAGCTCACTTCCCCACCCAAATACCTATACCCCCCCCCCGTTGCTATGGCAGCCAATAGTAAGCAAGCATCAGAGGCTGACAACAATCTTCTGATAATTCTGGTTCGTAGAACAGACATGGACAAATATCTTCCCCTAGATATTTCTCATGTTATTAAAATATGTTTTATTTTAATAACAAAAATACCTAGGCAATTCATGACCAATTTTGTTATTAATTTAGGGCTATCAGATTCCTTATCAGCTTCCTCAATACTTTCAACAATGTTGCCTGATTCCCCAGCTTAAAGAAAACTGTAGCTTAACAATGTAAGAAATAAAATAAAATATATAAAGCAAAAAAAAAAAAAAATGAGTTTGTAAACAAACCAAGGGAGTGGTTGGCATATAAATAACCAAAAAAAGAAAAGGAAGATAAAATGAATTGAAACTACAAGAGACAGAAATTGTATTAATGGATACAGCCACACAAAAAGTATTTCATCAATATTATTCCAATTTGTATAAAGGAAATGACATCTCTCTGAGAAAAAAATAGATAAAATTCAAAGAAAATTTATGAAGGATTACAGAGGAGCAGAGAGATTATGAATGGACCTATAATAATAAGGGAAGATTCTGAAGCTATAAAAAATATTAAACCAGGAGCAGTGCCTGGACTAGATGAATTATCAGGTTCTTATTATAATTGTTTTGAGGATGAACTTTTACAACCTTTATAAAACATGACAAACTCTATTTTATATGGAAGAAAGATGCAGAAATTTGGAAAGAAGCCAAAATACCACTAACACCTAAAGAGGGACAAATGTTGACTTTAACAAGAAATCCTAGGCCAGTATCTTATTGAATAATGATTACAAGTTATTCACAAGAACTTTAGCTGGCAAACTGAAAATAATTTTGCAAGAATTTGTTCATAAGGATTAATGTGGGTGTTTATAGAAAAACTAGTTAAAGCACAACCTTAAAATATTTTGGAATATTTGAATCATCATAATGAAAAACAAACTGCACTGATTTTCTTAAGATTCAGAAAAAAAACCTTTGATAGTTTGAGCTGGGCTTTCCTATGCAAGATTTTGAAATATGAATTTTGGAGAGTACTTTAAAAATAGATAAGATTGATTTATACCCCAGAAAGCACAAATAGTTATTAATGGAGGTCTAATAAAACATGTGAAATACAAAAGAAACAAGACAGCCCATCATCTCATGTCTTGTTTATTTGGTTCTTGAAATACTGGACAAAGGCATAAGGCAAGATGACAGGATTGTGGGAGCAAAGATTACAAAATAAACTTGTAAGTTAAAGATTGACTTGAGGTTGATTTGGGAAGATCCGTTAAAGAGAATTGAAACATTAATGAGGAAATTAAAAGAATTTGGTGCATTAGCAAGTTTCAAGATTACCAAATAGAAGTAGATATTAAAAATACAGATCAAGCAGAACTGGCAAATAAAATAAGTTTTAAGATTGAAAAGAATATAGCAGATCTGGTTATCACTATGGCAAATATAAACTATGTTATTTCAAAATAACTATGTTAAGACATGAAATGAAGCTAAAAACATTTTTAGATGAGAGAAACTACAACTGTCATTGCTGAGGGAAATTTCTGTGATTAAAAATGAATGTCTTGCTTAGACTAATGATTTTGTTTTAGACAAAACCTGTCTTGACAATTGATGTACAATTTAAAAAGTGACAGAAGAATATATTAAAATTTGGTCAAACAAAATGAGTTAAATATAAGATGTTACAAATTGCAAAGGAAAGAGGAGGCTTGGGTCTATTTTGTAGCTTGCTGTTTGGTTTGAAACAGAAAGTGAGTGCTGCTTAGAAATATAAGGACTTGCAGTTATACGGTCACAATCTGAGATTTAAGTGGCATAGATGTTTGTGGTACAACAAAGGCAATGTTAATGTGCATTTTAAAAATCATTTTGTTAGAGGTGCCATACTGAGAATATGGAATAGATACAAATCCAGGTGTGCCTGAAAACACCCTTATGGCTTTCAGAATAAGAAGCATTTTATAGGCAAGTTAACAAGCAAATACAAATGGCTAAGTTCTCAAAGAAATATTAGAATTTTGTCAATAGGAAAGTAAAATAAAATCAAAAGAATTAGTGGCAGGTTGACATAGTTGTCAGATTTTTTTTACTTGCAGTTATTACCCTGTTTCCCCCAAAATAAGACATCCCCTGATAATAAGCCCAATTTTGAGCACATGGCAATAAGGCCAAGGGCTTATTCCAGGGTTCAAAAAATATAAGACAGGGTCTTGTTTTTGAGAAAACAGAGTAGAAATATTAAAAGTAGATAAAAGGATTTATGGTTTTGAACGTTGTAAGACTGAGTGTGAAACAGAATTATGTACAAATGATAAACATGTAATTGCTAAAATGTACAATTTTTATTGAAATTTGAAGAGAAGAACAGGTGAAATAATGTATGATAAAGTATGGTTAAAATTTGGGTGGGACAATATACAGGTGGGGCAAATATACAGGTGTAACAATGGAAAAATATATGGTTGAAAAGATTGAAATTTACACTGATGTACTTATAACTGCTGTGAAGAAGATTGGAAGCCACTTCTATGTATCTTTTTTCTTTCTTTTCTATTTTTTTACTTTTATGTTTCTTGCACATTAAGCTTTTTCATTGATTTCATCTTTTCTTTTTCTTACTTTATATTAGTTTGCATTGTGGTTTTATTGTGGTTTTTGATTTTATATATATATGCATGTGTATGCATGTGCGTGTGTAGGCACACACAGAGATACTAAAGTTAAATGTTTAGATTAAAGTTCTAATGTATTTCAAGCTCTACTCCTACCCTTGAAAAGTTTTGAAGCAAAAAATATGAATCCTTAAATACTTTCAGTAAAGACTAAATGTGATAGAAATGGAGAGAATGGGGTCGGAAAGCTAACAGGTTTTATCACTGCATGCATATACACAGCATGTTTATCTATTTTGATTCGTGGAAATAATTTCCTTCAGTTAAATTCTGAAACAGAAAATATCTCATCAAAAGTTCTTAAGTTTTTTAATCCTCCTTTCCTTCTTTTTGGTGTCAATGGTAGCTTACCAATATCATCATCTGTCCTGTCTATTGGATCTTTTTCTAGACAGTCTCTAACAATATCTCTGCTCATCAAAGGATCAGAAGCCCTCTCAATATCTTCTTCATCATCATCATCTTCTGAATCTACTGCTGTTTCTGGTAATCCACTCAGGTCCATGTCACCAGCTTCGCTTTCTGTGGCCTAAAATGATAATATAAAATTTAGAAAAAAGGATTGAAGGTTTTCTATGATGCTATCAAAACATTACATTAATGGATTTGATAATGGATGTATTACTTTTTATTCAGATATATGTTTGCCAAAAATAAGTCCTAAAGTAAAAATCCCAACATGTTGTAAATATTAAGGACCAAACTTACTTCAGTGAAAATTTAGAAGCAACAGTGATATTTGAAAAGATTATATTTCAATAAATCACGTTTATCTTTTGAGATATATTTATGTTGATAATTTTATTAAAGATATGTACAGCCCTGAAAGGTTTTGTTGATGTTGTTGTTATTGTTGAAGTACAATGGGATATATGAGTATTCAAGATCAGTGGTAGCACATGCATCCCCAAATCCCCTCCTATCTCAACAAGAATCACATCGTACCATTACAGACATTAATTTCTCATTCTCGGCTTTATGGCCTGACAGCTGCTCTTTCCATTCATTCTGCCCAATGCTCCTTTTCTGGGATTCCTCAACCATTTTTTCAACCCATAACCAATGCCCAACTGACTCTGATTTTTCCATTTATATGTTCCCAGGCCACCTTCCTATTTTTTTAAACAGCACAAATTACTAAATACGGAGAAATAAGAAAAATGGGAGTTTATTTTTTGCAATTTTATTAATTAAAAATATAACAATAGAATTCAATTTAGGATTGCACTGGCTTTTTTTTTTTAATTTGATTTATATGCTGCCTTTCTCCAGAGACTCAGGGTGGCTTACAATGCGTTAAGCAATAGCCTTCATACTTTTGTATATTTATACAAAGTCAGCTTATTGCCCCCACAAACTGGGTCCTCAATTTACCTATCTTAGAAAGGATGAAAGGCTGAGTCAACCTTGAGCCTAGTGAGATTCAAACTTACAGTAATTGCAGACAATGCTATCAGTCTGCTGAGCCACCAGGCCCATTTTTGGCTGCCACTGTACACTGTTGGCTCAAAGTTAATTGGTTGTCCACTAAGACTCCAAGATCCCTCTCCCAGTTACTGCTATTAAGCCTGGTATCACCCAGTCTATATGTGTACTTTTGGTTTTTCTTGCCTAAGTGTAAGACTTTACTTTTCTCTACATTGAATTTCATTTTGTTAGATAGGGCCCAGTGTTCAAGTCTGTCAAGATCCATCTGGATCTTGAGCCTACCATCTAGGGTGTTGGTTATTTCTGCCACCTTAGTATCATCTGCAAATTTGGTAAATTCCCCTTCTATTCCCTCATCTAAGTCATTTATGAAGATATTGAAGAGTACTGGGCCTAAACCTTGTAGAACCCCACTGCTTACTTCTCTCCATGTAGACTTAGACCCATTAAGGATTACCCGTTGAGTATGGTTTGTCAGTCAGTCACAAATCCATCTGGTGGTGATGCTATCTATCCCACTTTTTTCTAGCTTACCAAGAAGTAGGTTGTGGTCTACTTTATCAAATGCCTTGCTGAAGTCTAAGTGTATTATGTCTACAGTATTCCGCTGGTCTACTAATTTAGTCATTACGTTGAAGAATGAAATAAGATTGGTTTGGCATGATCTGTTTTTAACAAACCCATGCTGACTTCTAGTTATTACTTTACTTGTTTCTAGATGTTGGCAAATCTGTTTTTTTTTTTTAAATTATCTTTTCCAGCATCTTCCTGGATATTGATGTTAGGCTGATTGATTTGTAGTTTCCTGGGTCTGTTTCCCCCCCCCCTTCCCTTTTTTGAAGATGGGAACTACATCAGCTCATTTCCAATCCTCTGGTAGTTCCTGGTGCTCAAGAATTTTTCTGCCAGGTCCTGGTGATTTGTATTCATCAAGATCAGACAGGTGTTCTCTTACCTTTTTTTTTTTTTTTGCTTATTTTAACTTTTATTTCTAGTCTGTCTCTTACAGTTATATTTTTGGCATATTGGGCTATAGTTTCTTCTTGCGTGAAGACTGATTCAAAGAATGAGTTAAGCAGCTCTGCTTTTTCTCTGCTGTCTATTACTTCCTTGCTGTTTTCTCTCTTTAGTGGACCGACTGTCTCCTTGATTTTTTTTTCCTTGTCATTTATACGTATGTTGGAAGAAACTTTTTTTATTATCTTTGACTTTTGTTGCAAGTCTTTATTCATTCTGAGTTTTTGCTTTCCTGACTTCATCTTTGCAGATTCTGGCTATCTGCTAATATTCTGCCTTAGTTATGTGTTTCTCTTTCCATTTTTTGTACCTGTCCTTTTTTTTTTCTTTAAATTTGTCAGAGAGATCTTTGTGCAGTCATGCTGGTTTCTCCTTGGATTTCTGGTTAAGTCCAGTATGGTTGTCCCTCCAGTTCCCTCCTCTACCCTTTGGACAACAAAGTTGTCATCTAGGTTGATCAGGAATCTATTTGATTTCTCACTGTGCAGAATTAGTCTTCCAATTGATGTCAGGGTAATTGAAGTCCCCCAGTACTATTGTAGTGTGTTTCCTACATATATTTGTTAGTTTGGTTAGCAAAAAGGCCATCTATTTTTTCTTTTTGGTTGGGTGGCCTGTAGTATACACCTATGGTAATGTTATTCTTTTTTTCTTTTATATTGACCCATATGCATTCTAGGAGGCTTTCATCTTAGGTTTCGTGTATTTCTGTAGCAATATAGTGGTCCTTTACATACAGTGCAACTCCACCTCCTCTTTTATAGGGTCTGGTTTTGGATAATAATAGAGTAGGTCTATGTTCCCAAAGAAACACATCCAGAAATCTGCAGTCTAATCAAAGTGATATTAATGTCAGGAAAAGTTCTAGCTGGTTTGAGTATATACTAAATATAATAATAAGAGCAAGCAGGGGTTCATCAAGTTTACAGTAGCTAGTGCAGTGAATATTTGGAATGCAAAGCACATTGATTCTGAGATTTCCTAATATACGCTTGCTGATTAAATAGGGGGAAAAAAGAGTTGGAGGCCATTACCGTTAGATGGATTCACAGCTAATTAAACAACTAAATCCACAAGGAGTCATTACTGGCAGTGGTTCAATCTTGAGGGAGATTCTGATGAAAAGATAGAGGGTGTTTATCAAATCTGAAACCATACAAGTGGAAGGGATAGGTAATACTGAAGATGACAAAAATTGTTCTGCATGCTCAAACCCTAAATTTAAAACTTCAGTTTAAAACTTCATCATCATCACCATGAATATAGGGTATGGGAAAACTGATAAGCTATCAGCAGCTGTAAAGATATAGATGTTTGACTAAATTGTCAGCTGAATGTAAGTTAGTAATATAAAGTTCTGGTTTATAATTAATCTAATACTTAAATTGGGTAAATAAAAAAATAGTAAACAGAAGGTAAATTTTTGTTCTCTTCATTTAACAAATTAGGATGGATATTAAGAATTTTCTTTAGTTTTTAACATCACATTTAAGCAAAATTTGACTAATCTGACCCCCACATCCCAAAAAGATTAATGAGAATGACAACAAAATAAAAATTAAATCCTATGAAAAGTAGCTTAAAGAACTGGATAGCTGCAAATAGAAGGATAACAATAGTTTTCTTTGATATAGCACGGCATTAAAATTGCAGAGAATGGACGTTGGCTTACCTGAATCTTCTCATTGTGATGCGTGGCAATTCAAGAGTGGGTTTTCTCTCGTCTGCTTGCTAAGGACTGAGTGTAGTATTTCTTTAAATCCCTTGTGACCACGCCTCCTTTGTTCGGCTGAGCCTCAGTTGTTTCACGAAGGCGTCATCCTCCAACATGTCCTATGAAGCAAACATAAACAATGCTCCCCAGGCCGAACACCAGGCAGCCTGAAGGGCGGGTTGAATTGCCACGCATCGCAACAAAAAGGGACGTTCAGGTAAGCCAACCTCCATTTTCCATTGCGCTGCTTAGGCAATTGAAGCGTGGGATATACCCAAGCTCAAACTCAGAGGGAGGGAGGCTGGCTGGTCCCCTTGCTGAGTGGACACTCTGTAACACCCTACGCCCAAAGGACACCTCAGCTGAGGCATAGCTGTCCAACTCATAATGTCTCACAAACGGCGTCAACGAAGTCCACGTAGCCGCTCTACAAATGTCAAGTACTGATGCCTGAGTGGCCCAGGCCGCAGACGTAGCCACACTCCTTGTAGAGTGGAACAACACCCTACCAAGTAAAGGTTTGTCCTTGCTACTGTAGGCCAATGAGATACATGCTTTAATCCAGCGAGCTACAGTCGTGGAAGAAACCTTCCTCCCCATGGAGGAAGGATGAAATGATACCAAAAGTGTCTCTGTTTTCCTAAATGAGGCAGTCCATGCAATGTACCTACAGAGAGCCCTCCTCACGTCTAATGTGTGCCACTTTACTTCTAACGGATGTTTGGGCACTGGACAAAAACCAGGCAACACTATCTCTTGGGCCCGGTGAAAGCTGGAATTCACCTTTGGTAGGAATGAGGGATCCATCCGCAGTACTACTGTGTTGGCATGGAATATACATAAATCACTTCTGTTGGACAAGGCAGCCAGTTCTGAAATTCTACTTGCCGATGTAATGGCTAGGAGAAAGGTTATTTTAAAGGACAAAAAACGTAGACTAATGGAAGCCAGCAGTTCAAATGGGGAAGCCGTAAGAGCCTGCAGGACTAAGGACAGATCCCACGTAGGATAGCGATGAGGCCTGAGTTTGGTGGCCCCCTGAAGGAACCCCCGAATTCTTGGATGTTGTGCAAGAGAATGGTGAACGTCCTGGGCTAGCATGGTCAACAAGGCTGCCACCTGTCATCGTAGCGTAGATCGGGCCAACCCCTTGTCCAGTCCTGCCTGCAAGAAGTCTAGAATGTCAGAGATGGATGCCGATGTTGGGTCAACATGCCGTTGAGAACACCAAAGACAGAAGGTTCTTCATGATGTATGTATATCCTGGTAGTGGAAGGCCACCTGGAGGCCTGGATGATGTGTATCACCTTACCTGAAAGTTTGTCTTTCCTCAGGAGGATCCTCTCAAGTGCCACACGGTTAACTGGAGCCACTGGGGGTTTGGATGAAGAACGACCCCCTGGCTGAGAGAGATTCTGTCCTGAGGAATTCTCCAGGGACGGGACACCGAGAGATTCATCAGGTCAGCATACCAGGAACGTCATGGCCAATGAGGGGCGACTAGTAAGAGTTCTGCTTTCTCTGTCAACAGTTTCCAAATCACCCTCGGTATGAGGGGTAATGGAGGGAAGGCATAAAGCAGACCTGGTGGCCACGCACATCTCAGAGCGTTGCAGTCCATTGCCCCCCGGCTCGGACAAACTTCGGGAACTGAGTGTTTTCTGGCCGGGTGAAAAGGTCGACTGACGGCTGGCCGAACCATCGAACTAGTTCCTGGAACAGATCTGGATGAAGCCTCCATTCCGATGGATCCAGCTGCGTCCTGCTCAGCCAGTTTGTGCAGACATTGGAAGTCCCTGATATGTGCTCCGCCTTCAATGAAAGTGTGTGAGCCTCTGCCCAGCTCATCAATCTCTCTGTCTCCTTCATAAGAGACCGGGAGTCGGTGCCTCCCTCACGATTTATATGGGCTTTTGTGGCCACATTGTCTGTTAAGACCAGGACATGTTGATGCAATAGAATGTCCTGAAAATGGCGGAGGGTCAGGTGTACAACCCTCAGCTCCAGCCAATTTATACTGTTTTTGTCATCCTCCTGTGACCATTGTTCTTGGACCACCTGAGCACCCAGATGAGCTCCCCAGCCAATAGGCTCGCATCTGATGTCACCACAATCCAGGTGGGCTCCTGAAACACCCCCCCTTCTGAATGGACCCCAAGGCCCACCATCTGAGGAAAACACGTACCTTGGTTGGAAGGGTGACCTTGGACCGAGATGTGCTGCGGCCTGCCCTCTGAGCTGGTAGCAGGAACCATTGAAGCAGGCGTGCATGCCTGCGTGCCCACGGCACTATTGAAATACATGAGATAAATTTTCTTAGCAATTAAGACAAGCTAAGCAATGTCACCTGTCTCTGGGATAGAATGTGCTCCACCAGCGCCCTGATGTCCTGTTGTCAGTCGGGCGACAAGAAGACCTGGCCTTTTACTGAGTCGATCATCGCCGCCAGGTGAGTGATGCACGTGGTGGGCTGAAAGTGACTTTTCTTCAGGTTGATTGAAAATCCGTGAAGACTGAGGATGTGGCTGACAGTCTGTAAGTCCTGCTGGGCCTGGTGATGGGAGGGCGACAGAATCAATATATCGTCGAGGTAACATAAAATGCGTACCGGGACCAGGTGTATAGTACCTACAACCGCAGCTAACAGTTTGGTGAATGTTCTCGGGGCCGATGACAGGCCGAACGGCATGGCCCGATATTGATTAATGCCAGTTGGCATACGCAAATCTCCGGAATCTGCGATGCTCCGGATGAATTGGCACATGCAGATATGCCTCCTGGAGGTCCAGTGATGTCATGACATCGCCCTCTCTTATGCATCCCAAGATAGTTCTGAAGGATTGCATCTTGAACCTCTTGTATTGAATGAATTTGTTGTTGAATTTGAGGTTCAAGATCCCTCTCCAGCCCCCTGAAGTCTTGGACACCAGGATTAGTACTGACTACTCCCCTGTTCTTTCTTGCCCCGATGGCACCAGTTCTATGACTTCGATGTCCAACAAATGTTGGATTTCCATAGTCATTTGCTGACGTTTCTCCAGCTGCTGGGAAACCGGACATTGAATGTAACAGTCTGGGGGTTTGGCATGGAATTCTAAGGTGACACCCAGCCCCACCATCCGAAGAACCCAAGCTTCGGACGTAGCCACTTCCCATTGATCGAGGAATTGGCTTAGGCGCCCACCAATGGGAAGAGGAGACGGAGAGTCACTTGCCCCGTTTAGCAGGTCTGGACCCTGTTCCCCAAAATGTTATCCATGAGGGAGGGTGATATTTGCCCCAGTTCCTGTCTATCAGACTATCTGTCAAACCCCTGGGAGTAAGATTTGTTATAGTAGGACTCGCCGGGTCCAAAGTCCTGCTGAAAGGGCTGCCACTGAGAATATGATGAAATTCTGTGGTCCGGTCTCCGATAAGAAACCGGCAGCACCTTCCTTTTATCCTTCCCCTCTACTAGTATTGGATCTAATGCAGCCCCAAAAAGGTCAGATCCCCTATAAGGAGCTGAAGCCAATTTCCATTTAGACTTTAAATCTGCTTTCCAAGGGCGTAACCAAAGGAGTCTATGGGATGTTACTGTAGAGGCCAATGCTCGTGCCGCAAATTTAGCCACATCTAAGGACGCATCTGCCGAATACTCAGTAGCCACTAACATTTTATTAATATCCTGTTGGAGCCGTATGTCCTCAGGAGGAAGACATTCAAGCAATTGTCGCAGCCAGATTAAAGTGGCGCGATTAAAAAAGGATGCCGATGTTGTGGCTTTTACGGCCCAAGCAGCCACCTGGTGAGTTTTCCAAAATGAAACTTCTGCCCGCCTATCCTCTGTTTTCAAAACTTCCACTATGTCATTAGACAATACAGTGGAAGATGTAAGGCTGACTACTGGTGGATCTACCATAGGAAGATTCAGCAACCCATCCAAAACAGGATCTGCACAGTAAAGCTTTTTATCATGACCACTAGGCGCCGATACAGCACCCGGCTGGTCCCACTGTCTCTTAATGACTTCAGAGAACAATTCTGAGCAAGGTATAAATTCCTGATCTGGAGTAGGAACTGTGAACAGCTCCCCATGAGGCTTAAACGCCCCTTGGTCTTGATCTTGTGGATTCACAATCGTCCCCATGTTAGTTGCCATTTTGGCTTTACGAAGTAATGTTTTGAACACAGATGGACGAAAGAGAGTAGTGAAAGCCAGTTTATCCGGTAACACCCCTTCATCCTCAGAAAACTCAGGGTCCCCATGGTCTCCCTCTGCTTGCCAGGAATTCTCACTACTAATAGATTCCTGCTGGGTAGGTGACAAAGGCCTAGGGATTGGCTGGGTTCGGGGTTGAGACTGCCACCGAGGCAAAACTGATGGCATGTGGCCCCGTTGATTAAGACCTGAGTCCAGAGCCTGGGCCAAGGCATTACTAATTAAGGCTTGAAAATCTAGTGGTTGGGCAGGTCCCTGCCCTTCCCCTGCACAGAGCCTCGCTGCTGTCAGGGTGAATGTAGCTTCCGGTGCCAAATGTATCTCAGACTGCATTACCTGCGACCCCCCCCCCACCAGAGTGCCATGGTGAGTATCCGTAACTCCCTCATGTGCCCCATATTGTGACAATTCAGCCCCAGATTGAGACCGGGAAATATTGGGCTGTGATAAATCCTCCACAGATCCTGACTGAGAAACAGCAGGAGCATCCAATGGTTGGGTTATTTTCTTAGCCGTAGCAAATTGTCTTTCCAGAGCATTGTGCCTTCTCTGGGCATCCTTATCATAACAAGCAGATCTAGGAGTAATGTTCTCAGAGTCCTTCCTGGATGATGAGGCAGAGCTCTTGGATCTAGATTTAGAGGCTTTCTTAGCTCGGGGGGGGGTGTAAGAGGCTGCTCTATGTCTGAGGAAAATTCCTGATCTCCCATGGTGCCCTCAATGTCTGACCAAAAACACAATTGTGATGCTAAATGTCACTGCAGGGCAAACTCCGCAATGCTGTGGCAGCCATTGAAAATGGCGCCAAACTTCAACAGTCAGTCAGCGCCTCAGGAATAAAATGGCGCAAGACCGAACTTCTTCTCCCAACACCCTGACTTTCCTTGCAGTGAACACTGTCAGAGAAGGAATACACCCCACTGATCCTTGCCTCATAATGCAGCCCACAATTTACGGCGGGAGATTCAAAATCCCCTCACGCCGAGCCGGTCTGTCAAACCTGTTGCAAAATGGCGCGAAGCCAATCACGAAGCCTCCTGCGTGCCGCCGCGGCAACTCCAATCAAGTCCGGATCACTGATCCTCTCCACAACTGACAAGACCAATTTCAAAGGCGTGAGAGCAAAACGCTCTTTAAGCAACGCAAGGCACTTGGAATACACAGAGTTTGCCTTGGTATACCGAGCAGTGACTCTGGCGCTGCCCTACAATAACGGGAGCAAAATGGCGGTGGTGGTTGTTCTGGAGGACCGGGTAACCAGCTCACACACCGGCGGCCAAACAAGCGGCAAGAACAGCCGTCCGGAGCTGCCCACCCGGGACAAAACTCCGATTGCTGCTTAGAAGGTGTTGGGGCGGGATAGCGACCTGGAGCCCCAGCGTCGATTCACCCACCGCCAGCAGCGAAGAATCAGCTGCAGCCTCAAGCTGTTCAGTCTCTTATCTTCTGCTTCCACGTTTAAGAACAAGAATAAGAATAAGAACAAAAAATTTTTCTAAACCTACTGACCTAAGCTAATCTAGTCTCACTAGCTGCTACAGCAGTGCTACACACGTCCCTACAGCTAGACTGAACGAAACAACTGAGGCTCAGCCGAGCAAGGGAGGCATGGTCACAAGAGATTTAAAGAAATACTACACTCAGTCTCTAGCAAGCAGGAGAGAAAACCCACGCTTGAATTGCCTAAGCAGCGCAATGGAAAAGAAGCGACTGGATTAAGAGTAGTCAATAAAATTAAATATTTGGGAATCTGGTTAACCGGCAGATGCTCGAGCATACAAAAGACCTTGACAAGTGGGGTAAAATTCAACTATCACTCTTGGGATGTGTAACAACAATAAAATCTTACGTTTTACCGAAGTGTAATTTTTTGTTTCAAACTGCCCCAGCGAATCTATCAAAAAAATTCTTTATGGGTCTAAATCAAGCAATAACTAAATTTATTTGGCAGGGGAATAAACCCCAGATTAAAAAAAAAAAATGATGCAGGAGATAAAAGAAAAGGGAGGCCTGGGTTTACCATGTTGGGAGAACTACTACTCAGCCGCTCTGTTAGTCTGGGTAAAAGAATGGATCACCTTAGGCAATAGCCGTCTTCTCAAGATCGAAGGCCATGATTTACAACAGGGCTGGCATATGGCACTCTGGAGGGATAACACCCCACAAAGCAAATGGTTTACCCGGCACTATATAAGGAACATCTTAATTCAAAATTGGGAGAAGATCAGTAAAAAATACTATATTAAAACACTGTGCTGGATATCACCTCTAGAAGCATTGATTTTTCCAAAATTATATAACCCTGTGAAAAAATTAATGTACAAAGATTTGCTGAACGCTCGAGGAGAGCTAAAGCCAAAACAGGAGTTGAATTCCCAGGGATTACAATTGGATTGGTGGACCTATCTACAGATCCAATCAAAATATAAAAAAGACAGAGATAGGAAAGGTATATATGTCGACTTGCAGGAATTAGACAAAATCTTGATGGGTCAGGAAAAAGGCATGATTTCTAAAAGCTACAAACTATTGATGAGGTTAGAGATTGGCGACGAGATAATAAAGGATACAATGATTGCCTGGGGGAAAAATTTTGGTTACTCAATCCATCTGGAAAAATGGCAAGAGATTTGGTGGAGGAATATGAAGCTAGTAGTTTCTATGGCATACAAAGAAAATATTTACAAGATGCTATATAGATGGCATCTCTCTCCCAATAGATTGGCCAAAATGTTAATGGACAGTCCGCTGAATGCTGGAAGTGTGGGTTTGAGCGTGGCACTTACTATCACCAATGGTGGACGTGCCCAGAAGCAGTAAAATTTTGGGGAAAAATAAAAAAGTGGCTTAACGAGATCTTAAACCAAGAGATTGAATGGCAACCAGAGACATGCTTGCTCGGCTCCAAACCGGAAAATATTATAAAAGATTCATGGTACCTGCATTACACATTATCACAGCAGCGAGATTAACATATGCTCAACTCTGGAAAGATAAAAATACCCCATCAGAGGAAGCAATTATAAAGAAGATTTTGGATAGTGCGGAAGCAGATAAATTGACTAAAAAACTGGAAGACAGAGACCAACACAAACATGTTTATCTTGGGAAAAACTATATATTTGGCTATCAAAGAGAAAACTATAACCCAAACCAGATTAGGAGTTGTATTTATTGAAAAACTTATACTATACAAGTAAAGTGAGGTTGGATAGACCTAACTGATTTACAAATGTAAATTAGGTTGTTCTGTCTCCCCCGGAACGTAATATAGATGTATTGTACCGAATATTAAGTTATTAAGGTACTACTTATAGGCATGTATGTTATTTGTTTTGTTGTTCTGTTTGTCATTTATCTGGTGTGTTGTCTTTTTTTTTAATGATAAATGTAAATAAAGATTATTATTTTTTTTAAAAAAAGGAAAAGCAGTTATCAGCTGACTTGTGTGAGAACCTTCCTAGCAGCATGAGACCTTTCACATGAAAGATTGTTTAAAGATGAAATGGAGTCTTCTTTACGAAAGTCATCTAAGGAATGGCCAAATATCAGACTCTAAAACTGTATCTTGTACTTTGGAAACTGAATTGACCTGGAAGTTGGAATATATGATGTGTAGGCTCTAATCACAGGATATTCTTAACTGGGTTGGGAGAGATGTATTTGCATATACCCTAATATTTCCTAATAACAATGAGATAGAAAGAGCTAGTTAGCTTCAGTTGATGTTTATCCTCCTTGCTGATAAAGAGAATAAATGTTCAGTGGTTCTACAAAACTGGGGAACTTCTAGAAATAATCTCTAAGTTTTATAATTTTACTATGCAATCATCGGTTTGCAGGAACAATAATAGCTGGAAACAGGCTCTCCACTCTTAGTTAATTCAAACTTTTTTGGGCAATCAACTATTTCATAAGGTTTTAATCTTAGTCTGTAATAAAACCACAACATACCTATTATTGACTAAAATCACATCAAGTAGGAGATCGTCCTCAAACAGAATGAAGTTCTGAACCTCTTCTTTTAAATTCATCTTTTTCTCCTAGTCTCCTATTCTTCCAGCAGCTTAATGAAAACCCTGCTTTGTATTCCTCACACTTAATGTTAGGTTTTACAGGTAGTCCGCAATTTACAACAGTTCATTTAGTGATCGTTCAAACTTACAACGGCACTGAAAAAAGTGACTTACAGTTGCAAGAAAAAGTATGTGAACCTCTTGGGATTACGTGGACTTTGCATGAATTGGTCATAAAATGTGCTCTGAACTTCATCTAAATCACAACAATAGAAAAACACAGTCTGCTTAAAATAATACTACACAAACATTAGATGTTGCCATGGTTTAATTGAATATAACATGTAAACATTCACAGTGCAGGGAGGAAAAAGTATGTGAGCTCCTGGCCTAATGACTTCTCCAAGAACTAATTGGAGCCAGGAGTGAGCCAACCTTGACTCCAATCAGTGTGATGATATTGGATGTGTTGCTGACAGCTGTCCTGCCCTTTAAAAACACACACCTGTTTTGGGTTTACTGATTTCAAGAAGCACTGTCTGATGCGAAACATGCCTCGCAGAAAAGAGCTCTCAGAAGACCTACGATCAAGAATTGTTGACTTGCATAAAGCTGGAAAGGGTTACAAAAGTATCTCCAAAAGCCTTGATGTTCATGTGTCCATGGTAAGACAGACTGTCTACAAATGGAGAAAGTTTAGCACTGTTGCTACTCTCCCTAGGCGTGGTCGTCCTGTAAAAATGACTGCAAGAGCACAGCGCAGAATGCTTCATGAGGTAAAGAAGAATTCTAGAGTGTCAGCTAAAGACCTACAGAAATCTCTGGCACATGCTAACATTTTTGTTGACACATCTACAATAAGGAAAACATTAAACAAGAATGGAGTACATGGGAGGACACCACGGAGGAAGTCATTGCTGTCCCAAAAAAATATTGCGGCATGTTTGAAGTTTGCAAAAGAGCACCTGGATGTTCCACAGCACTATTGGCAAAATATACTGTGGACAGATGAAACCAAAATTGAGTTGTTTGGGAAGAACACACAACACTATGTGTGGAGAAAAAAAGGCACAGCACACCAACATCAAAACCTCATCCCCACTATAAAACATGGCGGAGGAAGCATCATGGTTTGGGGCTGCTTTGCTGCCTCAGGGCCTGGACGGATTGTTGTCATTGATGGGAAAATGAATTCCAGAGTTTATCAAGACATTTTGCAGGAAAACGTACAACCATCTGTCCGCCAACTGAAGCTCCGCAGAGGATGGGTGATGCAACAGGACAATGACCCAAAGCATACAAGTAATTCAACAAAAAAATGGCTTCAACAGCACAGAATATGCTTTCTGGAGTGGCCCAGTCAGAGTCCTGACCTCAACCCAATTGAAATGCTGTTGCATAATAATAATAATAATAATAATAATAATAATAATAATAATAATAATAATAATAATAATAATTTTATTTCTATACCGCCCTTCTCCCGAAGGACTCAGGGCAGTGTACAGCCTATTTAAAAACACAGAAACAAAACAACAATTAAAATTTAAAATCATTAAATAATTAGGCTTCAATTAAAATCCCAGAAATTTAAAATACCCCAATTTAAAACGTTATGTTAATAGCCCGGCCTGGCGGAACAACAAATGACCTTAAGAGAGCGATTCACACCAGACATCCCAAGAATATTGCTACACTGGAACAGTTTTGTGAAGAGGAGTGGTCCAAAATTACTCCAGATTGTTGTGCAGGTCTGATCTGCAACTACAGGAAACGTCTGATTGAGGTTATTGCTGCCAAAGGAGGGTCAACCAGTTATTAAGTCCAAAGGTTCACATACTTTTTCCTCCTTGCGCTGTGAATGTTTACATGTTATGTTCAATTAAACCATGGCAACATCTAATGTTTGTGTAGTATTATTTTAAGCAGACTGTGTTTTTCTATTGTTGTAACTTAGATGAAGTTCAGAGCACATTTTATGACCAATTCATGCAAAACTCCACGTAATCCCAAGGGGTTCACATACATTTTCTTGCAACTGTACAATCGTTTCTCACACTAATGATCACTGCAGCATCTCCATGGTCATGTGATCAAAATCAGATGCTTGGCAACTGACTCATATTTATGACCCTTGCAATGTCCTGGGTTCATGTGATCCCTTTTTGCAACCTTCTGACAAGCAAAATAAATGGGGAAGCCAGATTCACTTAACAACTGTGTTACTAACTTAACAACTGCAGTGATTCACCTAGCAACTGTGGCAAGAAAGTTCATAAAATGGAGCATAACTCACTTAACAATTGTCTTGCTTAGCTTAGCAACAGAAATTTTGGGCTCAATTGCGGTCATAAGTCAAGGACTATCTATATTCACATGTTCACATTCTCAGTATTCCTACATTGGGAAACTAGCTTCCACTGTATCATTTATAAATATTGAAATTACTTCTGGTTACAATTTTATATCTAATAGGTCCTCCATAAAAACCAAAAGCTAAGTATCTGAATTTGCTTAGTTGTGTGACAAGTAACAAAAAAAACTTATAAAATATTTCTATGATTCATCTTTTAGACTTCGTTGGTAATTATTAATTAGTCAAAGCAAACAAGCTCTTCTACCAAAAGCAGATAGAAATATATATTATATGACAAAATAACTACTGCATGCTGCAAAGCGTTATTTAGCCACAATATGCTTGCTGATAATTGTAACTAGGTATGAATCAAATTGTTCTACTTTCAACTTCAAAATTCCAACGCATGTTCATATAACTTAAAAATTAATGAAATTATACATAAGCATATATATGAAATTATACATAAGCATTTCTGTATATGAAATTATACATAAGCATTTCTGTAAGAAGATAACCTCTAATCCATGATATGCTGCTGAATTACACCTTCCAATAGTTTTCATACCAGTTGCTATTACTTGGATAGTTGGTAATTGTTTGTCATCAACATAAATCACTGTTGGTTTCACAATTCTGCTTAGATTTGCAAAGTAATACAACAAGAATATACAATTGTTAAGATTTAACTGGGAATGAGATTTTAAAAACAGTTGTAGCATACCTGATAGATATCAGATAGACTGCTACTGCCAGAGTCACTAGTGATGCTACATCCTGAATGACTAGATGAAACGTGGGTCACCTGTGGGTGGAGACTGTCAGTGAGGTGCAGTTTTGAAAAATCTGCAGGTAGCTGTGGACAGAAGAGAAAAATGTATTTAGGTTTTGTATAATGGCAAAGATTTCATAAAATTTTTAAAACTTCATAATACATGCTTTTTCTAATATATGAACAAATTATTAAGCATATTCATAGTTAAAAAATATTGGGAAGAAATATTAAAATGTAATGCTTCATATTCAAAGATGAAAACCTTGAATGCTCATTATGCTTAAACAGCAACAACCTTTGTTATTTTTCAAAGAAAGGAATATGCATATCTAAAACAGACCTTTCAATAAGCCCCATTTAGCAGTAATTTCTACTGAAATCATTACGAGTTTTAGAATTGATAGGAGTATTATGAGTGCAGTTAAGATTTCAAGTACTGATCGATATGAGTGGAACCCCTGTTAATTTTTAAATATAAATAATTTGTACAGAACTAGAAACACTATTTCAGTTACTGGAATAAGTATCCATCCTTTCTGATGCCTAAGGACCACAGAAATTATAAGTACAATAACCCTCAGTTTGTCAGGGAAAAGCTATGTGTTAGGTATGAATTATAGTCAAATTTACATTCAGTCAATTGACATTGTTTAACAACATCATCATTACACAAAAGATATAAATTGATACAATTTATCAAAATTTCTTTTAAAAATCCACAAAATAGAATTTATCTGCTACCTGAGATATTAGCAGGAAAATTTTGTTGTTTGTTATATCTAAATTCTGCTAAACTAATGTTTTTAAAATTGATGACTTACTGTACTAAGATTTTAGACTTGGCAATGCTTTTTCATGTGTTCCTCACATATTAGTATGAGATTAAAAAACAAAAAAAAAATGCTATTTAAAACATGATTTACACATTCTCCAACCCTTATTTTGAAAAGAAGCATGTTAAAAACTGGTATAATATATATTTTCTTTAAGCTCTAATGGAAAGAATGAGTCTTATGTATTCAATAACAATATTTTTTTTCAAAAATTTTACGTCTGAAAATTTATTGGTACCAAGTATGTGGAAATTTATTGAGAATTCTGATGCACATTTTTTTCTAATTTCTGGAAACCTTAGCTACTTATAATTTCCGGAAGTACCAGCACTCTGACCATCTCTTGGACACACAATAAAGTATTTCTTGCCTCCTCTCAATTTGTTTCTCTAACCATTTTTTATTTTGGAACTGAACCAAGCATGGAATAAATGATTGGACCACAAATATTGAACAACAGTATACAGAACGAGACGTAGCTCAGCTCAACTGAACTGTTCCCAAATTGAAGTCTTCAAACAGCTGAAGGACATTTTCAAGAACACAGATATTTCCCAGCTGAACCTAAAGAAATTCAGCTGATATTGATAGTAGTAGTGATTCCCTTGTACTTTCCATCTTTGGTCTGCATTTAATCACCTAGATATACCTTATAATTTACTTTCCATACCATCCTATTCAGTTTTGTACAGATCAGTAAATTTACACTATTATAGTCATATAATGCATGTTTAAACACATTCTCTCTTCTACCTTCACATAACTACATAGATAAAACACTTCACAGAGGTGGCCCATTAAAGAAATACAGAGAAAAGAGAAACATAACTTTGTTAAATATTGTCACTTGTAACTATTAGCTAAAATATAATCATAAATACTGTATATTCTTAGATAGGTCACTACTCAGGTGACCCTGAAGACACAGACAAACCCCCAAGTGTCCTCAATGACTCTCTAAAAGAATGCAAATGACTT
The DNA here is from genome assembly GCF_059756535.1 of Pantherophis guttatus. Classification (NCBI taxonomy): domain Eukaryota; kingdom Metazoa; phylum Chordata; class Lepidosauria; order Squamata; family Colubridae; genus Pantherophis; species Pantherophis guttatus. Next base: position 63,729,858 of record NC_142070.1, on the reverse strand, counting down.
CAAGGAATATAAATCCTTCCATTCCTCATCATCCAGTCAAGAAGCTTCTTGGATGAGAAGTGAAACGTCTTCAAGGAAAAACAGGAAAGTCCAGTTGCCTCTGGAAAAAGCACCTTTGGGACAACCATGACCCGGATATTGAGAATCTCCATAGATATTTAGCTATGCACTTTGGGATGAACATCCTTTGAATGGTATGGGAGTATGAACGGATTTCCAAAAAAATGCAGACTACAGGAACCATTTGCATTTCAGTTTGAGATGCAGACAACACAACTCATCCCCACAGCCTGTGCCTATGTAAAACAGCGAAGGGACACAGGACAGAAAATATCCTGCAGAAAGCACAGCTCACAACACAGTCCTTTCAGCAGTTCCAAGAAGGCTGCACAACCATTTGCACTACTCAGGTAACCTTGAAGACATAGATTCTCCATAGACCTTTAGCCTTCTTCAATCTCTTTCTAATTTTCTATGCTGAACTAACTTTACTATATGGAAACACCCCAGTAGCCCAACTAGGCATCATCTATTTACTTCCTCAAATATTCAAACTAGTCACTCACTCATATTGTTTCAAACACTGGAACTATCACAACTGAAATATCAGAGTTCACTACCTTATTGCTCAGACCTTATACCAGCAACATAACTATACCAACATCTTCCACGAAGTCCTCAATTTATGATCATTTGCACTTCTGACCACTGTAACATCCCCATGGTTACATAGATCGAAATTCGGGTGCTTGGCAACCAGCATGTATTTACTAAGATTCAAATGATTCTGGGACACAATGGATTTACATGATGATGTGATTTTCTTAGCAATTTGCTTAACCACAATGGCAAAAAAGGTTGTAAAATCAGCTGTGACTGCATTGCTTAGTCATTAAGACTAAGAACTTAGAAGGAAATTCCAGTTCCATTGTGGTCATAAGTCAAGGACTCCCCATAAATTTTAAGTGATAATCACTGCTGCTAAAACAGCATGCCTTGTGTTAGCTTCACTAGATACTCCAGGCCAAGAAATCAATGCCACAAGAAAGCTAAAACTACTTTTACTGAGATTACCTATAACATAATTTTATAAATCTGATTGCACTGAGCCTCCTCCTGCTTTTTATAGTTCAATGAATTAGGGACACATCTGTCTGAGTCACTTCCAAACGTTATCCGCACATTCTGGACATAAAAAACTGCTTTAGCATGTTGTTTACAGCTCAAATCACTCTAATGTATTGTTAATAAACCACCCACTGGACAATGAAACTGCACTTTCACAAGCACTTGATGGCAGGCCCAAACTGCTCATTCTTAATCAAATTCTCCCAAGCAACAATAAAAAACAAGACAATGAAACTAACATGGGAACCAGACCCTACAACCTTAATATGGGAACCAGATCTTACAAGACATCTAATTGTCTAAGAAAGTCTACCTACACCAACAACATCATTACAGGTTCCAATAAGAGTATGCACAAGATTAAAGTGCTTTCATGGTCTTCCTCTATTGTGATATATGCCATTATCTGCAATATAAATATCAATGTATAATCAATATAAATGTATAACAGGGACCAGTTTTGTGCAGAAGGATTAATATACAGTTTGATATTAGAACTCAAAACAATGAAAATGTAACATCAGAGCATTTCGACTTCCAAGAACAATGTGTGGCAGAACTCAAGCCATCTTGAAAAAGCAAGAGTTTAACACCACCACTGAGCTACAGATTACTGAACTCACATATATGGAAAGGTTATAGGCAATCTCAAAAAGGCTCAACAATGTGTTTTAACACCTTACAATTGTTAAAGTACTTATAATCTGTCCTATGTGCACCTGTATCAGCATAAGCAATCTCTATTGCCCTCCTTTCCTTCCATCTCTGCCCCAAATTAAATCCTCATCCGTCTAGGCACTCCATATATCTGATGGAAATGACCTACAGGTTTTTTTTAAAAAAACTTATGCCTTTTAACAGAATCTGTATAAACATAGCTCTCATTTAGCAATCACAATTGGGATTCGCAGCTCTGTTCTTAAGCAAAGCAGTCGCTAACTGAATCTGACCCATTGAGATAAAATTTTAGTTGTCTGATTCAGTAAATTAAAAGGGTAAGAGTCAATACATCTGATTACAGAACAATGACCTAATTTTATTTATAGACATTAAAAAGAGACATACCCAACATAGGATAAAATCCAATTAAGGTATTTTACATTGGAATGTTACTTTAAATAAATGGTTAACTTTCATATAATTTATATTAATCTAATGGCCTCCAGAAATATATTTTGAGAATACAAGTCCCAGAATCACCAATAAAAATGACACTTTAACAATTCTCCAGGGAGAAGAGGAGGAGGAGGAGGAGTTCTTACATACAGTTGCATATACTGCTTTATAATTTCAATCACTAGTTACAGAAATAAAGATAATTTCTGACTTTACGAGTCAATCAAAACAGAACAGAATAACAGAGTTCGAAGGGAACTTGGATGTTTCCTAGTCCAACCCCCTGCTTAGGCAGAAAAACCTACACCACTTCAGACAAATGATTATCTAACATCTTCTTAAAAACTTCTAGCGTTGGAGCATTCACAACTTCCGGAAGCAAGTTGTTCCACTGATTAATTGTTCTGTCAGGAAATTTCACCTTAGTTCTAGGTTGCTTCTCTCCATGATTAGTTTCCACCCATTGCTTCTTGTCCTACCCTCAGGTGCTTTGGAGAATAGCTTGACTCCCTCTTCTTTGTAGCAGCCCCTGAGATATTGGAACACTGCTATCATGTCACCCCTAGTCCTTCTTTTCAGTTCCTGCAACCGTTCTTCATATATTTTAGCCTCCAGTCCCCTAATCATCTTTATTGCTCTACTCTGCACTCTTTCTAGAGTCTCCACATCTTTTTTACATCATGGTGATCAAAACTGGATTTCTGGATTCCAAGTGTGGCCTTACCAAGGCATTATAAAGTGGTATTAACACTTCACGTGATCTTGATTCTATCTCTCTGTTTATGCAGTCTAGAACTGTTTTGAATTTTTTGGCAGCTGCTACACACTGCTAGCTGGCTCAATTTAAATGGTTGTTTAATAATGATTTATTATTATTATTTTTCAACTTGTATTATCTCCTGTCAAGTGACTCTGGATGATGAACATTTTAAAAATAGATTAAAAACAATTCCAATATAAATATAAAATTAAAATACTTTCAGCTAAGGAAAATATCACAACCAACAGTCGCTGTTAGCCAGGAGACAGGACCCTTCCCACAGTTAACCAGAATTTTAGGGCCTTACAAAATGCTAGCAGGGTCAGGGCTGTCCTACTCTCGGGATAGAGAATGTTCCACAGTGCTATGGTAGAAAGGGAATACCTCCTGGGCTCTACCAACCAGCATTCTGTGGCTAAAGTGCTTCAACCACAGGCCATAATGAATATCATATATCATATATCATATATCATATCATAACAATATAACACAACACAATATAATATCTAATGGTAATGGCCAACCATTAAACCTAAAACAATATAGTAAACACAATGTTTATATAAATACATCATTTCCTAAACTTTTAATAATTGTTTAGCATCAATTCTAGTAAGATAGCCAGATAACTAGTTTTATCCATTGCAATAATCTTCAAAAGCATAAAATATAAACATAAAAATAATTGTATGTCTTGTCACCCATTTGAATGATTCTAGATAGCTTACAATATCAATACATTTAAAAATTTCATATATTAATTCAGTATTAAAACTTTAAAACAAAATCTGTTCCTGTCCTCAATAAAATCTCCCTTATTGAATCTCCTATGGAAAAGGATTGCTTTTTAATCAGCTTCTTAAATGACAAAAGAGCAAATGCTGACCTAACTATTCTAAACTGAAGGAGCTGCCACTGAGAATCCAATAATTTATTTATTTATTATTTATTAATCCAATTTATATGCCGCCCTTCTCCGTAGACTCAGGGCGGCTTACAATGCATTATAGCAATAGCCTGCATACTTTTTTGTATATACCTCCTTATTAGGGCTTTTGCCCCCCCCCCAAGCGGTGTTATTCTATACAAAGTTGGCTTATTGCCCTCACAATCCGGGTCCTTCAAATCATTCTCTCCTGGTAGACTATGTAAAGTGGGCAGATACTACCTGGAGGGGGATGATCCCACAAATTCAAAAGGGCAAGACATATATGGCACTAACATCTTGAATTGATTTACTTTATTACTCTATTGCTGACTCCTAAATAATCTGATTGACTAATGATCAGAAACATAATCAACCCATGTGCCCCTCAATAATAATAAACTTCACCCATAAAATCAATTTGTAATATCAAAAATAAGGGAGGGAGGGAGGGAGGGAGGGAGGAAGGAAGGAAGGAAGGAAGGAAGGAAGGAAGGAAGGAAGGAAGGAAGGAAGGAAGGAAGTTGTATGTTAAACTCATATTTTCAATCACATCAATCTGTCCTCCTGTGCATGATGGAATTACCAGATCTTAACTGAAGAACACAATTAAAGGAGAAGACTGGATCTCAGTGGTGAGAAATTCTAGCTTGGGGCCTATCAGAATATAAGGAGGATGATCTAGTGACAGAAAGCTGTATAATGCCAGCCATACACAATCTGTAATCCATTTCCTTTATATGTCCTGAAGGTAGCAATATATTTCAAAAATACTTTTTGCACAAGAAATGCTTGAAGTGTTTAAAATACAATGGAAGTGTGACGGGAAAGACAGCACACTAAATTGCACATACATTATATTAAATTACCCCCATTATTGATTTATGACAGATTTAGCGGCCATAGAGGTGATATAAAAATTACAAAGTTCCCAGAATATTATCAGATTGGTTTTGTTGATTTATGAAGTCATGAAGAAATGCTGAAATTTAGAGAAAAGCAGGAGTTAATAAAATCCACAAGCCTCAATATTTTTATTCTCCCAACATCAGCCAAGAACGTTTCCATTTTCTCTGCTTTATACAAACGGAAGTAGGAAGAAAAGAAAAGCAGCACAGCCCACAGCTCCAGTGAACTGAGCAGGCAGAGGCTCTAAGATGTCTGCTGTAGCTCAGCCAGGCAACAGATAATAAGTTGTTTTCTAGGAATTGTACATTTTCTAACCATCTGTAAGATGGTGATGGGGATTAGAGTTCACATGACTAGTCTCTCTGCCTACAGATATCTTCAGTGCTACAAGGAATATGTCTGATATGTATTTTACCATACATAAAAGAGGTGAAATGCTTCCACCTTCTGCAATGCTCAGGGCGATACCAAGAGGCTGAAACTTCCTTAAATATCTGAACCAGATTTCCACTCTCAACTAATATGCATTTGGAACTCATAAACTTTCATAATCCCTTTTCTCACTGTGGCATCTGCTGATTTAGTTTATATCCTTCTCCTATCCTAAGAAAATAAGCTCTTAGAATCAACCAATTAGAACCTGTCTTCAGGTCAGAACTGGCTTCAGGAAATAAGACAAGTTCAAAAGCTCCATCTAGATATGCTAACTTGACACTTACGTTGATAGTTTTTGAAAAGAAAGAAGGGCTTCAAAGAGCTTTCAGGGAATAAGTGAGTGGATGCTCAAAGAAGGAAGAAAAGGGGAAAGAAGGGGAGGATAGACTTGACCAAAGAGAATGGCAGCAGAAATGGCACTCACCTAGACTTCCTGAATAGAAAATTCAGATATCATGGAATTCTCACTGAAAAATACTTCTAATGTCAAATATTTATACAGAATGGGACTGAAAAAAAATACTTCTCTCAATAAGATAAAATGTGTGAGGAAGACAATTATCAAGCAACCTGACCTCAAACTGAGTTTATTAACAGACTGCTGAAATAGGGTAATCATATGCCATATGATGCTCGCTTCACTCAACTATCTTCTTTCTAGATTTTGAGATATCTAAATAATTTTCAAAAATAATTTCATAAAGGAATACCGCAGCATCCCAAATGGGTTGTAATACCACCAGGCATTACTACGATTTTTACAGTTGGGCACAGTAGATGGTCTACTGTCTAGAAAATATTTATATTGGTGGGAACTAAAGTAAATATATAATATTATAATATATAAATCCATATGTGGGGTGGATTAACTGAGCTACTCTCAGTCTGACAGTGCTGCCATTCAGATTTTTGGAAGGAGCAAAGTCCTGGCTATTCATCTAACAGAAGAATTTTTTTTCTACTGCCTTTACTCAAAACCCAGCATCATCTTAATGTTAACAGAATCTGGGGTGCTAAGTACAGTTCTCGTTGGCAAGCTAGTTTTCCTCCTATTCGGAGAAGTTATTGCTTTACAATCTATACCTGTAATATACTTTTCATGAACATGAATTTCATCATCCGTAGCACTCAGCCTGCTAACATCATAACATAAAGCTTGCTATTCAAAACAAAAGCACAGTGGTAAAAATGTAGAACCTGTAGAAATGACTCAGTGGTTGCTCCTTTTGAAAACAATAAATACTACATACTACAACAAATTTTTCAACTAAATCCACATTTTCAGAGCTTGTGCTTTTCAACCTACACTTTTCATTAATTACATCGATTCTTTAAATAACAATAATGTATTGTAATCCCAACAGAATACAAATGAAGATTTATTGGAAGAAGACTTACATGAAGTTTAAAGTACAAATAATAATAGCACACTAAAAATAATTTCAAAAATCCATAAAAAATAAAATGTGAATAATATTTAAAACAACACAATTTTACAGCACAATATGCAAAATGAATGCATGAACGTTTTTTTCTTAGGTCCTTTTGAAACCACATGTTCCAAAGTGAACTGCAGAAACACTTCAGCTTCACAAATTATATTAAAATGAACAGGAATACTATTATATAAAATATAGTTCTTTTATTTGAAGGCTTATTCTGAATCTTCATATTTTTATGAGGAAAGAACTTTATACACTTAGAGATAGTGTTCCTGTCTGTGCGATTATGAGGTGGAAAAGTAGCACATTTTCTCTCTCCCTTTCATTTGTTCTCTGCATTTAAGCAAGTGTCCATGTATGTATCAATTCAGGGTCCCCAATCCCCAGACTGCAGATGGTATGTCCATGGCCTGTTAGGAACCAGGCCTCAAAAGATGAGCAAAGCTTCATCTGCACATGTGTAGGATCTAGGTAGCATGCAAAACCATCACCACCAGTCTGTGGAAAAATTGTCTTCCACAAAACCAGTCCCTAGTGCCAAAAGGTTGGTACTGCTACATTAATGTATAGATAAATATGCATATGTTTAAATGAAACTATACAATTCATCAATAAAAATATCTTCCTCTAACTGAAAACTACTGATATAAACTAGGATTATGTTTTCTTGTCTTTCTTTGTGCAAACATACTGATGAGAAAGCCAAGAAACATTCAGGTTTTAACTGACAAAGTAAAATTAATACACAATTTTTTTTCAGCTTGATATCCATGTACTCTCCCAAATTACAACAGCAGTATTTTGTTGTTTATAAATCCAAGTACTAAGCTGAGTCTTGTGAATGAGTTGAATTCAATAATGTGAGAATAAATTTTATCATTTTCTTTATATAATCCCTAGTGCCTCAACTCATGATATAAATAAATAACAATTCTTAACAATTAATGATGAAAAAGCACCTAACAATGGCCAACTCATATAGAAGATTCTGGGAGTTCAACTATCAAGAACCCTACTGAAATGATGCAAAAAGATTAAAACAAGTTTGACTTTTATAGAACAAATACCTTAATAAATAAATTTGGCAAATTATGGCTTCATAAATCCATAAAATGCTCAAACTAGTCCAACAAAAACAATATCTTAACTATAAAAAGGGGCACTGAGAAAATCAAACAGAAGACAATATTAACTGATGGAAAGAAAAAGGTTGAAATGGAACTTTACATTATTAAATAATATTTTATATAACAGACTGTGTGTAAGATTTGCATCAACTTCTGCTTTTTTAAGAAACAAATGACCATCAATAGTACATAATGCCATAAAACAAAGGAGACTGCAACAGTTACAAAATAGAATTTACCAAAAAAAAAAAAAAACCCCAGCTTAGAAAGGAACCTAGCAACTATTCTGTAGATGCTTATATCAATAAAAATGTAGTCATGTTTTAAAAGATTGTAAGACTAACATCGAATCTCCTTCCGATGGAGCTTCCAAATCAGAATACCACTGAGAATAAATAATTGGTTCATTTTACTTCATAAACAGATGAAGCGACATTCAGGAAAGCATTCTCTCTCTCTCTCTCTCTCTCTCTCTCTCTCTCTCTCTCTCTCTCTCTCTCTCTCTCTCTCTCACACACACACACACACACACACACACACACACACACACACACACACTTCTTCAGGTCTTATATACTGTGACTGTTCACAGTTGCAATAGTAATGAAAAAGTAACTTTGTGACATTCTCACATTTATGACTTTCAAAGCTCTGTGAAGCAAACAAAAGCTAAAGTGAGATCATGATCACAATCAGTTTCACTTACCGTCTGCTTTGCTTAACAACCAAGTTGGCAGTTCCAATCGTGGTCGCTAAACAAAGTCCATCTCTATACAACTTTACTTTGTTTTTCACATTACCAGGAAAAGACTCATAGTGTAAAATACTTTACTATACACAGGTAGTGATAGAAAGACATTTTGTAATATACAGAGAAGCAAATTTAGTATTTGTTTGCAACTCTTTAAACCAGCAATATTTTTTTCTAATATGAACCAGGAGGCAGCCATGCAATTCCAGGATAGATGAAATTGCATTAAAGAATTGAAGATAATACTTTACTTCTGTGTAATCTGAAGCAATTTTTTTATTCTTTCCACTAAAAGAATGTTGATAGGAAATTATGTAATGAGGACTCTTTCAGCATAATTAAATAAAATCTGAAACAAAACAAAGTAAATTTGCTATAAGGGGGAGAAGTCAATAAAAGAAAGATCACCTTCCAAAATGGATTAAATCAAGGGTGTGGAGAAAAAGCTTGCAAAAAAAAATCCCCTAACTCATCCTTTTGGGAGAGGCAGGTGGAAAGTGACTCAGAATGCTTGTGACTGCTCTAGGCAAATCTCCCCTCCCTCCTGTTCATGTGACACAAAGCAGAGCATATATAGCCATCCTTTGCTTCCTCATCCACACAAAGAAATGGCCAGTGTTGGTAAAGGGGTTGGAAAGAATGACAGAAGTCATGCTCTCCATGCTTTTCCTACTTTGTTGGAAATGAATCTGAAGCACTCCATAGCCTTTTCTTCTATAAAGTGAGTGTCTCTGATGAAAAGTAACAATGGAGAAGGCAAGCCTAATCTATGAAAATCTCCTGAAGCCACCTGATTGGTAATCTTCAAACTCAATGTTTAGAAATCCTTTTTCCCCCCTACTATTCTTGGCTATCCAAAAGTCTAAGTAATGTCTTCCTATATTAATATGACAATCAATGGGCAAGTTCTCCTCCTGTCCTTCCTCCCACATTTTATATTGTTCCAATATAAAACTTGAATATTTTGTTTCTATATCACTTAAGCATCCCATCTTTGATTCACTTATTAGCATGAGAAATTAGGGGTTTTCGGCATGCCAATTGGAAAGAGAATGCACACTAGGGTAATGGTTACTATTTATATTTACACACACACACACACACACGTTTCCCCAAAAATAAGACCCTATCTTATATTTTTTTGAACCCTGAAATAAGCGCTTGGCCTTATTGCCATGTGCTCAAAAACCCGATTGGGCTTATTATCAGGGGATGTCTTATTTTGGGGAATCAGCACAGTGATTCAGAAAGGAAAAGAATATATAAAGACTGCTGGAATGTAATGCATTACTAAAGATATTTAAAGAATCTAAATGGTATCTTAATTATAATTCACTAACACAATATTATTTTGCAATTTTAAAATCATTAAGTTTAAAAATACTAACAACCATCTGATACATTCTGGTTTCAGTTTTAGCTTTAAAATTGTTTCAACATCTATTTCTTTTCCCTCTTTCATACATCAAGTATCACTTTTATCCATATGTTATTGAAGATTAGTACACTTCATTGCAAGGAAAAGTTCCTACTACTCCTCAGGCCTTATATCAATTCAGCAGGAATATGGCAACCTGTTTAAGGATGTAGGATATTCATAAATGTCATATTTGCACAAAGCATTTTTTTAAAAAAAAGTTTACTGAATAATCACAAGCATATATCATAGTGCTAATTATTATATATTTTCACACATTTTGGGGTCCTGTAAAGTTTAAATGACAAATAAAGGCCATTATTCAGGCAGCCATGAAATGAATTGGCTCTGCCCAAAGGAATTTTTGACCTCTATTTTTCAAACACAAGTCTCTTACATAGCATGGCAAACTGCTTTGAAATCTCAGGGGAATTTCTGAGGCAATTTGATCAATGCTGCGTAAGGGGCTGCCATTTAAGAAAAAAAAGGCAGTTCTGTTGGGCACACCTATAGTTTTCTGGATTTTGGCCTTAAATTTTTGGCATTCAAGAGTAACAATTAAAATTTTTCTTTTCTTTTTATGAATGCTATCTTTACATACAACAAACAGCATCTACCTATGGGATTACTAGATGATATAACTATAGTTGACTCATGGGATCAGTTAAAAGAACTAGCATTTACTGCTTGTAAATTTTAAATAATTCCAATTTTTAACAAACAAGATTTGCCACACACAGGAAAAGCAGATTTATAATGTGCATAAAACGAATTAGAGAATTATTCCACTTCACTGTGAATTCTGAAGTAATTTTAACTTCAAAAGAAATATGGTCAGAAGTTCAACTTAAGTATAACCTACATAAAGTTAATATTACAAACTTCTTTATTTAGAATCATGCAACTTAAATATTTTAAATACAAATAAAAAATTAAATTCAAGCTGGTCCTACTGCAATGATTCACAATTATTTCCACAAAAGTAAAATGAGCAGAATACAGGCAGCTACAATTTAAAATTAAATGTAGAAAAACCCTTTTAAAATAAACAGAATTTGCTATACTTACTGAATATTTCTCCTGCTGGCCCATAACTCCATGGTTAGCTGGGATTGCAAGAGGTTTCATAATGAACAAACATATGCCGAACTTAATTTGCACATGATATACTAATTTATCATGAATAGCAATCAACCTCTACTGCAATAAATTAAATAACAAAAAAACAGGGGGGAAGCAAGCCAAGAGCTCAAAGTATCGTTCACAAAATCTCTCACACTGGTAGTACAGAAATATAATCCAAACAGCATTTGCCTCCATTTTTGTAACACTTTATATCTTAAGCATGCACAGAGGTAAAGTGCCTAGCAACACCATACATATCCAGCATTCTTCTACAAGAAGCAGGAGCATTCCCTGAGACCAAAAAGGAGAAAAAAAGGAGGGGGGGAGCTAAAATGGCTGACTGCACACAAAACTCCCTCAAAAAAGCTTAAAACCATATAGTATTAGTCAGGATGCAGCAACCAGCTTCCTGTACACAGCCAAGATTGTTATTTCTCCTGCTTAGTTTGCAATCACGATAACAGAGAGCTCCTCAGCCCCATTTTTTTTTAAAAAAATAAAAAATTAGGGCAGAGCATCTGAATAGGGACCTCCTCCATAGCTGCTAATGATGCTGACAGGATGACCAGTGATCTCTGTTCCCGTCAACTAGCCAAGTTTGCACAATTAATCTAAGCAGCATAACACTGACAGACATTTAATTTAATAATGTCTGTCCCTCACATTCAAGGAAATCATGTCTAACACCAGGAATGTCACTAAGCAAACGGGGGGAGAGCACCAAAGGCACATACACAGAGAAAAACAAACCTAGAGAATCATGAGTCTGAATGTAATACGCAATATAATTACGTTATTGTGCTTACTTTGGAAGACCATGGCTGCAGGCAGTTGGCATAGCAACGCACAAGGAAAGCCATTTCCTTGGTAGAAAGAACGCTTCCTTTTCTAAATAAAAAATTCCTCTTAGGATACAAACGGCATTGCTGCTTCCTGCAGAAAGCAAAGACACTGTAGTCTGTCTCTTAACCTGCACACAGGCACACTCAATGCAGTTCTAATGATGTAAGTCGATCTCTCACTGCCTCCCTCCCTTTTCCCCCATACATCGAAAAATTCAACTCAAATGGAAAGACAGATTCCTTGCCGCTCGCCCCCTCAGCTGCTTAACTATTTCACTCATTAAAGTACAGATGGACAATTCAAATAGAGTAACAAGCGCTTGCCTGTATTATATCGGCTTCTGTAGGTCAAGCAAATCCCAGGGGGGAAGAAATCCATTGACTGCTGGCTCCAGTGTCTTACCAAGGCAGGATAGGAATAAGGAGATTTACTTACTTAACAGTCTCCAAACTAAATATAAATGTTCACCAAGGAGCATTGGTTGATACCTCCTCATTCCATACTTCATCCAAAAATAATATTGCACCAAAGCTGTAAATATCTAATCATTAATGGAGTACTTGACAAGATTTCAAATTCACAGGTACAGGTACCATTCATTTAGTGACTGTTCAAAGTCACAACAGTACTGAAAAAAATTATTTATGATCATTTTTCACACTTAACAATTGTTGCAGCATCCCCGAGGTCATGTGATTGAAATTCGGACACTTGGCAACTGGCATGTATATATGACTGTTGCAGTGTCCTGAAGTATGTGTCCTTTTGCAACCTTCTGACAAGCAAAGTCAATAGGAAGTCAAGTTCACTTACAGGTATGTTACGAACTAATAGTGTTCCCATGTAACACCTCTCCTGCGCGAGCTGCACTGGCTCCCGGTGGTCTTCCGGGTGCGCTTCAAGGTATTGGTTACCACCTTTAGAGCGCTCCATGGCTCAGGACCTACGAGACCGCCTTCTGCCACCGGTAGCCTCTCACCGGCCAGTACGCTCCCACAGAGAGGGGCTCCTCAGAGTGCCGTCGCCCAAACAGTGTCGACTGGCAGCGTCCAGGGGGAGAGCCTTCTCTGTGGGGGCACCTGCCCTTTGGAACGAATTCCCCCCAGAGATACAGAGGATCCCGGATTTACGCACTTTCCGCCGTGCCCTCAAGACTTTTTTATTTCAACAAGCTGGGCTGGCTTAACTCTTTTTAATTGTTTAATTTAATTTGTTTTTGAAAACAGGGGTGTTTTAATTAGTATGGGCCAAATTTATTTAATACATTTTAAATTGTTTTTTAAATTTTATATTGTATGTGTTTTATCTTGGCTGTTCACCGCCCTGAGTCCTTCGGGAGTAGGGCGGTATATAAATCTAAATAAACTGAAACTGAAACGAATAACCGCAGTGATTCACTTAACAACTATGACAAGAAGGTCATAAAATGGGGCTAAATTCACTTAACAACTATCTTGCTTAGCAACAGAAATTTTGAGCTCAATTATGGTCTTAAGTTGAGAATTACCTGTATAGAACGCTTTAAGTAATAGTGATGGATGTAAATTTTTAGAATCTTCAGTTGAAAATTTGCTATGACAATGACAGTTACCCTTTGCCGTACAAATTGAAGAAGTTCCCATTTAAACAAGTACTTATAGATCACACAACACTATAATAGAAAACCACACTTTCAATTTATTTTACTCGTACAATTGTGGCTCAAGAAATTTAGTTAAATCTTACTTTTACAAAAAGAATGGAGAAAGTAGTTTTATTTTTTTTAAAAAAAATCTTTATTTACATTTGTCATTAAAAAAGAAGACAACATACCAGATAAATGACAAACAAAACAACAAAACAAATAACATACATGCCTATAAGTAATACCTTAATAACTTAATATTCGGTACAATATATCTATGTTACATTCCGGGGGAGGCAGAACAACTTAATTTACATTTATAAATCTATTAGGTCTATCCGACCTCACTTTACTTGTATAATATAAATTCTTCAATAAATATGACTCCTAATCTAGTTTGGGATTATAGTTTTCTCTTTGATAGCCAAATATATAGTTTTTCCCAAGATAAACATGTTTGTGTCTGGTCTCTCTCTTTCAGTTTTTTAGTCAATTTATCTGCAGATAAACAGAGAAAGTAGTTTTATAATCCCTTGATTTGGTGAACTATATTAAAGCAGTTTCTTTACAGTATCAAGAAGCAAAACATCTGCAGCTGAGAACATAAGATTTTGTTGATTATGTGAATATATTTCTAAAATCACACATACTATAGGCAATAATTTTTGGTAGTATGAATGCCCTTTTTCGGCAAATCCTGATGGGAATAACAACGTTAACACTTGGAATTGTTGCAACTGCTTATCTTATCATATTTTGTCTAAAGAAATCAGCTGAAATATTCTTATAATACAGAGATTATAAAACAATTTTTTTGTTTTTTAATGCTGACATGCTATCTTTTTAAAAAGATCAGACAGGAGTTAAAATTTGAATAGAGGTGTAAATCTTTCTGATAGGGAGGAGGGATACTTCCTAACTTTAAAAAATGAAGCCTTTGAAATATTTTTTTAAAAAGCTTGTATAGGTCTAAAATCATTTTGAACCTTAAATGCAACAATATAAATATATGATAATGATCTGTCACTACTGTTGTATGTACCCTGAGAGCTTATGCACAGGAGACAAATTCCTTGTATGCCTAATACATTTGGCCAATAAAGAATTCTAATTCTAATTCTAATATATTTCGCATATTATATTTAAAAGTTTATGTAGGCAATTTTGCCACTATATTATTCTCTTAGTAAGTATTCAACTGCAATATATAGTACTAAAATATATACGTGCATCTGAAACAGAATTTAATGAATTCAGAACTCTCTGGATTATCTTTTCTTTTAATAAAGAAGCATACAGTCCTATTGCTTGCTTTTGTAGAGACTGTTCCTTTCATAGACCTCAAAAAAAGAGATCAGGGCCATGGGAAGAGATTCTTTCCCATTTCAAAACGTTATATTTGGTTTATTCCAGTAAGGAAAAAGTTTTTAGGTTTTCCTCTATTCTCCACAGAAATATTTGGGAAAGTGCCCAATTATTAGCCCCTGTACTCCTATCTTCTAATACCTCATCAGACTGTCAGGAAGACAAGAACAGATACACTAATCTCTAGAAAAATGAGCAAATTTATTCTCAAGGAAAGGAGGGTCCCCTGAAGACAATAATCTGTTTACTGCTACAAGAACTGAAAAGGAATGATAAAGCTTTTGTGTAAAAAGTCTTTTGGTTGAGTTTTATTATATGAACATCTTGTTTTAAATATATTCCTTGTTCTAAATTAAAATATTTCATATTCTTTTATTCCTTTATCAATATTTTATCTTTTTTAATTGAGATACAAGAAAAATAAAGCTTTCTTGATTTCTGACCCATACTATCACATATCTAGGCCTGATTAACCATATCCTAGAAGGAACATTAGACTTACCCTGAAGGTTCTTTCTCCTTGCGCTGCATGAGAGTGGGTTGTCCTCATGTCATTGGCCAAAGACTGAGTTAAGATTTGCATAAACACGCCTCCCCTTCCGGTATGGCTCCAGTTCGTTAACGAAGATCCAGAACAGAATAACACTGCAACTCAAACAGAGGTAAACAAGTAGCAGAATCCGGAACCCCATAGAAAGAAAGGGAGGGTATGGACTCTCATGCAGCGCAAGGAGAAAGAACCTTCTCCCAGTTTACGGTTAACCCATGTTCCTGGAGTGTCCGAATCGTCACCTGGAGACCGAGCTCCCCCTGTTGGGATGAGGAAGAGAGAATTAAAATATCATCCAGGTAACAAAGCAATTTGATTGGTCTGGCCTGCAGATCGGCAGCAATGGCATCCAGGAGCTTAGTGAAGATACGGGGAGCAGATGAGAGGCCAAAAGGCACGCTCTGTACTGGAAGTGATTGCCGCCATAACAGAAGCGAAGAAATCTCCTACGGGCCAGTCTGATGGGAACATGGAGATACGCTTCCCAGAGATCAATTGATGTCAAAAGGTCCCCGTGTCTGATGCTGGTCAGGATGGTATGCAAGGATTGCATTTTGAAACACCAATATCGGATATGATAATTCAGGTGCTTCAGATCAAGTATGGCTCTACAGCCCCCCAACTTTTTGCTAACCAAGAAGAGGATCGAATAGAAGCCAGAACCCCGATGACTTGGGGGTACTGGCTCAATGGCACGGATGGCCAGAAGGTGTTGTATTTCGGCTTCTGTCAGAGCCCTCTTGGAGGGATCAGTGGATCTGGAACATCGAATGAACCTCCGTGGAGGGTCCGAAATAAATTCAAGGGTCACCCCTAAAGAAATCGTTTGGAGGGCCTAGGCGTCACCGGTCGTATGGCACCAGGTGGAGGCAAAATTGGCGAGCCGACCTCCAATGGACTCGGTGTCTGAGCCATTATTTGTTCCTGTGGTAGGGGCGGAAGCTGGATCCATGAAAGGGACGCCGAGACTGAGGGTGGCGAGATCGCTCCCTGAAGGGCTGCCTGTCTGGGCCTCTGTCATTGGGGTGACTAAAAGACTACTGGAGGGCCGGGGATTGGAGCCCGGGATCCGAGGAGTAAAAGGAATGCCTGCGGTAGGGAAAGGTGGATCGCCGATCAGATTGCTGCGTGACATAGGGAAGCACCTTCTTCTTGTCCCAACCTTCCACGAGGACCGGATCTAAGGCATCTCCGAAGAGAGAGCCCCCTTTAAATCCTGATGAGGCAAGCCGCCATTTGGTCCTCATATCCGCCTGCCAATGGCGCAGCCAAAGAAGACGTCATGAGAGTGGCATCGGCGGAATACTCGGCTGCGGCTATTAGCTTATTGACGTCCTGATGTAGACGAGAATCATCTGGGGAGATCCTAGACTGCAGCTGTCGTAGCCAGATGAGGGACATCCAGGCAAAGAAGGAAGCAGCCGTGGCCGATTTGATGGCCCATGCCGCAGCCTGGTGAGTCTTGTGGGTTGAAATCTCTGCCCGCCTGTCCTCCATCTTGAGGCCCTCGGCAGCATCTGAAGGAAGGATGCTGGGTGAGGTCAGCTGCGCCAAAGGGACATCAATCGTGGGAAGTTTAAGAAGGTCCTCAAGGACCTGGTCTACAGAGTACAATTTTTTGTCAAGATCGCTTGGAGTCGGAATGGAACCCGGCTGGGCCCACTGTCGTTGGACCATATCCAAGAAGAGTTTAGGTGATGGAACGGTCTCATGTTCCAGGGTCGTCTTGGTGAAAAGAAGATTGGTGGAGTCCTGAGGGTCTGACAAGCCCTCAGTACGTGCAGGTGTAAACCCCATATTGGTTGTGGCCCGTGCCTTATGCAACAGGGTTTTGAACATCTGATGGCGGAAGAGCCCCGTGCTATGTGGCCGGTCGGGAGAAATCTCCTCCTCCTTGCCAGAAAGAGTGAATTCGAAGGCATCATCATTCTCCATCAGGGACTGATCACCATGATGCGATGGGGAAGGTGAATCTGCAGCATGGGAAGACTCACTGTCGATATGGCTTGACAGTTGGACGGATTTGCGAGTCGGAACCGGAGCTGACAAAGGAGCTAAAGTGCCTCATTGTGTGAGAACTGAGTCAATACTCCTAGTGACAGTCTGAGTGATAAAATCACACATCTCCTATGGCATGTTAGAAGGGAGACCTTCCACTGGATGAAGCCCCGCCGCAGTGGGAGTGAATGACGCAGACGGCTGAGGTAAGCATGATGGCAAAGAAGGTTCTGACACAGAATCAGATCCCTGAGCAAACACCTCTCTAATTACAGCTCTCTAATTACAGAGTCTCAGCAGGGGAAGATGGAGACCAGGTAGCATGATTGTGACACCTCTGAGGGGAAAGGCCCTGATCTTGAGATAAGATGGTGTGTCCTCCACTTTCGGAAGCGCTTGCAGCTGATGTGGTAGCAGCCTGCTTCTGGGCTTTATTGAATTGTTTGCTCAATCTGCGGTGTCTGCGTTTGGCATCTTTTTCTGCCGCAACAGAAGATGATGTATTGGAGGATGATTTGTTCCTATTTGAATGAGTTTCAGATTTTGATTTGCTCTTCCTGCTGGTAGATAGGGAAGGAGATCTGGAGCGATGTGAAGGGGAGCGACTACAATCCGTTTTGAAATAGTAAGCTGTATAGGCAATAGAGAAATCTAGAAGAGGCGTGGGCAATGCAGTGAGGCTTTTTGCTATACGAGGTGGAACTGACAGAACAGCTCCCCTAATGGGAACAACGCCCTAAAAGCTGACGACACAGCTCCACTAATCCACAGGCCCAGGTCAGAAATTGACAAGTGGCAAATGACCCTTAAATCTGGAGGATCCCACAGCAACCCAAGGGCCACAGTAAAACGGTGAGGAACTGGCAACATACTTCCTAAATCATTAACCAGCGGCAGCAGTATAATGGCTGAGGACTGGCAACACAGCCTTGCTAGCCATACTTTAGAATAAAATGGCGCTGAACTGACAACACGGTTCCTCAAGCGCCTACTGCAATTGAAAGGAGATGGCTGAGAGCCGACAGTACGGCTCTATCAGTCCCCTGCAGAAACAAAATGGCGCAGAGCAGTAAAAACCGCTCATGCACCCTAGATAAAATGGCCACAAGAGATAGAAGCCGACAATACGGCTCTGCGACTCCATGGATGACGGGTGTGTAGGGAGAGCCTAACCCCGACAGCACAAGGCATCCTTCAATCCCTTCGAGTGCGAAGCCGACACCACGGCTTCTTGTGTTCCTGTCCACTCACAATTAGAAGTCAGCGTCCTCTGTGAAGGCTGGGATTGTGAGGAGATCCGACGCCTGACAAGCGGATCCACAGCAGTGGTGGTGAGCCGCTGCTCAGCTGAGCGGAGTCCAGGTGAGCACGAAGCCCCCCCGGCAACTGCAATGCAGCAGAAATCCAAACGTAAGATGCTAATAGTAAATTAAATAATTTGTCAGCTAGCAAAGGCTAATTAGAGAGTCCATTGAAGGAGCCAAATAGAAAGCAGTCATGAAGGCCGGACTGAGTTAAAGAACTGGAGCCATAACGGAAGGGAAAGCGTGTTTATGCAAATCTTAACTCAGTCTTTGGCCAACGACATGAGGACAACCCATTCAATGGACTCTCTAAGCAGAGCAAAGGAGAAATGTCTGGACCCATTAGATGCTTTACAATAGCAAAAATACTCCAAAAAAGGAGAAAAAAAATTGCCCAATCACTGAAAAACATTTTAATACAATTTTCTGCATCCTTCTCCCATTCGAAAAAGAAATTGGAACAGCCTTTGACTCTCATAGGCAATGGAACAACCGTCCCATGTGACTCTCAGGCCAATTACAATGTGCAAAAGAAGCTACAGTTCTGTCAAGCACAAAGGCTCAGGATCATAGCTAAGTTATAGTTCAGAAAGATTTATTGCTCCAACCTATACCCAAGAATTTGGTCAACTAATGTTCAGCACTACATTGGCTCTAGATAAGGGCCCACAGAATTTAAGGGAGCCTGGACTTGGATCTCTTGTGGCAACACAATGATTCTAAACTGATGGTGCATTTAACTCTACCCTCCAGCAGTTCCTGCTGTTCCACAAGTCCATCAACAGTTCACATGTTGCTTTTAATGAATAGTAAGACAGTTGCTAGAAGTATATAGAGCCTGAGTGGCGTAGGAGGCTAATGCCTCCTAAAGGCAGCATTTAACATCCAGCTGCCTGCAATTACTGCGAGTTCAATTCTCCCCAGGCTCAAGGTTGACTCAGCCTTCCATCCTTTCTAAGGTGGGTAAATTGAGGACCCAGTTTGTGGGGGCAATAAGCTGACTTTGTATAAATATACAAAAGTATGAAGGCTATTGCTTAACGCATTGTAAGCCGCCCTGAGTCTCCGGAGAAAGGCGGCATATAAATCAAATTTAAAAAAAAAAGTACAAAACAGATTTTTTTTTATTTCATTAAATTTAGAGGACTAAGTAAATAATGATAGGCCAGAAGTAAGTCATAATCCAAATGATACATTAATTTTGTCCATTTGATAAACTGCCTAAAAAAGAAACCCAATGAAACATCACTATAACAGTAAAATATAAAAGTAATTGTTTTAGATTTCTCTACATATTCCATTTTTAGACAAGCTGGGAAAAGAGATTCACTGAATAAATCCCTATGTGATTTATTTCTAAAATTATTATTAGCTTTTCTGAGTTATTGTTATTCTATGTTTTTGCTTTTTTTGAGACTAAGACTTTATTTTATTCTATTAGACTTCTTAAAACATGCCAGTTTTATAATAAATTTGCATGATATATTTTTCTTTTTCCTCCTTCAGTCTGATTCTTTGTTGTTCATTGTTTTCCAAATTATATAGGGATCTTGCCACTCAATCTGTAATTTATATTATATGCTAGGTAGCCACAAAAGTTCTTGTTCCCACTTTAATTGTTTTGATATTACCCATTTATCATACTGCCTGTTCTATTCTTCCCTGGTTATGACAAGGAATTCTTGGTGAATTGTTCTAATCCAGCATTTCCCAACCTTTCCAGGTATGGAGGGGGGGAAGAAGGGATGGTTTTGTGCACGCACTGGCCCACCACTCAAACAGCCTGGTTGTAAATAGGCCACGGCTCGGTAGTGGGCTATGGTCCACAGGTTGGGGATCCCTGTTTTAATAACTTTAGTTTATATTGCTAGGTAAATAAAATAATCACTGAAAGCAGAGAATATAAACCAGATGATTGCTGATATTCTTTTGATCTATAATGTGTTTGTATTTTTTATTAATTATGTAAAACAACAGAAACAGGACAACAGAAAAATGAAAAAAGGACAGATATACCGTTTCCCCCAAAATATCCCTTGATAATAAACCCAATTGGGCTATCCTGTTTCAGGTTTCAATTCACACACATACACACACGCTAGATAAGGATAGCAATTTACTCAATGCTGAGTAGATAATGGCAGACAAGAAAAGGAATGTAAATCAAAACAGAGTCGGGGTGGGGGGAGCTTTGCTGGGTAATTTTCAACAGGAATGCACAGAAGAGTCAAAATCCAGTGTAAAGTTCAGACAGCCAAGCCAGATTTGTCAGACAATCCACAGGTCAGAGTTTCAGGATTTATACATGAGCAAGGTTCACAAAAATGATATGCCAGCAGGATAGTTATTTCCTTGCTTGGCAAGAAGCTTCACTAAGTATTTTTGCTCTGCCCTCCATTCTGCTTGTCAGGTCCAAGAGCTTGGAGGCCCTGTCTCATCATCTAGCTACTCTAGGTCTGATGGTGTTTGATCACCCCAGTGGTGGGATTCAAATAATTTAACAACCAGTTCTCTGCCCCAGTGACTGGATGGGTAGGTGCGGCCGGGTGGTCATGTGACTGGGTGGGTGTGGCCAACTCAATGTCACTCATCACACCTAGCCCCGCCTCCCAGCCATTCGCCTCAAAAGTAGAGATGGGATTCAGCCCATTTGGACAAATTCGGGCTAATCCCACCACTGTCTGGCCCCGTCCCCACCTGTTTTTCAGCCCGTTTTGAAGTCCACACATCTTAAAGTTGCCAAAGTTGGATACCCCTGAGCTAGATGTTCTGATAGATCAGTTTTTCAAATTTGGCAACTTTTAAGTTATATAGACTTCAACTTCCAGAATGCTGTCCGGGCAATTCTGGAAGTCCACACATTTTAGGATTGCAAGTTTGAAAAACCCTGTCAAAATGGGCAAATTAAGATCCTTTTTAGGGATCTGTGCTTTGGTCTCCTTTAAAAAAAAAATACAGATTATCCTGAGCAGCATATCTATGAAGGAAGACTCTAATAGAAAAATATAGAAAGGCATCTAAGGATCAGTAATCTCCCCACCTTCATGGACCAGCTCTGCTTTGCCTGAATATGCAATATCTATACTCTGGCATTGAGCTGTAATCATTCTGGCCCTAAAAATAGACACAAAGTTCTCCCAATCATAAAATAGATACGGGAAAAAAGGGACTTTTACACTGATACTTAAGATTCCTTCCCTACCCCACCCCATTTCTGATGTACTGATATGAGGAAAAGGTCCAAGTAGGTGGAAGGATTTTTGACCCTTTTTCAAGCTTCTTTTCTCAGAATTGGTTGTAAAACTGGACGTAAAGTTTATTAGTAAAGAAATTGTAATTGGAGCAAAGAAGGAAGCAGGAGACTTTAGGAAGACAACATTATGGCAATTCAAGTTTTTGACGAAGTTTTCTTGTTTTCCTTATTTTCATATGTTGGCTTTAAATCAACCCAAAGACATTACATTTGTTCAACATAATCTATCTATGGGGTATAATCTATCTATGGGGAACTTATATCAATTTTTTCCACAAAGCTTTGCTATAGTCCAGGTGTTACTGTGCTTAGTAGTGTGATTTTATACTATTTCATATGGTTGTGTAATAATCCAAATTCAGAAGGGGGAATATGCTTTGGGGTGAAGGCTCACTTTGTGTTTGCCAGCAAATGTTTAAATGTTGCAGCGGGGCAGGAAAAAACACAATGGATGTGAGATATTGGGAGGTATGAAGTATGTGCCCACACAAGCTACAAATTCCTCTTCCCCTTTTAAATACAGATTGTTGTACAGCTCCAAGAGAGGTAATTGAAGATTTGAAAACTTCATTTTTCGGCCCGTTTTTCAGCCGTTTTTCCGGCCATTTTTCCAGCCATTTTCCAGCCTGTTTTTCTGCCATTTTGGATGTTCAGTAATAGTAAAAATATAGGGAAAATGTACCATGTTGAGGCCTTTGACTCAATTTCCCTCTCTATTTATGTACTACTACTGAACATCCAAAACGGCCCGAAAAACGGTCCGAAAAACAAGCCGGGGTTGGGCCAGCCAGTAGTGGGATTAGCCGGTTCACCGAACTGAGCAAAATTTTAACAACCAGTTTGCCCAAACTGGTCCGAACTGGCTGAATCCCACCTCTGGATCAGCCTCAGGTTATTCTTGGCTTGGTGTCTCCTAAGGCTGACATTCCGCTGTGGGAATGCTTCATCAGAGGCTGAGTCCTGAGCCATGACAGAAGGGAGAAGAGAGAAGGGGGAAAAAAGTATTGGACCAAATATGGAATGAACCAGTCCTCATTAGAAGCAATATAGCAGAATATCATATGGATACAAGGAAAGCTCTCTACAATAGCAATATTACAGAACCCCCAAAGAAAAGGTGTTAAAAGAGGAGCTCAATAAAATGCTCTAAATGGACATAACAGATGCATCCAAAAGTGACTGGTTGTGCCAATGGCCTCAGTAAATGAGATCTAGATGATTTTAGTGAGGGCTAAAAATTTGTTCTTGGATATAAATACGGGCAGATTCGAGTAGAAGCCAACTCAAAAGAAAAGAGTGGCTTTTGTCATCCCTCTTTTGGTTCATGATGATGCCGTTCATAATGAATGTGGAGCAGCTACCACATTCCAACATATTACTTACAAAATCTTACTTGGTTAAGATGAATAGAGTGCCCCAAATCTTAATATGATCATCTATAGTATAACATGGGAAGGCATCTCCAACACTTGGGATTGGTAATTCAGAGCCTCAAGAAGCCAGTTTAACTTTCAATCCAGTCAATCCAGGGAGATATATTTAAGGACAACATGACTGGCAAACATTAGTTTGCCCAGTCAAGCCAGAAAAGAAGCACAACTAGACAAGCTAATTCTACTTTAACCCAAGACTACACTAATGGAATCTACTATACATTAGGAATCAAGTCTTAATATACAAACTTGCTGTCCCCACTTTCAACTGCCTGAAAAATTACAGCAGAATCTCCCTAAATTTCTTCCTCTGATCATTAATCCATTGGGGGCTCCTCCCTTCCTTTTCTGATTGTTTCCTAGGCAGCATCTCATCTCCTCATTCTCGAAGGTCATTCACACATTCTGTTACACTAATTGTAACCATTCTTCCTTTCTTCTCCTCCCTTTTCAGTATTAGGATCACATTGCTGTTGAAACAGTAGCATTTTCAAATTTTGGGTAGAGGGGAAAAGAAAACCACTTTGAAGCTATACAGCTAGAAGAACTGTGAGAAGCATATGGACCGGCAGGACACCTGTTGGACACCAGGTAGACCAGAGAGGAAACACAGTCATATAAGCTAATTCTACTTTATTGTAAAGCTACATTAATAGACTCTTCATTAACATAGTCTTGCAAGTCTAAGCAAAAGAACAGCAGCGAAGTCAAAGTCCTGCTGATCAAAGAGGCAGCAGGAAAGATAGCAGCAACTTGGAAACTGGAGTGTATGTCCCATCCCTTGCCCCTCACCCTGCCCAAGTTAGTCTTAGATCTGAGGTAAGGCAAGAGCCTGGAAGAGAAAGAAACCTTTGCTGGAGAAAACATTCCCAAGAAGAAAAAGTAAAGAAACAAACAGAAAAATGCAAGAGCCCCACCTGCTGGCTTTTGGAGAAAAAATAAGGGCTTGGACAGAGCAGTCAAAAAAAGAAAAAAAACCCCAAAATATGGACAAAACTTTTCTTTTCTATGAAAAAGGAATAGGTGTTTAGAGATTAGCAATAAGGAAATACATAGATTAGTACTAGAAATATAAAAATACAGTGATGGGTATTATTTTATAAAATAATTGAAGACATTCACATTTTCCTTTTGAAAACCATCCATGTTTGTATTATAAAAGCAATGGTAGAAGAAAAAATCAACCAATCATGGTTAAAAATCAGAGTAGAATTGCATGGCCACAAAAGCTGATTGGAAAGAAGCTTTTCAAATTAATTGCATACTATTAATTTGCATATGAAATCATACTGCCTGGTTTATTATGAATTTAGTCTCCCTTTTACTAGATCTTTGTATAATTTATCAGATTATTTGATACAGAAAGCTGTAAGATTGGAAAAAGTGGAATGAAAGTCAAGAGGTCTACTAGAAGTTAAGTGGATAGTTACAGCTACATCAGTGGTGATGAGTGCACCATTAAAAGATCTAAAAGACCGGGTTAGAGACAGATCATCATGGAAAAAAATCTAAGTGATCACTATAAATCAACAACAACTTGATGGCACATAATTAATCAAGGTGATATAGATGTAAACATTAAATAAAAATTCCCTGAAATATAGCAAATATTTCCTAACATTTTGGTAAGCTATATGTATGTATCCATGAAAGACAATCTTGCCAAACAGAACTGGTGAATTCTAATCCACTTGATAGCAAAATTCCTGCCAGTAAAATATAGCTTGAGAACACTAAGCATACCAGCTGAGTACTATGAAGGCTTTGAAGAACAATCTTTAAAAATTCCAGATTAAGGGTCTACTTTTATAAAGGAGAAAGTACAAAAATATTTGACTAGGGTGATGATGATAATTCTGACCAACAAAGTTGACCAGTGAAGGGATAAAATGTCTTGAATTCATAATCTCCCAATCTAGTTTTGGCAGCCTTCTAATGTTATATTAACCACCATGGTGTCTCTGGCCTCATCCCTTTGGAGCAATAGTAGATACAATAATATACCAGCAAGCATTTATCAAAAAGAGAAGTAAACAATAATTGGTAATATTTGGAATCAAAATGTGAAAAAGTTAGAAAAATTACATAAGGAAGTAGTGAAGTCAAAAGAATTAGGAAAAAAAATATAATACTTTCAAAAAAATTTTCCAAAATTGGCATATTGAAATCTAAGTCTATTTTTGTATCAAATTGTTTTGTTTTTTTTATCAATATGTCTCCTTATATTAGTTCATTACTATATTTGATCTATGAGACTTTAAAACTGAGAAACCTCATCTGCATGCTTACTCTAATTCACATACTTCTATCTGTATAAAAAAGAACATTCTATTGTTTTCTGTAAACTGGTCATTAGTAATATTTGGGGAAATATCAGAGGAAATCTTGACTCTAGTTCCACTGCAAAAGTGAAAATAATTCAAAAAGTAAAATCCTTCCATGAGCTGTGAATATTATCCAAATACATATTATTTCCCCATAGCAACTCAGCATTGTTAATTTTCATAAATTGGAAAAAAATCTAAACTTGCAGCCACATTATTTAGAAACCTAATTTTATCTACAACACCCTTATTATACTTAGTTTCTAAAGCAACCAAAATGTAGCCCCAATTATGACATCAATCAAGCAGTTCTGTCAAAGGAACAAAAAAAATAATAATAATCCAAGGAGTCACTCACAAAAATCTGCCACACAGATGATGTAATGCAGAAGACTTTCAACCAGAAGATGAAATTTAGGTAAACAAATGGGAACCATAATCATGAACTGATTACTGTGTGCTATTTTAAAATAAAAAACTACCTAGATTATGTATTGATAGAGGAGAATATTTAGGAATAGGGGCTATTATATTATGTGTTATATATTAATATCATATCTTATATAATATTCCATATGTAATGTCACCTAAGCAATAAAAAAAAGACATCTACCAATCATTGTGCTATCAGTTTTGGTCCATAGTTTCCTTGCACAAGTCATTAGCCCCGAGCAGGCAATAAATAAGAATTGTTAAAATTATCTGGACTTTACTCCCCTTTTTGCCTAGCCAAGTCCATTAGAGGCTTTCCCAAAGTATGGCTGCAGTTAAAACTTAATTTGGGTTTGTTTAGGCAAAGTAGGAGCAACTTTTGCAGTGTTCCTGCTCTCCTAATACAAGTCTAATTAGCTTAAAAATAAATTTTAACAACCCCAAATTGTTCCCCAAATAAATCATCTGGAGATCATGAGAATCCATGAGTTACAGAAAACTCTGAGAATATAAAGTATTCCATAAGTTTATACTACATTAATATTAATATGAGCACTGCTAGGCAGGAATCACAGGGATAACCAAAAAGGATGCAATATTAATACCAAAAAGTCTGCTAGGTGACAATAGCAAATTTTAGAGTGACAATTTTAAAACATTGGAAAGGTAAAGAGAAATGTTCAACTTTTCACTTCAATTCTGATTGTAATTCCAGCTATCTTGTCTTCCTGCCTAGCTTGAATTACAGTAATTACTCTGTAGGAAAATCTTTTCACAAAGCCCACAATAATTTTATAAATAATTTTTTTTATTTATAATAAAATAATAACATAAATAAAATTTATGGATCTCACAGCAGCATACGTCACAGTATGGAGTATTAAAGAAATTCCTCCACGCTGTCCCCTGTAGGACTATGGGCCGCCTAATAAATAACATGCTTTCAGCAAGGACCTTTCAAGTCATCATGGGTGACAAAATCAGTAAGCAAAGACACTTAAATAACGGACTCCCTCAGGGCTCCGTGCTGGCTCCATCTCTATTTAATGTATACATTTCTGATATACCACCCACGATATCAACAAAGTTCTCTTAGGCTGATGACCTGGCATTAGCATATAGCCACAAGGACATCGAAGCTACAGAAGGCGTACTTACAGCCGACCTTACAACTTTGAGCACATACTTCTACCAATGGAGGTTAATCCCAAGTGTAAATAAAACAGTTACATCATGTTTTCACCTCAACAACAAATTGGCAAAAAGAGAACTCAATGTATACCTAAATAACAAACTGCTCTCATACGAGGCAACACCAAAATACCTGGGGGTCACCTTAGACAGGACCCTGTCCTTTAAGAAACATATCCAGAATATGGCTGCCAAGGTTAACAGCAGAAATAACATCCTACAAAAACTATGCGGAACAACCTGGGGAGCTTCAGCCCCAACTCTCCGATGTGCAGCCCTCGGGCTTTGCTACTCTGCAGCGGAATACTGTGCACCTGTATGGATAAACAGCTCACATACAGGACTTATTGATGTTCAACTTAACCATACAATGAGGCTAATTACTGGGTGCATAAAATCTACACCTAGTTACTGGTTACCAGTTCTTAGTCACATACTCCCCCCGCACTTACGACGACAAGAAGCTCTCATTCGGGAGTATAGTAAGATCCTATTAAATTCCTCTCTACCCATACATGGATACATTACTGATCTCTTAAGATGCCGATTAAAGTCAAGAAATCCACCAATCTTGACAGCGCCGTAAGTTGATGGCCGATCATCAGAACACCACACAAAAGTGGATGGAGGCGTGGAATAGCTGTTCCCCCCAAGATGTCTCCGAGCATATCAGTCCTAGTAGTATACCTCCAGGATTTAGCCTACCCCGACACATATGGATGACATATAATAGAATTAGAACAACTCATGGGGTATGTGCTGACTCCCTGCATAAATGGGGAAAGACACCTTCATCACAATGTGATTGCGGGGCCCCTCGACAGACTATCCAGCATATAGTGAGGGAATGCCCTAACAGAAGGTATCCAGGAAATTCTAGGGACTTCCTCTGCATAACAACGACAGCTACTGACTGGATCTCCAAACTCAACATTAAACTTTGAAATGTTATTTCTGTTTTCCTTTTAGATTTTCTTACTGTTTTTTTTATTGTTTTTAACCTGTAAAAATGAAGTGTTTTAATACTGTGTGTGACCAACCATACACTAAATAAATAAATAAATTTTCTGCTTCAAGTCCTAAGTCTTGGATTTAGGCTTCGACTAATAAGAGTCTCCTCTTGTGTTCCAAACGTTAGACCACTTCATAAGAATTTTGATTAGATGTGGCTTCAACTGCCACTGTCAAAGAGTCTATCTCTTATCCATTTTTTTTTTATGGGTTCCATTACAACCCACTGCTAGGAAGCGTCCCAGAGAGCTATGGTCAGTTTTATTCCAATGCCCTGCTTCACCACAAATATATGCATTTTTGTCTCCTGCAGCCTTTTCACTTTCTTTTGCTCTTTTTGAGATTTCTTTTTTCTCTCTCATCCTTTTTAAGAAGTTCTCCCTTCTTAGCCTTTGCTTCTTCTCTTGCAATTATACTTGCTCCCCTAGGACATCTGTTCAGCTCAGATATTCTTCTGCTCTTCAGGTTGTTAAATAATAATCCTTAGCTAGTTCTACTATCCTCTTTTCTGTATCACCTTTAAAACCCTAAATGGCATAGACTGCAGTGCACTCACCCTGTCTAATCAATAAGATAGACAATATATTTAGGGAAATAACCCTATTTCCCTAAATGTATTGATTAGACAGGGTGAGTACACTGCAGTCCCTTCCCTTTTTTTTTTTTTTAATTTGATTTATATGCCGCCCTTCTCCGGAGACTCAGGGCGGCTTACAATGCGTTAAGCAATAGCCTTCATTCTTTTGTATATTTTATACAAAGTCAGCTTATTGCCCCCACAAACTGGGTCCTCATTTCACCTACCTTAGAAAGGATGGAAGGCTGAATCAACCTTGAGCCTTGGAGAGATTCGAACCAGCAGAAATTGCAGGCAGCTGTGTTAATAACAGGGTGCACTAAACCACTGTACTATCAAGGCTCTTAAATGTTGCCATCTGATTAGACCTTGGAAACATACGTTTCCTGTGGCTGCCCTGACCCTTTGGATTGAGTCTGAGGGCTATGAAAACTTTAACCCAAATATTGGGCTAAGAAGGAATTACCATATTTTTTGGACTATAAAACGCTCCAGACTATAAGATGCACCTAGCTTTTGGGGAGGAAAACAAGAAAAAAATATCTGCCTCTGCCTCCCAGCAATTTGCTTCCTTGAAGCAAATAGCGTGGTCAGCTTCAGCACAGCCTGATTTATCACGAGCAGCTGATTGGCGGTTGGATCTGCCTCCCGGAATACCGCCTATCAGCTCTTCCAGGCTGTGGGGATCACCACTACCCATTGCTGCCTCCACAAAACCCATTTTTGGTCTCCAGGCATCCCATTTTCAGCCAGTTCCAGGCAGTGGGGATTGCCGCTGCCGCCTATCACTGCCGCCCAGTGGTGGGTTGCTCCCGGTTCGCACCGGTTCACAAGAACCAGTAGTAAAAATTTGTAGTAGTTCGGAGAACTGGTAATAACATTGGCTGGCTATGCCCCCGAACCGGTCCCCTACCTGGTCGCCACTCGCTTACCCCGCCCACCTCATCAGAGGGTTTTGTTGTTGTTGTTTTTTACTTTTAAAAGCATTTTTTCTACAACTTCTTCGGCCGAAGAGATTGTAGGAAAAAAAATGCCTTTAAAAGCCTCTGGCGATCCCAGCTGAGTTGCCTGATCGTCAGAGGCTTCTAAAAGCACTTTTTTCTGCTTTTCTACTTTTCTACTTTTAAGGTTGTAGAAAAAATGCTTTTAAAAGTTAAAAAAAAAGTTGGCCACGCCCACCCAGTCACATTACTCCCCACCACACCCACAAAATAAGCCATGTCCACAGAACCGGTAGTAAAAAAGTTTAGAACCCACCTCTGCTGCCGCCTGGAATGGGCCAAAAATGGGACATGTGGAGGCTGAATATGGGACATGAGAGGCCGAAAATGGAGGGTGCAGAGGCGGCAATAGGCAGCAGAAGCAATGGCGGGGATGGACAATGGCAATCCCTGTAGCCTGGAACAGCTGATAGACGGTATTCCAGGAGGCAGATCCAACTGCCAATCAGCTGCTCGTGCTAAATCAGGCGGTGCTGAAGCTGACCAAGCTGTTTACTGTTTGTTGCAAGGAGGCAAATTACTAGGAGGCAGAGGCCGAAGGTTGGAAGCCGGGGGATGGGCGGGGCTTCGGTAACATTCGCTGTATAAGACACACAGAGATTTCCAACCACTTTGGGAAGGGAAGTGCGTCTTATACACCGAAAAAGACGGTAAGTACAGCAATATAGAATTGATGGGATGTTATGGTGCTGTGGTTGTGATATATGATGCTGTGGTGGGATTATGTTTTTATAAAACGTGAGCCCTCTGGCTTATCATATATCAGACGGGTGGCCATGTAAGTCTTCTATATATATATTGAATGAATGAATGAATGAATGAATGAATGAATGAATGAATGAATGAATGAATAAATAAATAAATAAATAAATAAATAAATAAATAAATAAATAAATAAAGTTTTAACATAACAGGGGATTTCCCTAGGGGCAGCGCTAGCTCTGTGAGAGATTCTGTTTTTTCTTCTTTCTTTATTCCATATCTCTCTTTCTCTCTTCTTCATGAACTGCTGAAACTTTGTTTTTACTTTACTTTTTTTTTAGTCTAGCAAATCTCTATGAGTTTCTTTTATCCTACTGCTATTTATGAAACGTTCAACCAGTCCATTCCTTTTTTATTGCTTTTTAATTAATATCACACACAAAAATAAAACAAAATTAACAGAGGTGGTGATATACTTGTCAAAGAGAAAAAAGAACACAAAAACTGCTTTAACAAAGTAAAAAAATGACAAATAAAATACATGTGTGCATGCCATTATAACAATAGTTACAATTCTATATATACCATCTCATGCAATATTATTCAAGTGCATATATGTATTTTTAATATGACTCTTTTTTTACCTACCGTATTTTCCGGCGTATAAGACGACTGGGCGTATAAGACGACCCCTGACTTTTCCTGTTAAAATATAGGGTTTGGGCTATACTCGCCGTATAAGACTACCCCTCTTCCAACGCACACCAAATAAAAATTAAAAAACATCAACTGGCTCACCCACAATGTAAAAGCAGCTGTGCTAGACCCAAAATGGCCCCTGCAACAAGCAGGAACCTCACACAGCCACAAAAAGCCCAAAAAAACAACTTTCACACTTTACACACACACAACACAACACAACTGGCTCACCCTGTCACTGCGTTCTTTTATTTACCAGCTGAGCTCTCATTTCTGGACTATCAGACTTTCCGTAGCTTGCCAAGAATCCTTATCAGTAAGCAGTAAGCTAAACTACGCATGTCTCTCCACCCACATTCTTTCACACATCTTTCCTTTGTTCTCCTGCCAAGAGACATCCGGCTGAGAAATAGCCGGCATGAACTTTTGCAAAAATGTAACAATTAATTTTCTTAGTTAATGAGATGTTTTATTTTCTTTATAACAAATAAATGAGTTTAATTAGAAGATATATCTTTGGGTTTTGTTTTCTTAAAGTATGCTTGCAAGGAAAAGTTTCGATCCACTCCTCATAATCAAGGTGCGATTATCCCGGGCTTCCGGTTTGGCTTCCGCTGCCGCCAGACGGTCCTTTGAGACTGCCAGCCCCGTCGCCCGTAAAGAGCCGCCTTTACAGCTGAAAGGCGGCTCGAAAAACTCCGTTTCCGTAAGGAAACATGAGACAGAGCCAGCGAGGGCAGGTAGAGCCCTCTGAGAAGTCCCCAGAGTTCTTTTTTACCTCTGGGGAGGAAGCAGGATGAGGCTCCCTATTTTCCTCGCCGCTGCTCCGGGCTTCGGGAGAACTCTGCGCTTTGCAGAGCCAGGCGACGGGACCAGACCAACTAAAGAAAACTAACAGACTTTCTGAATAAGTAGGATGAAATCCGGATCTGGGACCCTAAATTGCAAGTACTTCTAACAACCCTAAGGCTGACTTTAAAAGTTAAGAAGAGTGGAAGGGGGGGGGAAAGAAAGTTTAAAATGGCGACTGGCTGAGGTCTGAGAAGAGCTGAAAGCGAAAGTCCTTCCGTTTGACTAGTTTAATATGTTACAAAGTAACTGAGATAACAGCGCTGGCTAGAAGTGAAGAGAAAAATTCTTATTTCATGCTTCTTCCTTCTTAGAGACCTGATATTGATATTGCTTGGAGAGAAGTTTTCTTCTTTAAAGGGGAAAAAAAGAAAAAAAAATCTGCTTGTGTGGCAGGATGGCGTTAAAACTCACAAAGCCAGACAACCAAACTGTGGGGGGGGGACTCCCCCATTTATAAACCACATGAACAAGTTTTGAGTTTGCAGATGTAGAGGAATGGCTTTAAAGATCTAACGCAATTTGTATTGGAGGAGATGGCAAGACATGATGAGATTGTGAACCAGAACCTTGAAAAATTTAGACAGGAAATTAAAGAGTTGGTTCAACAAAAGTATGACAAATTCAAGCAACATATGATAAATTTCTTAGACGCAATGATAAAGATGGATGAAAAGTTTAATTCAGAAATAGAGTCTAATATGAAGGAAGTGGATTATAAGATTCATAATTTGGATAATAAAATACAAAGAATTGAAAATGATTTAACAATGATTCAAGAAAATAGCTCAGAAGGAAGCTGACTACAAGACTTACAACGCAGATAATATAAAACAAAGGATTGAAAATGAAGTTATAATGATGCAATTCAGATTTATGGAATTTGCGGTCAGAATTAGGGAATACAGGAAGATAAAAGAGAAGATTTGAGAAAGATGTCTGCTGAAGTTCTGGCTGGGATTTTAAAGGTTAGTCCTGAAGAGGTATCCTGTAAGATTGATAAGGCCTACAGAGCAAATTCTTGGGTGGCAAAGCAAAGGCAGTTGCCTAGAGATGTGGTGATTTACTTTACCAATAAAGGAATAAGAAATGATATTGTACAAAAGTCTTTTAACTCCACTCCTGAAATGTATGGAAGGAAGATTTGGATATTTAAAGAGCTGCCACCCAAGATGTTAAAAGATAGAAAGGATTTTGGTTTTTTGGTGACTGAGCTAAAGAAACAAAACATCCCATTTAGGTGGGATGCTGCAGTTGGAATAATATTGAGATATCAAGGAGAAAGATATCAACTAAATACTGTTGAAAAAGCGGAAGAATTTTATTATAAGGTTCTTAAAATGGATTCAACATCTCCATGTAGAATACATGAGGGGAATAAAGAAAAGCAAAATCAACAAGAGATTGAAACCCAGGCTAAGCAGATGGAGGTGGAGGTAATGGAAAAACAACAAGTTACAGAGGCTTTTGTGGACGAGCCGCTTATGGATTCTCCTTCAGAGGTTATAGTTGGATTACCTATAAATACAAGAGAGGCGGCTTTGGATTCTAATGTGATGACTTATCAAGTTACAGACCAGCATGGAAATCAATCAGTTGATATACAACTCCTAGAAAGGCAACCAGGATGGAGATCTAAGCCACAAAAAGTTAAGAAAAGAAGAAGCAGGTCCTACAAAAAAAAATTTTTTTAGACTAAACAACAGTGTAATGCCAGTTACTTAAGAGACGATTAAAAACATGAAAATATAGTTGAGGCAAAGTATTGGTTTTTACTATTTTGAGGAGAGTGACAGATCTCTGCAGTGCTGTGCTTTTGGGATGTGGAAGATGGCCTTTAATTGAGTGGATTGGAACTTTCTATTTTGGACTCTTTGACAAATGGATTACGTTTATGCTGAGCTATAAGGCAAGAGAACTATGGGACTGGGGCATGCAGAAGATCTGGTTGTTACCCTAATACAGTGGTTGGAATTAATAATCTAGATGAAAGACATTACAGAAGACACTATATGGAATATAAATATAAAGTCACTCGGGTGGTTTTTTATATACGAAAATATTTATTATTGATGGGGGCAGATGGTAATTGAAGATACTGAATATACTGTTGGAACTAGAATTTGATGTTACCCTAACATGTGTGATGGAATTAACAATCCAGTTGAAAGACATTACAGAAGATACCATATGGATTACAAGCTTAAAGTCATTTGAGGATTTTATCTATATATGGAAATATTTTTTAGTGGTGTGGGCAGAAGAACAAAGATATTGAAAATATTATGTATGGTAGACCTGCAGGAAAGTGGGTGGAGATAGGCTAGCTTACTGATTGTTTAGTTTAGGAAAAGGGATGTTATGTTATATTAATATACGTAAAAGATTTGAATTAAGAGATATATGTATGGGGGAGGAGGAAATGGATAGATTATGAGTTGAAATTGCCAAATTAGGATTTATTATATAATTTTACAGCTGAATGTTGCTTTGAAATGTGTAGTATAAGGGGGATATAATAATATTGTTAGAAAGAAAGGGCCAGCATATGGGGGTGGAGTAAAAAGGATGGTAAAGTATTATATAATCTGTTATTAATTTGGGTTTTATTCTGGAGAAGCCACAGGGGGAGGGGAGGGGGAGGGGGAGGGGGGTTAGGGAGGAGAGGGGGAAAAAAGGGGGGGGAAATCTGTATTTGAAAAACTTTTTCAATAAAAAAAAAAGAAAAAAGGTGCGATTATCCCAAAGGCAGAATGGGATTAATCAGTGCCCTCACACCTGGTAGCAGAGGGCGGTCAAAATTATGGCTTTTTCCTTGCTTTGTTACTTTGATAAGACCTCTAGGCTAATGATTTTCTTTGCGACCGAGGAACGCTAATTAATTATCTGCTAAGATGCCAAGAAAGAAGAAAAAAGGAAAAATGAAATTAAGACCACTCTTCGTAAATGATTTGATTGATTTTTCAAACGAAGAGGAGGCAGAAAGGAGGCTTTCAAGTTTCCAGCCGCTTGCCTCAGCCACCCGGCTAGAGGGAGCCATGGGAGGAGAAGAAACGGATGAAATGCTCTTACAAAGAGTTTAGAAGGAAGATAAAGACAGAGCTGCTTTTGAAGGCGAAGCACTACGACTGAGGTCAGTAACGCCCCTTTCTAATTATGCAAGCTCTCAAACTGTCTCCCCAGAACCTTCTGAATTTGTAACGCTTGGTCCAGGGCCAGATTTTCTACAAACGGACGAGCATTTTCACCCCCACGCAGAGAGAGAAATAATTCATTATTCTCCTTGAAGCTCTCAGCTCGCCCTGGATGAGCAAACTATAAAAGCCTATCATAATCATATAAAGTTTTATGAACATGAGCTATCCCAGGCAAAAATGGCTTTGTTTATGCTTGAGCAAGATAAGAGAGAGTCTAATGCATTCAAAATCTCTAAAAGCGCCATTTTGGCTCCTTCTTCTTCGGAGCCAAAGACACACCCCCTGGTGGATTTTGTGTCAGGCCAATCAGAACAGAGAGCTGTGCACACGTCACATGAAATTCTCACTGATGAGATTACAAGTGCCACATCTGCAGAAAGAGCTGAGCTGCCCGAAACTAA
Organism: Pantherophis guttatus; assembly: GCF_059756535.1. Taxonomy (NCBI): domain Eukaryota; kingdom Metazoa; phylum Chordata; class Lepidosauria; order Squamata; family Colubridae; genus Pantherophis; species Pantherophis guttatus. The sequence continues at coordinate 63,693,969 of NC_142070.1, read as the reverse complement.
AGTTGCAGCACCATCTGCTGGCGAAAGTAATTTACTAAAGAAAGCTGAAAGGCATCACAGCCTACATGAACATTTTGAACTATTACAGAAGACTCTATTAGAGATGTCTTCAACTCACTCAGAGATTCAGGCTGCAATGCAACAAGTGTCTCCACAGGCCCAAACTTCAGCACCCCCTGGTGGTGCTGGTGTCCTTTTAGATGGAACACAACAAAGCTTAATGCAGCAAAGGCAAATGACTACGTCTCCAGCAAATCATGTTAATATTGCAGCTCAAATGCAACAGCCTCAACCACAAACGCATGCACACGTGCCTCCAGCTGTACAACCAGGACCAGCTCCTGGTCCACCTCCAGCGCAACAAGTGCCTTTACTTCCACAGCCAGCACCTCAAATGCACATTCCTCAACAGGCATCTTCTGTTGCTCCACTAGCTGGTGAGTCAAAATTAAAGATATCAGGACAGAATTATAAGGCCTGGGTCAGTGAGATTGGATTATTACTTCGCAGAGAAGGCACTCACTGTATGATTTTAAATCCCCCTGCTCAGCCATGGTCTCCTGCAATAAGAGATTTAGAAACTAAAGCTTGCACAACATTATTGATGTCCATGGATACTGAACTGCAGGTTACCTTTTCGCCTGATGCAACAGCCCAACAAATTTGGGCCCAATTGGAAAATTGCTACAGGCCTTTTCAATTGAGTCTTCATGTTTACTCATGTCTGAATTCCATGGTTCAAGATTGAAACCTAGTGAACAAATTGGAGGACAGTTGACCAAACTGAAAGGACTGAGAAAAGAATTGAGAGAGAGAGGCTATAATATTGAAGATATTCAAATGATCAGCATTATCATTAATTCTTTGAACTATGAATGGAAAGATGCCATTGCAAAGATTAACCAAGTCCCTATTGCTCAACGCACAGTGGACAATGTATGCAGACTTTTAATTGAAGAAGCACTCATGTTAGCCATGCCACACTTGAGAGGACCACCCGCATCAAGAGCTCCAGCTAGGCGCCCCTTCCGAGGAAGGACCTACGCTCCAAGGATGCCAAGATGCTACATCTGTGATCGTGTGGGACATGCCACCCGGGATTGTCCCCAACGAGTTCCAGCTCCCGTCATGTACCAGTCCAGAGGAACAAATTCCAGAGGCAGAGGCAGAGGCGGAAGACAAGGTCATCGTGGTCCCCGGCGTGATCCACAAGCTCCACTTGCCACATTGGCTTTAACCAATGATCCACAACCTCAACCAGAGTACGACAGACGACTCCTGTGGACTTTGGACAGTGGTGCAGCTTTGCATGTTACCTACAGAAAGGAACTTTTCACAGAGATGCATGAGCCTAAACCTGAACTACATGAACTTTATTCTTTTTCAAATCATCCTTGTCAGGTCAAAGGAAAAGGAACTGTTTATGTTGAAGAGCTTGATGCATTGATTCCTGATGTTTATTACATACCAACAGCAACCAGTAATTTGCTTAGTCAGTGTCACTTGTCTAGAGCATTAAAGTTCCAGGTTCACCACCTTGAGAAAGCAAGTTACATAGTTAAAGATGGAGATATTGTTGCTGAAACCATATTAATTGGTGGTGTTTATTACTTAAAGCCAAAGCCTAAACCGCAAACACAGGCAAGTATACAAACTCCAAAAAGGGAGAGCACAGGCCCAGAGAGAGATGCTCCAGAGAGAGATCCTGTTGCTGCTCCAAAGGCTCCTAAAGCCAACAAAAAGAAAATTGGGAAACAGGTTGCTCAGAGCAAGCCTGAGATTCCTCATAAAACTGTTAATGTTGAGAATTCACTAACTGGTAAACCTTTGCATTCTAGGTGTATCCAGAAATGGCATAGAAAATTGGGGCATGCCAGTTTCCCTGTTCTTAGGAAGATGCCGGAGTTCGCAAAAGGTTTGGATCTAAAGGGGTGTAAGGTGTTTTTGGATTGTGCTGTCTGCAAAAAGGCCAAATCCAAAGCAGCAGCCATTCCCAAACGTGCTACATGCCTGTCAACACGCATTTTTGGTTTGGTTCACACTGACATAGTTGGTCCTTTTCCGCCATCATTTGGTGGTAGAAAATATTTTCTAACAATTGTTGATAATTACTCTAGATATGGATATGTATATCCTATGAAAGAAAAATCTGAGACTTTTCAGATCTTTAAAGATTTTGCAGCCCTTGTTTCTACCCAACACCAAGTTCGCATCGCCAGAATCCAGAGTGATCGTGGTGCTGAATTCATGTCTCAGCATTTCCAGGACTGGATGCGTAAGAATGGAATTCTTCATCAGACGTCGGCTCCTTACACACCGGCTCATAATGGGGTCGTAGAGAGAAGACAAGGAGTCCTGCAAACCATGATGCGTTGTCTCCTGGAAGACGCCAACCTTGGTATGATATACTGGGATGAAGCTATAAAATATGCAAATTACATTGTCAAACGTACTTGGAGCAGTGTAATGAATCAGACTCCTTTCTTCATGTTGTATGGCTACAAGCCCAATCTTAAAAACATCCATATTTTTGGTTCATATGCTATGGTGAACATTCCCTTAGCTCAAAGAAGAAAAGGAGGTCCAGCAGCAAAAAGACTGATATTTATGGGTATTGATGATAATTCAAAATGGAGCAAATTTATTGACCCTAAACATGTAATTGTGATTTCCCAATCTGCTAATTTTGAGGAAGATGTTGACTGGTCCAGGATTCAATCCAATGACCCTGGAGTTTATTTTCCTAGAGATGATACTGCTGATGCCACGCAGATTGATGATCAAGATTCCACCAGTTCTTCTCAACCTGATGTACCATCTTCGCAAGCCGCGGATGCTGATGCTAGCGACGAATGTGAGGACGAGGACGAAGCAGAAGAAGAAAGGACAGTTGTTCTGAGACGTTCCAAGAGGGCCACAAAAGGAATCCCTCCACAACGATATTCTTGGCAACTGACAAAAGCACCCTTGCCTTTGATTTGCAATGTTACACTTCCACCTGATAATTTCACACAAATCAAGCAGCTTCCTGATTCAGAGCAAGACAAATGGTATGATGCAATGCAGGTTGAAATGGACAGTCTAAAGAAACTCAAAGTGTTTACACCTGCAAAACCTCCAGCAAACAAAAAGGTCATTGGCACTCGATGGGTCTACAGAATCAAAAAGAAGCCAAATGGTGAATCATTGTACAAGGCCAGACTTGTAGCTCAGGGTTTCGCTCAACGTTATCCTGAGGACTACACAAATATCTATTCACCGACAGTTCGAACTGAAAGTGTAAAAATTGATTTAGCAACTGCAACTATCCTTGGTTTAGAAGTTTTCCAGTTCGATGTTGACACAGCTTATCTACATGCAGACCTATATGAAGAGATCTACGTGAGATGTCCTCCAGGATTCCGACAGCAAGAAGGGGATACCTGGTTCCTAAACAAAAGTCTTTATGGTCTGAAACAGTCTGGTTTAATGTGGTACTTATGTCTTACTGACAAACTAAATTCAATGGGCTTTATTAAGTCCGAAACTGATGAGTGCGTGTTCACAAAAAGATCTAACAATGCATATGAGATATTTCTTGTTTATGTTGATGATATTGTTTATATTGGTCCAAATAAGCAAATGAGTGAGATTTTTGCCAAAGCTTTGCAGAGATACTTCACATTGAAATCATTGGATCATATTAGCACTTATTTAGGTGTTCAGATTGAAAAAACACAGAAGGGGTTTAGTCTTTCACAAGAAGATAAAATTGAACAAATTTTGCATCATTGCAACATGAAAGATGCTAACACAACAAAGACACCCATGCAAACAGATTTTCACACTTGACATAAGAAGCAAGTCTTGAGTTCGAGGATCAAACACTTTATCGTTCAGTCATTGGGTCACTGTTCTACATTAGTAGTTGGACCAGACCCGACATTGCACTTAGTGTTAATCTCTTATCTCAACACATAGGTAAGGCAAAACAGTTTCATTGGACATGCGTTAAGAAATTATTGAGATACCTAAAGCACACTAAACACATGAAGTTATTGTTAGAACCAACACATACTGATTATGCAGAATTATGTTGTTATGCAGATTCTGATTGGGCAAGTGATAAGAAATCACGTAAAAGTACTTCAGGTTATATAATGTTCTTAAATGGATGTCCTGTTTATTGGCAAGTACGTAAACAGAATTTTGTTTCTTGTTCATCTACTGAAGCTGAATATGCTTGTGTTTCAGATGCATGTAATTCTCTAACTTGGTTTGATGCTTTAGTCACAGATATCTGGACACACCCGATCCGACCGATCACAGTGATGGAAGACAATGAATCGGTGGTTTATATTTCTGAATCACATTTCACAGGTTCTAGGTCCAGACACATTGACATCCATTATCAAAACATAAAACATTTAGTGAAAAAAGGTTTTGTTAAAATGCAGTATGTATCTACACATGATCAAATTACAGATATGCTCAACAAACCACTTCCAGCAGCTCAACACGAGTATCTGCATAAGAAGATGTGCCTTGTTTGATGATGTACCTGATATTCGCTCAACTGGCAAAAGAAGGGGATTGCCACTGCGTTCTTTTATTTACCAGCTGAGCTCTCATTTGTGGACTATCAGACTTTCCGTAGCTTGCCAAGAATCCTTATCAGTAGGCAGTAAGCTAAACTACGCATGTCTCTCCACCCACATTCTTTCACACAACTTTCCTTTGTTCTCCTGCCAAGAGACATCCAGCTGAGAAATAGCCAGCACGAACTTTTGCAAAAATGTAACAATTAATTTTCTTAGTTAGTGAGATGTTTTATTTTCTTTATAACAAATAAATGAGTTTAATTAGAAGATATATCTTCGGGTTTTGTTTTCTTAAAGTATGCTTGCAAGAAAAAGTCTCGATCCACTCCTCATAATCAAGGTGCGATTATCCCAAAGGCAGAATGGGATTAATCAGTGCCCTCACATACCCACAATGTAAAAGCAGCTGTGCTAGACCCAAAATGGCCCCTGCAACAAGCAGGAACTTCACACAGCCACAAAAAGCCACAAAAAACAACTTTCACACTTTACACACACAAAATTCCACATACAGCTTTGTGAGATTTTGTGTGTTTGTGTAGTTAGAGTGAAACACCACAGAAACACACTAAATCTCAGAAAGCTGCACAAATATTATTTTATTTTATTTTTATTTTTATATGAAAACTAAATTTAAAACTTCCTAAACTTTAAATGGCTAGGTCTAAAAAAGAACAACTAAAAAAAAGCCCCAATTAACTATTTTTTTTAAAGTTGCCAAAGGGGAAAAAAACTTACCCAATAGAACAGGGGTCTCCAACCTTGGCAACTTTAAGACTTGTAGACTTCAATTCCCAGAATTCCTCAACCAGCTTTGTTTTGCTGGCTGAGGAATTCTGGGAGTTGAAGTCCACAACTCCCTGCCTGCTTGATTGCAGGCAAGGAGTGGCTTGCTGATGGAATGGATTCAGGCAAGCGAAGCAAGGCAAGCGTTGCGATTAGCAGCTAAGGTAAGCAAGCTGGAGGGGGAAAACTTTTTTCCTTTTACATGGCTCTGGCGATCCCAGCTGGGATCGTCAGAGCTTGGATCGCCAGAGCCATTTAAGGCTCATCAGAGCCTTTCGGGCTGGTCTGCCTGGTTACAGGAGAACAACACCCGGCGTATAAGATGACCTCCGACTTTTGAGAAGATTTTCATGTGTTAAAAAGTCGCCTTATATGCCGGAAAATACGGTACTATATTTTGTATGAATGAGTCCCATACTTCATTATACTTCTTTACACAAGATCTACATCTATAGGCATTCCTCTAATAACTGGAAAGTGCAATCAGGTCTTCAATCCATTGAATAAATTGAGCCATCTAAGTTAAGACATTCTCCCATTGTCTAGATAATAAAGGAACTTCTAATTTTTATTCTACTCATTTCTTAACATCTGTATATCAAATTGATTTATTAATAACAAATTATAAAAACTACCGTACTTTTTGGAGTATAAGACACACTTTTCCCCTCCCCAAAACAAAGTGGGTGGAAACGTCTGTGCATCTTATACAGCGAATGTTGCCAAAGCCCCACCCACCCGTCGGCCTCCAACCTTCGGCCTCTGCCTCCCAGCAATTTACCTCCTTGTAGCAAACAGTGTAGTCGGCTTCAGCACAGCTTGATTTAGCACAAGCAGCTGATTGGCGGTTGGATTGGCCTCCCAAAATACCGCCTATCAGCTGTTCCAGACTGCGGGGATCGCCGCGGCCCATCGATGACAGCCATCACTGGCTATTGCTGCCAATTGCTGGGAGGCAGAAGCAGATTTTTTTCCCCTTGTTTTTCTCCTCAAAAGCTAGATGTGTCTTATACTTCGGAGTGTCTTATAGTCCAAAAAGTACAGTATTTTCAATCCTGCCACTTTGCCATATTCCTCTATTATTATTTTTTTATTATTAATTTAGGCGCTCCCTATTGCTGCCTCCCCATGCCCCATTTTCGGCCTCCGTGCATCCCGTTTTCGGGCTCCACGTCCAATCTTTAGCCTCCATGCGCCCCATTTTCGGCCTGTTCCAGGCGGTGGGGATAGGTGGCAGTGGCGGCGATCCCCCACCTGAAACAGACCTAAAATGGGACATGCAGAGGCCGAAAATGGGGCACGTGGAGGCTGAAAATGGGATGCATGGAGGCCGAAAATGGGGCGTGCAAAGGTGGCAATAGGTGACAGTGGCGATGGATGGCACCGGGGCCGATGGGCAGCGGTGATCCCCGCAGCCTGGAACAGCTGATAGGGAGGTATTCCGGGAGGCAGATCCAACTGCCAATCAGCTGCTCGTGCTAAATCAGGCTGCACTGAAGCTGACCACGCTGTTTGCTGCAAGGAGACAAATTGCTGGGAGGCAGAAGCAGATTTTTTCCCCCCTTGTTTTTCTCCTCAAAAGCTAGATGTGTCTTATACTTCGGAGTGTCTTATAGTCCAAAAAATACAGTATTTTCAATCCTGCCACTTTGCCATATTCCTCTATTTTTTTTTTTATTAGTTTAGGCGCTGATTCTTGTTGATCTTCCAGAATGAAGACTAAATCTTCCGCTAATGCCTGTAATTTATATTTTTCCTTTTTTATATTCATACCTTTTATCTCTCTGTCTTTTCTAGTATTTCTGTTTAATACTTCCAGTGTCAATATAATAGTGGAGACAAGGGGCATCCTTGTCTTGTACCTTTTTTTGTGTTAACCTTCTCTGTCATATCTCCATTTACCATCCCCTTTGCTATTTCCTTATAATATATTGCCTTAATCATATTAATAAATCTATCCCCAAAATCCATATCTTTTCATTGTGCTAGCATAAATTGCCAGTTCACGTTATCAAATGCTTTCTGTGCATCTAGAAAAATCAATTCCATTTGCTTCCTTGGATGTCCTTCATAGTACTCCAGCTTATTTAAAATTATTCTTATATTGTCTTTAATTTGTCTCTTAGGTAAAAATCCATTTTGATCTGAATGTATAAATTGATTTAAGAAACTTTTTAGTCTTTCTGCTATTATTGAGGCATATATCTTATAGTCAGCATTCAATAAGGATATCAGACTGTAATAAATCTGTTGTAAATCTGAGTCTTCTTTCGGTATATGCTTCTGTCCATGAAGTTGGTAATTTCACTTCTAGCAATATTTCATTGAACACTTCCAACATTGGTATACTTAGAATATTTTGTAAGTCTTTATAGAGTTCTGCTGGTAGCCCATCTGGGCCTGGTGTTTTGCCATTCTTTTGTCTCTTCATTGCTTCTGTTAATTTACCCCTGCTCTAATATATGCCTTAGCTGTATCTCATACGATTTGTAATGATGTCTCTCCTTTTCTATTCTCTTTAAAGAAAAATTCTAGTTCTTTTTCCACGAACTGAATAAATTCTTTGTCTTTTAATATTGATTGGTTCAATGTCCATCTTAATTTTCTTTTTTGTCCTTTCCATTTAATTTTTATTGGATTGTGGTCTGCTCAGTTACTTGTTTCTATGTTTATTTCTTGTACATTAGATTTTAGTTCAGTTGACATCCATATCATATCTATTCTTGACCAAGACATATGCCTATTTTAATAGAATGAATATTGGTTTTCTTTAGGATGTATCTCTCGCCATATATCTTGGATACCTAGTTCTTCTGCCATTTTAAAGAAAGCCTTTGGAAGTGTTTTCCTAGCTTTTTTATTTACTTTTCTAGTTTTATAATGCAGTTCCGCATCTACAATTGCATTAAAGTCTCCTACTACACATATTTTTTCATACTCCAATTCTATTATTTTCTTATGAAGTTTACCATAAAAGTCCTCTTGATTGCTGTTTAGTGCATAAATTGCTACCAAAAGTATCTGTTTGTAATTCATTGTTTTTTCCACCATCAAAATCCTCCTTCAGCCATAAAAAATTGCTTAACGTTTGTTTATTTTATGCAAAGGACTACTCCTCTCTTCTTATGTTGTGATAAAGAGGTGTATAGTTTCCCAATTTTGGGGTATTCCAATAGTTTATTGTGTTGTTTTTTAATATGAACCTCTTGCAGGCAAATTATATCCAACTTTAATTTTTCTAGTTTACTAAAAATCCTTTTCCTTTTTATAGAAGAATTCAGTCCATTTATGTTAATTGACAGAAATTTAATTTCTTTTTCCATGATGTTACTTATAGATTGGTTTTGTTGTTCTAGTCGCTCTTGTCCCTCTCTGTTCTTTTGCCTTTGCTCCTTCTCTCTTTGCTATTTTCTCTACCTTTCTTTCATCTTCTTTTTGTTGTATATCTCTCTCCCCTCTTGTTTCCTCTTGTTGTCTATCCACTTTTTCCTCTCCTACTCTCTTTTCCTCTGGTAATCCAAAAAAATGATCATAAAATTGTTCTGCTTATTCTATGGAATCCAGTCTATGTCTTTGCTCCATCTAGGTCACCAGTATTCCCTCCAGTATCAGCCATTTAAAATTTACTCCATTCTTAATGACCTGTCTTGTCAGAAATTGATATTCCTTTCTTATATCTCTTACTCTTCTGGGGATCTGTTTTAGGACTACTATTTCTTTCCCTTTGTATTTTAAAGGATCATCTCTTGCTCATTGTAGTATTTCTGTTTTTATTGCTTTTTTAATGAATCTCACATGTACCTCTCTGGGGAGTCTGTTTCTTGTTACATATCTGGTGTAGACTCTAAATATTTTGTCCATCTCAGCAAACACCTTTTCTTTGGTCACTCTAAAGCATTTGCCAGCAGCTCTGCCATTATCTTCGCCAGGTTTTCTCCCTTTTCTTCCTCAATATTCTGAAACCGCAAGTAATAATCAGCCTTATCCATCTCAAGTGATATTATTGTTTTTGCATGACTTTTGTCTCCCAGGGTAAGGCTGTAATCAACCTCTTCCACTCTTTTCTCTGTTTGTTCAGCTTTCTCTTCTACTTTCTGAATGTGTTGTTCATTTCTAGTCATTATTTGTTCTCTATTCTGTCCTCTACTTTTCCTATTCTTTTCTTAATATCTTCATGCATGGCTTGAATCAACACTTTCATCTCTGCCTGCATCACATTCATTTTCTTTTGCTGCAACATAATGTCCAATGATCTTTGACCAGCTGGACTAGATGCTTCTGATGCTGGTGCTGAGGATGGTGCAGATGTAATTTTATTCATTTTGAAATGCTTTAATAATTTTGAACCAATTATTGAAAATAATAATGATAACCCAACAGCCCCAATATTGACCTCCAACTTCACTATCTTTTTCCAATTTCCCCTTTTACAAAGTTATTCAGGAATCAGAATGAACGTTGTCTCACCTGAACGTTCCTTTTCAGGGCGATGCTAAGCAATTCCTCATTGGGATCTCCCTCATATCTTGTTAGGGACTGAGAGTGTGCTGTGCCTTTAAATCTTCTGCTGGCCACTCCTCCCTGGCTCCTCAGCACGGCAGTTTATTTCTCGAAGGTACCTTACAGTAGTCGTGATCTGAGGAGGAAAAAACAGGAAAGAACCCGCTCCCGTCCCAGACAGCCTGAGAGGAGGGATGAATTGCTTAGCATCGCCCTGAAAAGGAACGTTCAGGTGAGACAACGTTCATTTTCCATGGCGATGCTGCGCAATTCCTCATTGGGATATGCCCAAGCACCCGCCTATTGGGGGGGAGGCTGGCTGGGTCCCAGGGTCCCAGGGGAGTGGACAGATTGTAATACCCTCCGGCCAAATGAAGCGTCTGCAGAGGCGAAGGTATCGATCTTATAATGGCGAACAAAAGGTGAGAGTGATGTCCACGTGGCAGCTCGGCAAATGTCCAGGATAGACGCTTGGGTTGACCACGCCGCCGACGTGGCTGCACTGCGTGTTGAATGTGCCCAAATTCGCCCTGGCACCTGCTTGCCCCTAGCGCCATAGGCCGCGGAGATACAGGCCCTGATCCATCTGGCTATGGTTTGAGATGACACCCGTTGGCCCATGGTTGCCGGGTGGAAGGACACGAAGAGTGATTCTGACTTACGAAAAACGGCAGTCCTGGCAATATAACGGCGTAGTGCCCGGCGTACGTCGAGGGTATGCCATTGGGTCTCTAAAGGGTGACGGGGTTCAGGACAAAAGTCAGGGAGGATAACCTCCTGTTGTCTATGGAAAACCGAATTGATTTTGGGAACAAACGAGGGGTCTAGTCTAAGGACAACCAAATTGGGTTTAAAAATACAAAGGTCGCTGCGAATCGACAGGGCGGCTAGTTCAGAGACCCTCCGAGCTGACGTGATGGCAAGTAAAAAGGCCAGCTTCAGAGACAAAAACTTAAGGCTAACAGAGGCTAAAGGCTCGAACGGAGCAATCGTAAGAGAGTTCAAAACAAGAGGTAAGTCCCAAGTAGGGTATCTACGAATGGGAGGAGGCCGGAGATTCGTAGCACCCCTTAAAAAACTACGAATACGGGGATCCAGAGTCAGCGAGCCGGAATCCCCTGGCACAAGGACAGTTGCTAAAGCAGCCACTTGTCTTTTGAGGGTCGAGGGGGCCAGACCTTTGGAGAGGCCCGCTTGGAGGAAGTCTATAACGTTAGGTACAGTTGCGGACGTAGGGTCCGTATGCTGGGAGGCACACCAAAGGCAAAAGGCCCTCCAGGAGGCGTCATAAATTCGGACGGTGGACGGGCGTCTGGCCGCTTGGATGGTAAGGATGGCATCATTTGAGATGTTATCTTTCCTCAGGCGGACCCGCTCAAACGCCATACGGCTAATTGCAGCCACTGGGGGCTTGGATGTAGAACCGCCCCCTGGCTGAGCGAGACCTGGTCCTGGGGAATTCGCCACGGTCGATCTACGGAGAGGCTCACCAAGTCGGCGAACCAGGGACGCCGAGGCCAGTGGGGAGCGACCAGCAATAGATCCGCTTTCTCTAACAACAGTTTTCGGATCACCCTTGGAATCAGTGGGATGGGGGGAAAGGCATAAAGGAGACCCTGAGGCCAGGGACTCCTCAGGGCGTCGCAGGCTTCGGCCCCCGGGCAAGGGAACCGTGTGACAAACCTCGGTAGCTGTGCGTTGTCTGGACTGGCGAAGAGGTCCACCAGGGGAAGGCCGAACCGACGTGTCAGCTCCCGAAACAGGTCGGGATGCAACCTCCACTCCGACTGGTCCAGATGTTGTCTGCTCAGCCAGTCCGCAGTAATGTTCGCCTTCCCGGAAATGTGCTCCGCCCTCAGAGACAACACATGAAGCTCCGCCCAGTCCAACAACGCTTCCGCCTCCCTCATGAGAGCAGGGGATTGGGTACCCCCCTCCCGATTGATGTGGGCTTTTGCTGACATATTGTCCGTGAGGACAAGGACATGCCGGTGGCGGAGGGACTGTTGAAAATGTAGCAGTGTCAGACGCACGGCTCTCAACTCCAGAACGTTGATACTGTCCTGAGAGTCTGCCGTCGACCAGAGTCCCTGGACCACCAGAGAGCCCAGATGACCACCCCAGCCGGACAGACTGGCGTCCGTGGTAATCACTAACCTGGAGACCACGTGGAAGTGGCAACCTCTGGAGAGAGCTTCCGACATCCACCACTGGAGCGACTCCCGTACTGGGCTCGGAAGCGACACCGCGATCTTGGAAGAACCCAGGCCCCGGCGCTGGAAGGGCAGGAGGAACCACTGGAGTGGTCTCGAGTGACGATGTGCCCACGGAACTATATCTAAACAGGAAATAAACTTGCCGAGCAACCGAGATAAAGTTATCAGAGACACTCGCCTCAAGGACAGGGTATGCCGGACCACATCCGTGATGTTCCTCCGTCTCTCTTCCGTGAGGAACACTTGAAGCGCCTTTGAGTCGATGCGGGTTCCCAGATGAACGATGGACCTGGTCGGGGAGAGGTGGCTCTTTTTGTGGTTTATAGAGAAGCCATGGAGTTCCAGGGCCCGACAGACCCGCTGCATGTCCTGCTGAGCTTGAAGGGGGGAATTGGACAAAATTAAAATATCGTCGAGATAGCACAATATGCGGATTGGAATCAACCGAATGGTGGCAGCAACTGCTGCTAACAGTTTGGTGAACACCCTCGGAGCAGACGAAAGCCCGAAGGGCATCGCCCGGTACTGATAATGTTGGCTGTTGTACACAAAGCGGAGGTACTTGCGATGGCGGGGGTGGATTGGTACATGCAAGTAAGCTTCCTGCAAATCGATGGAAGTCATAACATCCTCCCTTCGAATGCAACCCAGAATGGTCCGGAGGGACTGCATCTTGAATCTCTTGTACCTGATGTACCTGTTGAGGTACTTGAGATTCAAGATGGCCCTCCACCCCCCCGAGGCCTTGGGAACCAAAAACAGGAGAGAATAAACTCCCTTCCCCCGTTGCGATAGAGGAACTTCCTCTATTGCTCCAATCCGAAGAAGGTGCTGGATTTCTGAGTTGAAATTGTTCAGTTTGTCTCGACGTCGGGGCACTGGGGAACGAACAAAAACACGTTTGGGAAGGGTCCAAAATTCCAGAGTCAATCCTACCCCCACAGTACGATGAACCCAAGGGTCGGAAGTGGAGGTCTCCCATTGGGGTAGAAAGTGAAGAAGTCGCCCCCCAATTGGGAAAGGTTCGAGGGAGTCATTTTCCCCTTCTGGAAGAACGGGTTCCGGCTCCGGCTCCCTTAAAGGGTCGTCTGGAAGAGGATTGGAATCTCCCTCTGTCACTATTGCCCTGCCTTCCTGCAAAGCGGTCGGAACCTTGTGAATATCCTTGTGAATACTGACGACCATAATAGGACCCCCTGGGCCCTGACTCTCCCCGAAAGGGCTGCCTTTGACTATAAGGTGTGAACCTGCGCTCTTGCCTACTGTAAGAAACAGGCAAGACCTTATGTTTATCTTTCCCTTCTATTAAAATTGGATCCAATGCTGCCCCAAATAAAGAGGACCCGTGGTAAGGGGCAGATGCTAATCTCCACTTTGATTTGGAGTCAGCCTTCCAGGGCTTAAGCCACAGAAGTCTACGTGAGGAGATGGAAGAAGCCATGGCCCTGGCTGCAAACCGGGCCGCATCCAAGGATGCGTCCGCCGAATATTCCGTAGCGGCCACCAATTTGTTGAAATCCTGGGCAATTCTGGTGTCCCCCGGTGGCAACCTCTCCTGCAACTGCCGAAGCCATATTAAGGTGGCTCTGTTAAAGAATGAGGCGGATGTTGCAGCTTTCACCGCCCAGGCCGCAGCTTGGTGCGTTTTACGGAAGGAAACCTCCGTCTTACGTTCATCAGCTTTCAACACCTCCACAGCGTCAGATGATAAGACAGCCGAGGAAGATAGGCTCACAACAGGAGGATCTACTGATGGAAGGTTGAGAAGGGCCTCCAGAGCCGGGTCAGCACAATACAGCTTTTTATCGTGGCCGCTGGGAGCAGACAGAACCCCGGGCGAATCCCACTGTCTTTTAATAACCTCTTTAAACAAATCAGGACACGGGATATAGTCATGATCAGGAACGGGTACAGCGAAAAGCTCGCCATGCGGGTGCGTACCAGAAGACCCCTGAAGGTTAGGATTGACGATGGTACCCATGTTTGTAGCTGCCTTAGCCTTTCTGAGCAAAGTCTTAAAGACAGCAGGTCTGAACAAGGTGGCAAAGGCCGGCCTTTCAGGGGTCACTTCCTCATCATCTGAGAACTCTGGCTCAATCTGTTCTCCCTCAACTGAGTATGATACCTCACTTGGAGCCTCTAAGGAAGGCTGGGGTGCCTGGGCAGGCAGGGGAGGGGGTGGAGGAGGGGGTGGAGGGGGGGGGGTGGAGGGAGAGGAGGAGGATGCATAGCAGGAGGATGCCCACAAGCAGGCATGGAAGAGGCTGGCCTCTGACAAGTATGACACCCAAACTGGGACTGTCCCCCTTGCTGAAGGCCTGAGGTGATTGCCTTAGCCAGTGCATCTGTAAATAGGGCCTGGAAGTCTAATTGAGGGGCCCAACCTAAAGCCTCCTGAGGCCTCAGACCAGCCGCCGTGGGGGTAAATGACGCTGAAGGTCCCGGTTTATCAGGTAACATGGGTGCCTGAGGTAAATCAGAAGGCATATCTTGTGATGCCAGATGGGTCGTCTCTGAGCCCAATGGATCCAGTTGAGGAGAGGAAGACTCCAGAACCACCTCCCCTGCGAGTTGGGCTTGTTTTTGAGCCCTGGAAAATTGTTTCTCCAGGGCATTGTGTCTCCGCTGTTCCTCCCTGTCCGAAATAGTTAAATGCTGATTAGCTGAAGAGGCTGAAGCCTGGGTAGCAGGCCTTCTTTTTGAGGCCTTCTTTGGCCTGGGAGGAACAGGAATCTGTTCAGGGTCAGACGAAAATTCTTGGTCGCCCATGGTGGTTAAATACAGGCAATCAACCCAGGAGTCTCCAAGGAAGATCCTAAGGAGAAAGGGGAAATTGTGGCCTAAGAACAGGCACCAGAATTCACCCTCAAAATGGCCGCCGTGACCTCAATGGTGCCAAACTAATTGGCGCGAATCTCCCCTGACAGGAAAATACTCACTCCAATGTAGATCTCAGGGTGAGGTATTTCAAGAGCGCCAGGAAACAATTGCCCCTGAAAGCGCAGCCTCGCCAAGGAATCAACAGCTGGAATCCACAGGAGCAAAAAATTGGCTTAAAGGCAATTCGCTCTAATGGCAGCCGATCCAGTTCAAGCAGTCAGCAAAATCCTTCTGATCGGTAAGGCGCGAGAGGCAGCCGCCCCTTGAGCGCCGCGAGGCTAAGGATAAGGCAGAGTTTGTACTCGGGGCCCCCCAAGCAGGTACTCTGCAACCGCCAACTATTGGGGAGCAAAATGGCGGCGCCGGGGCGACCAGCGGACCAGCAGCCCCAAACGCACGCCGGCGGCCAAGAAAAACAGCTCGAAAGCCGTTCAGAGCTCCTAACAAGGGAGGCTCTGCTCGCTGCTGAAGAAAGGCCGGGGCTTCAAGCTAATTATAAAGCGAAGCCCACAGAAGCAGCCGGAGGCTTGCTGCCACCTCAGCAGCCTCCTCAGAGAAAAAACGCTCCCACTCTAAATAACAAAAACCTACCTAAAAATATTAACTATATACACTATTTACAAAAAGAAAGAGATTAACTAAGTATAAAGGCAAAAAAGTCTCACAGAAGTGAGAGAAACTATACTCACGTCCCTATTCTAAGACTGAGAGAAATAAACTGCCGTGCTGAGGAGCCAAGGAGGAGTGGCCAGCAGAAGATTTAAAGGCACAGCACACTCTCAGTCCCTAACAAGATATGAGGGAGATCCCAATGAGGAATTGCGCAGCATCGCCATGGAAAATATTCAATATTACAGTATCCCTTTTTCTTCTTCCTTCTTTTTATCTTCAATCTCCAAAAAGGCCACTGTTTTTATTTTATTTTTTTTAATTATAATTCCAGAGGAGCATAATTATAATCCACAAAAAAGAAGAAGTGAAACTGTTAATTATAATCCAAGAGGAAACCAAAAATATAAATTGTAATTTAAGAGTTATTAGATTGTTAGCCCTTTCATTCTTCAAAAAGTATTCTCTTTTTCTCTTATTACACATATAATCCACACAGGCCCACCAAGCCCCAGAATTCAACCATCAGCTATCTGGTATCTTCAAAGGGAGAGTTCATAGAGCAGAAAGTAAAAGAAAAGGAAAATATTTTCACTTTATCTGTTTAGCTTCCACTTTAGTTCCATGAGCTGCACTGTTTTTAAAAAGTCTCTGTGTTCTATTCTCTGTCTCAGCTATCTAATATGAACAGCTTACTGATGCAGGTGTTATTTGTTTTAACAGCCAGTCTTTATCTTCTTCAGCCTCTCAAGGTTGTTTCCTTTCCTTCTCACTTGCACCTCTCAACATTTCCTTCTGCCTATAGGTGTCACTGTTGCTCCACTTCTCTCCCTTTCCTTCCTTTTTATTTTATATTGAATTATCCAATCCAAGTTTTTCAAAAAAAGATTCTCTAAATCCAAATTATATAGTCCCCAAAAGCTTCCTAGTTAGTCAATCTTATATTTGACGTACCCAGTTCCTAGCTTCAAAGTTCTTTCACTCTTTTAAAAAGTTCTCTTATCTTTCTTTCCAGTTTTAAAAATGGCTCTCAGGCTTGCTCGCCACTTTTCTTGGGAGGTGAAGGGAAAACAATTCCACCTCCTCCTTTTTGGGTCCCACTTTCACCCAGCCTAATTTCCAGGGGTCTCGTTTCTCAATAGAAATTAGAAGTTAAAAATCTCTCACCAAGATTGTTCACACTGTTAGTCTTTCACGCTTTCTTCATGTTCGGCTGTCACAGCTTTGGTCAGGCACGCAATGGCCGTCGTTTTCTTCCTGCCGGATTGAGAGCCTTCTCTGGATCAATCAGGGAAATTGTGGACTCCCTGAGATCAATGGAGTGTGCTCTCTTACTTCATCTCCTTGCAGTTCAAATTTCAGCACAATCCCACAGAGTCCTGTGGAGGTGCATCATGTCGCCGCGATGTAAGCCCCACCTCCTCTGTTAACTGTCTGTTATTGTATTTCACTCACAGAACATTCCCAATGACTTTTAATCTACCACAAGCCACTACAAATGTTGTCTCTGGTCTGTCCAGGATCAAATACCCTTGACTGATTCTTAATAATAAGGGTTATCTTTAAAATTTTAACTGAGCTCTTTCCCAACAATTGGAACCCATTTCCCAAAATCATAAATCTCTGTTGTGGCAATTTCCACAATATTTTTATATCATCTAGGTTGAAACACATCTCTTAAGATTTGTTTTCCAGATAGGTATAATAAGTCCATTCCCCAATCTCCATCAATCTTCTTAAAAATATTCAGTTCATCATTCATCAGTTCTGTCAGCTTTGAGTCTTTAGAATCCATGCCCCTTTCAACTTTCTCCAACCAAACTTCAGTTTCAGACCAGGCTCTTTCTTCTTCAAGTCTACTAGCAGCAAATTAAATTCCACTCCATCCAGTTGTAAATCTGATTTAACTGCTGTTACTTGCATCTGAATATCATCTTTGGGTTCATTTGAAACCACTGTTATTTTATCAAACTTTTTATCTAAATTTTCAATTTGAACTTTCTAGACTTTCTAATTTCATTATCTCTTGTTATTTTTTCTTTTAAAAAAAGTTTAAACTGATTTTTTTTTGACATGGAATACTAAAGGACTATCTGCTAATAGAATATATTTTATGTAAATTAAAGTTAAATTTTCTTTTTAAACAAGAAAAATTGTAATTTCAAATGATAAAAGCCTTTTAATAAGATGACTGACTGAACAAATTTCCATTTTTGAGATTTAAGAAATATTAAATTCTATACATCTGAACATAGTAGTGCACAGACAGATGCTTTTTTTTTTTTAGATATAGTAATTTTTTATATAAATGTCTGGGCTGCAAGCAAGTAAGCTGGGTTTACAGGAAATCCATGATACTATGACTGTCATGGCGAAACAATGACACGTGTGCCAGAGATGGCACGCAGCACCCCCTCTGTGGGCATGCACGGGGGGCAGGGCACATGCAGGGGGTCACGCAGCATGCATGGGAGGATGGGGGCACGCGCACAAGCGGAGGGCACGTGCAGGGGCCGCACGGGCATGCATGGGGGCACATGCATGGGGGCCACACGGACATTGCATTTTGGTGGTTCGGGCATGCACACTTGCATTTACGTGTGCACGCTTTGGGCACTCGGTCCAGAAAAGGTCAGCCATAACTGTACTACTCTATTTTCCCCAAAATAAGACATCCTGATAATAAGGCTTTTGAGCTGATGGCAATAACACCAAGTGCTTATTTCAGGGTTCAAAAAAATATAAGACAGGGTGTTATTTTGGGGAAAACACAGTATGATATGATTAAAGCTGGGGAAAAAACTCTTGACCATATGAAATAATTATAGAATGATATAAAAAAATACTGAAATAGCTTTTATACTTCTAAATATTCAGGTATCTTTATATTAATTTTAAAAACATTTAAGATTTTAAATTATAATCCAATATAACTGTTAATTGTTGATGCTAAAATTTTAATAGCTACTTTAGCAAGAACAATATAGAAGATGTTAACTATAATCCTGCATAAATGGGCCTCATGAAAGGATGTCAGCACTCATAATATTAATATGAACTAGCTTTAAAACATTATATATTTAGAATTAGAAACTGTAGCTGTGCTAATTATCAGTTTCCTAGGATTTTAATAGTTTTTTCTAGCTCTTTTCCATTTTCTGAGGTGTTTCTCTTATTTTTCTTTTTGTTCCCCTCAATAGTTCAACATTTTTTTTAATTTTTAATTTTTTTTGCTTTTTTCACTTCACTATATGAAAGACATGTTAGTGTAGTAGCTTTGGCACTGAGCTAAAAATTGGAAAACCATGAGTTATAATCTGGCCTAAGGTACAAGCCCTCTTCATGGATTACTGTCTTGTCATGGCGAAGGGGATTGCGCAGCTCAATGAAGCTCTGAGCTATGCCCTGCAGGGACACCCAAGACGGACAGTTCATAACAGAGAGTTCTGACAAAACGTGATCCACTGGAGAAGGAAATGGCAACCCACTCCAGTATCTTTGCCATGAAAACCCCATGGACAGTACCAAAAGGAAAAACGATATGACGCCGGAAGATGAGCCCCTCAGGTCGGAAGGTGTCCAATATGCTACTGGGGAAGAGCAGAGGGCTAGTACTAGTAGCACCAGAAAGAATGAAGCGACTGGCCCAAAGCAGAAAGAACGCTCAGCTATGGATGCATCTGGTGGTGAACGGAAAGTCCAATGCTGTAAAGATTTTTTCTCCACAGGAACCTGAAATGTAAGATCCATGAATCAAGACAAGCTGGATGTGGTCAAACAAGAGATAACAAGACTGAACGTTGACATCTTAGGAATCAGCGAACTAAAATGGACAGGAATGGGTGAATTTAATTCAGATGACCATCAGGTATACTACCTGTGGGCAAGAATCCCTCAGAAGAAATGGTGTAGCCTTCATAATCAATAAAAGAGTAAGAAAAGCAAACTGGGATACAATCCCCAAAATGACAGAATGATCTCAGTTCGAATCCAAGGCAAACCATTCAATATCACAGTAATCCAAGTCTATGCCCCAACCACTGGCTGCAGAGGATGAAATTGACTGGTTCTATGAAGCCCTACAGCACCTTATAGAATTAACACCAAAAAATGATATCCTTATCATCATGGCGGATTGGAATGCTAAAGTAGGAAGCAAAAATATAACCGGAATAACAGGCAAGTTTGGCCTGGGAGTACAAAATGAAGCAGGGCACAGGCTGATAGAATTTTGTCAAGAGAATATGATGGTCATAACAAATACTTTTTTCCAATAACCCAAGAGATGACTCTACACATGGACAGCACCAGACGGTCAACACAGAAATCAGATTGACTATGGGCTCTGCAGCCAAAGATGGAGAAGCGCTATACAATCAGTAAAAACAAGACCAGGAGCTGACTGGCTCAGATCATGAGCTTCTCCTTGCAAAATTTAGGCTTAAACTGAAGAAAGTAGGGAAAAGCACTAGGCCATTCAGGTATGAACTAAATCATATCCCTGATGAATATACAGTAGAGGTGACAAATAGATTTAAGGAATTAGATCTGATAGACAGAGTGCCTGAAGAACTATGGGCGGAGGTTTGCAACATTGTACAAGAGGTAGCAACTAAAACCATCCCAAAGAAAAGTAAGAAAGCAAAATGGCTGTCTGAGGAAGCTTTGCAAATAGCTGAGGAAAGAAGGGAAGCGAAAGGCAAGGGAGAAAGAGAAAGATACACCCAATTGAATGCAGAATTCCAGAGAATAGCTAGAAGAGATAAGAATATCTTCTTAAATGAACAGTGCAAAGAAATAGAAGAAAATAATAGAATAGGGAGGACCAGAGATCTTTTCAAAAAAATTGAAGATATGAAGGGAACGTTTATGCAACGATGGGCATGATAAAGGACCAAAATGGCAGGGACCTAACAGAAGAGATTAAGAAGAGATGGCAAAGTTTAAAAAAAATTGGCTTGAAACTCAATATTAAGAAAACTAAGATCATGGCATCCGGCCCTCTCAATTCCTGGGAAGAAATGGAGGTAGTGACAGTTTTTATTTTCCTGGGCTCCAAGATCACTGCAGATGGGGACTGCAGTCAAGAAATTAAAAGATGCTTGCTCCTGGGGAGGAAACCTGTGGCAAATCTAGACAGCATATTAAAAAGCAGAGACATTACCCTGCCAACAAAAGGGCATATAGTCAACACTAAGGTTTTCCCAGTTGCAATGTACTGTGAAAGTTGGACCATAAGGAAGGCTGAGCACCAAAGAATTGAGGCCTTTGAACTATGGTGCTGGAGAAGACTCCTGCAAGTCTCTTGGACTGCGAGGAGATCAAACCAGTCAGTCCTAGCGGAGATCAACCCTGACTGCTCTTTAGAAGGCCAGATCCTGAAGTTGAAACTCAAATACTTTGGCCACCTAATGAGAAGGAAGGACTTGCTGGAGAAGAGCCTAATGCTGGGAAAGATGGAGGGCAAAAAAAGAAGGGGATGACAGAGAATGAGGTGACTGAAGCAGTAGGCATGAGCTTAAATGGACTCCAGAGGATGGTAGAGGACAGGAAGGCCTGGAGGAAAATTGTCCATGGGGTTGCGATGGGATGGACACGACTTCGCAACTAACAACAAAAGGTACAAACCTAGCCGGATGACCTTGAGCCACGCACCACTAGGAAGAAAGTAAACAGCAAACCGTTTCCAAATGTTTACCAAGAAAACTGCAGGGGCTAGGCCAGGCAGTCCCCAGGAGTCAACAATGATTCAAAGGCACATTCTGTCTGTCTATCATCTGTCTGTCTGTCTATCTGTCTGTCTGTCTATCTTTGCTAGAGTATATATAACATTGCAAAGAAATGCTTCTTTCCTTTCTTTCACAGCACAGTAGATGTAAGATCAAGCACACATCTATACAGAACAGGGGTGTTAAACTCAAGGCCTGGGGGCCAGATCCGGCCCACAGGGTGCTTAGATCTGGCCTGCGGGGCCACCTTGGAAACAGCAAAGGACTGTGGTACTTCTGCCAGCTAAAACAGACTTCAGGAGGGCCGCATGTGGCCTCTTCTGAGCTCCGTTTTTGCTGGCAGAGGGTTGCAGGAGGCCATCACAGCCAAAAACAGAGCTCAGTAGCCCATTTTCGCTGGCAGAGAGTTCGGGCCACCACAGGTACCCCTGACATGAGTGACACTGATCTGGCCACGCCCACCCTGGCCATGCCCACCCACTCTCAGGTCAAACACACCCTGATGCGGCCCTCAATGAAATGGAATTTGACACCCCTGATGTAGAAGAACCCAGGAATTAGATGCTGATTCATCACATGACAGCAAAAGGAGCAAGAAGATTGCAGCAAAGGTGGAGTGCAGGGCAGCAGGGAGCCAAAATGGCATAAATAGGGGTAGACAGCCAGACTGAGGGAGTTGCAGGATCTTTGCGTCCATAAGTCCAGGTGGCTACCAAGCGTCAAAATTGTGATCACATGAAGAGCTGTAACTTTGGGCACAGGTGCTGCAACAGCTCTAACTTTATCCTTGCTATAGATTTTAGCTACTTTGATATAAAATATTACATCATTTCAATTTTAAGCAAATGAAAATGACACAGATCTTATTTTAAATATGCAATTGGTACTTCAGCTTGTTCTATTACATTCTGAATATACAAGTAGTCCTTGATTTACAACCATTTGTTTAGTGACCATTCAAAATTAAAACAGCACTGACTGAAGATCAGTTTTCATACATACAACTGCATCCCATGGTCATGTAATCAAAATTCAGGTGCTTGGCAGCTGGCATGTATTTTTGACTGTCATTGGATCATGTGATTGCTCTTTGTAACTCTCCCAGCCAGCTTCTGACAAGCAGATTCAATGGGGGAAGCCAGATGTGCTTAATGACTGCATGATTCACTTAACAACTGTAGTGATTTGCTTAACAATTGTGGCATAAAAATATTATAAAATGAGGCACAACCCACTTAACAATTGTCTTGCTTAGCAAGGAAATTTGGGGGTCAACTGTGGTCATAAGTCGAGGACTACCTGTACACTGTTGCTTATATAAAACTAACTTTTGTTACAGAGCTCAGTTGCTCAACTATAACATATAGCTGCTGCTTGAGAATGAAAAATGAAGCTGGTGTATTATATACTTAGATATTAATAAATCTAAGCATTGTTTATTTAAATTATGAAATTTTTAATAATGAAAGATGCCACGCAGGCAATCAAAAACAACAACAGCAACAACAAATGAAATGCTAACAATGATGATGTCACAAGGAATAACATTTGTGACTTAAATTCAAACTAACATATATACCATGTAGTAGAACAATAGGGATATGACACAAATTTGCAACAAGCCGGAATTAAGACATTAGTCACACACCAAACTTGGGGAAAATAAACATTAAAGGACCATACAGATAGGTTACAATACCTGCTGTTTAGTGCATTCCTGTGAGCCAAAATGAAATGAATGCCATATAGGAGGAAAGGAAAAGATGAACATAATCAGATATAACAAAACATACTATTATGAACTACTGCTATTATGTAAGGAAGTTTTTAAAATGGATTTTCCCTAGGCAACTTAGTCATTTAATATAAAGTGTTATATATTAGTAATTTAATATAAACTAGTATTGCTAAAATTTGTCAATTTTCTTTAATAGATTTCATCTATATTTCCTTTCTATATGTTACTACTTTTAGCCTTTAAAACATAATTCAATGAGCATGTGCAACCTCAGCAAATCTTTGTTTTATAAATGAAATAAAGGAAATTGCATTGAGAAACCAAACATGCAAATCATGTTTTATTTTATAGCCTGATTTGCTGCCTTTACAGTGAAGGACAAAAAAAAAAAAACCCTTGCGTAATGAAGCATTATATTTACAATGACCACATATGAGAACCACAGCCGAAGTGCATCTCTGCCTGCTCCAACCATGTATTTGGACAAATGTGAGAAATGTATCAATGTTTCTGCTTTATACTTTTTAAAACATATCAAAGAGCATCCTGTCTTTAGGGTATTGAGTTCAAATATAAGAATTCATAAAATCATACGGAAAGTTACCAAGTCAATCCTTTCCCTGAGAACTATTCTATTACATAAACAAAATAAATAATTAGGGTTATTCAGGAGATTCACAAAACAGCAAGAATAAGCTTTTTGATACTGGCAAACATTTACAGGCCAACAATAATTATAAACTGAAATCAGCTACACATACAAACGTTCTCGAAAAAGTTGTTCCCCAATACTTTAGAATCAGAGAGAGCACTTGAAGGATACCAAACGAGTCAAAAGATTCTCTGCATTATATGAAGATTAACTCACTGTATCAAAATTACAAAATTAAAAGACTTTTTCCTCTCATAGGCTAATTCTTCTTTATGTATCTAACAAGTCTGATTCTTCATGCTTTTATATAGTGAAAATAATTATCAAATTATCTATGGTACAGAATGAAATGCCTAATATTGTAATTGGGGATAAAAGGAAGCTAATACATATGCAATTTATGTTATATAATTTACCCATGGACTATATTCTATGTTCTTATTCTATGTTCTATGAAAATCTTAATCTCTTCAACAGTAATTCTCTCCTCAGGAACCCATTTGCAAATCAGTTAAAGTAGTTCTGCTATTTGAGCCCTTCTATTTGTCAGGAAAGAGTTAGGCTTTTAGAAGCAAGAGCCACAAGCCAGAACCTCTAGAACAAGGAAGTTTTCTTATCTAATTGTTTATCTAGAACTCTTAAATAAAATTACATTTTTCAGAAATATAGATTTTTCGTTAGTAGTATACCATTTCAAGCTTTCAAAAAAGCAGCATATTTAAAAAATAACAAACCGCCCCAAAAATACTCTACTTAGCATTAATGTTGTGATCAAAGATATTTCTAACGCCACACTCAATGTATATGTACTTCACTTATTTCTTCATATAATTTGCTCCAGAAACCTACTTTCACAATGAAAAATGGCAGTATAAACTATCATATCATTCTTGTACTATAGAACTCCTGCAAAGTTTAGCTGACACTAAGACTCTGATATTTCAAAATACAAACACTTTTAAACATTACTAAATATTATAACTTTAAAGTAAAAATATGTCTTCTTCAACTAGAGTATCCAAATCATTTGCAAACTAATTATGCAACATAATGCTCTCTCAGATGATAAAGATTTGGTTCAGATTTATTAAATAATTTAATATTATGTCAGCATACCAGTAGAAGATACAGAGTCTGGTTTAATACGTTGAGAAGAGACAAAGTAAAATTGAGTTTACATAGATAACACACCACAAATTTGTTCTTTGGAATGAGGTAACAATAATTCATTGATATGAATCTTCAGACATAAGAGTTAATATAAAATGTACTTTAAATAGCCATCACATTAAAATGCATTATTAAAACTACTTATTATAAGGCAACTTCCACACAGGGAATAATTTGATCATATCTGTTTTCACAGTAGAAAAAAAGTTAATAATTAGCAATTTCATGCTCTAATTCTCATACTTACACTATTAACACATACACTACACAAATATTAACAGCTTACCGTATGATAACCTCTAGGTAAGGGTGGCTTCCCTACAGGATAAGCATCAACAGTATCAATAATTGTTTGTCTTTCTCCTTTTTGGTTGATTTTCCTAAATCTCCTTCTAGATTGTCTATGTGAAGCTTGTCGCTGGAAATACTCTTCATTTTCATCCATGTAATCCACCTAATAAATAAGCAAATGTAATAATGTACGTTAAATGTATTTTAAGCAACATTAACAGATGGTCTCCAATGCATTTGCAAAGATTTGTTTTATTCTGAGGATATGAAATCACAGTTTACTACCTACAAAATGTATAATATTTTAAATAGTGAATCCATCTGATTCTATACTTTAAAAGAGAATGAACTTTAGATATTATCATATCTATCCTGGATCTCATCTCTAGTTGTTAATAGACTGTTTTACAAATGTATTTTAACTTTGTCTTAAATTTTATTGTGTTTATTATCTGTACTAGTCTTTGGCCAGTACGTTACCTCCATCCTGCTCCCACCAGAAGTCATCCACAAGCATGATCAATGCCATCTCAGTACCAAACCCTGCTCTAACATTGATCGAAAGGGCTTTAGATAATTTGCTTTGCACAGACTTCTCCGAAGCTGCCATGCAACACTCTCTTTACCACCTTCTCTAGAAAGGAGAGGTTGGACAAAATGTGTCCAGGCTAGCTGTTGAGCAATGATCTTTTGAGGCAGGGGCACATTATGACCTCTTTAAGAACTGATGGGACCATTTTCTCCCTCAAGGAGGAGTTAACTATTGGCCAGATACACTCATCCATCCCCTCCTGAGAGGACTTCATTAGCCAGGATGGGCACAGATTTAACACATAAGTGGCTGGGGGAGCCCTATCCACTTCCTCAGCTTCAACAGGCTCACACCACAAGGGCCTGGTGGCTCAGCAGACTAAAAAAAAGCATTGTGATTAACACCAGCTGTCTGCAATTACTGTAAGTTCGAATCTCACCAGGCTCAAGGTTGACTCAGCCTTCCATCCTTTCTAAGGTAGGTTAAATGAGGACCCAGTTTGTGGGGGCAATAAGCTGACTTTGTATAAATATACAAAAGTATGAAGGCTATTGCTTAACGCATTGTAAACCGTCCTGAGTCTCCAGAGAAGGGCGGCATATAAATCAAATAAAAAAAAAAACTTGTCCCAGATCACCTTGCAAGATGTAGTCCTCATCACCTCCATAGACTCTGCCCTTAGAAACCAATGTAGAGCAAATACAACCAATTTTATCTGTCAGATGTGCAGCATATTCTTCACAGCAACTCTTTAGGTATACTTCGGTATTGCTCCCTCCAAGGAGGGACCAAGTCACCTGGAAGAGGACAGCTGGGCAGCTATCAGCAAACATAAGGAAAGAGAACTAGTTCCTAGTAGTATTCACCATCTATCGCTATTAGTTAGGCCCATGATGGCGAACCTACGGCACGTGTACCACAGGCGGCACGCGGAGCCATATCTGTGGGTATGTGAGCGTTGCCCTAGTTCAGCTCCAGCACATATGCATGTGCCAGCCAACTGTTTTTCAGGCCTTCCGGGCCCACAGAAGTCAGGAAATGGGCTATTTCCGGCCTCCGGAGGGCCTCTGGGGGGTGGGGAAGGCTGTTTTTGCCCTCCCTAGGCTCCAAGAAAGACTCTGGAGCCTGGGGAGGGAGAAAAACGGGCCTACCAGTAACCTTTGTCACGTGCCAAAAGCGGGGGGGAGTGCACACATACACGGGGCGGGGTGCTGGGGGCATTGAATTATGGGTGCGACCCCCCTGTGCTCCCCTGCATTTTGCAACGGCAAAATGATTAGCCATCACTGAGTTAGGGATTAATAGTTGCTCTAGCTCTTGTCCAATTCTCTTCACTCCTTGTGTTTCTCCAGTGATGGTCTAGATGTCTCTTAATCCACTTAAATTCCCTTAATTCCATCGTATACCATGGGGAACATCAGGAATCCTGGGTGTGGAGAGGCCACTAAGGCACGATCTGATCTAAACCCACTACCATTCCACCACCAAAGCTTCAATCAGACTGAGTAGCAGGCTTTCCGAAATAATCCCAAATTCCATCTGGGATCCAGTTGGGTCCATTAGTCACCTGGGATGGACTGATGCAATAGGTTCAGCCTCCCTGAAAAATTGAGGGTCAGCAATGAGTGGTCTGTCCTTGGAATGAGAGAAATCAAAATCTCCTCCAATTCCAGAGCACTCTGGCATTGCTCTGACAGAAAAACCAGATGTATTAGTGCTGCTACGAATTTGCTGCCCTTTTGGAATAGGCGTCAAACAGTAATAAAATATTCATATAAAATAGTTTCCTTTAAATCTATGCTGTTACCAAATTCTTCACTGATACTTCTATATTACTTTCTTGACAACATTACAGAAGTGGTTTGTCATTGCCTTCTTCAAGGTTGTTGTTTTTTCTTCAACATCCCAATTCAGCCTGAAATTTCATGATATTCCCACCCAAATACTAAGCTCAAACTTGTTTACCCAAACACTGTTCAAAAAATAAGGAAATTAAACCCCGCATTGTTGACATTTGTGAAATGGCCTGACCTACTTTGTAGCCCTCATTCCTCCTACAGTTTGAAGAGATATATTGGTCACAGGATAATCCAAACTAGGGACTGAAATTTGTTGTCTAAACAGTGTGGAATAGGGAAAAATGAAGGAGCTTAAATTTATGCAAAACAAGATGGATTTATAAATTAAGGAAATTATAAAAGAAATTAAAACAATAAACTTTTCCAATTTATTTTTCCCCTTCATGGATTACTGACTTGTCGTGGCAAAGGGGATTGCGCAGCTCAATGAGGCTATGAGCTATGCCGTGCAGGGACACCCAAGACGGACAGGTCACAGCAGAGAGTTCTGACAAAATGTGACTCACTGGAGAAGGAAATGGCAACCCACTCCAGTATCTTTGCCATGAAAACCCCATGGACAGTACCAAAAGGAAAAACGATATGACACCGGAAGATGAGCCCCTCAGGTCGGAAGGTGTCCAATATGCTACTGGGGAAGAGCAGAGGGCTAGTACTAGTAGCACCAGAAAGAATGAAGCGACTGGCCCAAAGCAGAAAGAATGCTCAGCTATGGATGCATCTGGTGGTGAAAGGAAAGTCCAATGCTGTAAATATTTTTTCTCCATAGAAAAACCTGAAATGTAAGATCCATGAATCAAGGCAAGCTGGATGTGGTCAAACAAGAGATGACAAGACTGAACATCGACATCTTAGGAATCAGCGAACTAAAATGGACAGGAATGGGTGAATTTAATTCAGATGATCATCAGGTATACTACTATGGGCAAGAATCCCTCAGAAGAAATGGTGAAGCCTTCATAGTCAATAAAAGAGTTTGAATCCAAGGCAAACCATTCAATATCACAGTAATCCAAGTCTATGCCCCAACCACTGGCTGCAGAGGATGAAATTGACTGGTTCTATGAAGCCCTACAGCACCTTATAGAATTAACACCAAAAAATGATATCCTTATCATCATGGCGGATTGGAATGCTAAAGTAGGAAGCAAAAATATAACCGGAATAACAGGCAAGTTTGGCCTGGGAGTACAAAATGAAGCAGGGCACAGGCTGATAGAATTTTGTCAAGAGAATATGATGGTCATAACAAATACTTTTTTCCAATAACCCAAGAGATGACTCTACACATGGACAGCACCAGACGGTCAACACAGAAATCAGATTGACTATGGGCTCTGCAGCCAAAGATGGAGAAGCGCTATACAATCAGTAAAAACAAGACCAGGAGCTGACTGGCTCAGATCATGAGCTTCTCCTTGCAAAATTTAGGCTTAAACTGAAGAAAGTAGGGAAAAGCACTAGGCCATTCAGGTATGAACTAAATCATATCCCTGATGAATATACAGTAGAGGTGACAAATAGATTTAAGGAATTAGATCTGATAGACAGAGTGCCTGAAGAACTATGGGCGGAGGTTTGCAACATTGTACAAGAGGTAGCAACTAAAACCATCCCAAAGAAAAGTAAGAAAGCAAAATGGCTGTCTGAGGAAGCTTTGCAAATAGCTGAGGAAAGAAGGGAAGCGAAAGGCAAGGGAGAAAGAGAAAGATACACCCAATTGAATGCAGAATTCCAGAGAATAGCTAGAAGAGATAAGAATATCTTCTTAAATGAACAGTGCAAAGAAATAGAAGAAAATAATAGAATAGGGAGGACCAGAGATCTTTTCAAAAAAATTGAAGATATGAAGGGAACGTTTATGCAACGATGGGCATGATAAAGGACCAAAATGGCAGGGACCTAACAGAAGAGATTAAGAAGAGATGGCAAAGTTACACAGAAGAACTATACAAAAAAGAGCTTAACATCCCTGATAACCACAATGGGGTGGTCACTGACCTTGAGCCAGACATCCTAGAATGTGAAGTCAAATGGGCCGTAGGAAATCTGAGCAACAACAAAGCTAGTGGAGGTGACAGTATTCCAGCTGAGATATTCAAAATCAGACGATGCACCATTGCACTCATTTCACATGCTAGTAAAGTTATGCTTAAAATCCTACAAGTTTGGCTCCAAGAGTATGTGGATCAAGAACTACCAGAAGTACAGGCAGGATTTTGAAGAGGCAGAGGAACTAGAGATCAAATTGCCAACATACGCTGGATTATGGAGAAAGCTAGGGAGTTCCAGAAAAACATCTACTTCTGCTTCATTGACTATTCTAAAGCCTTTGATTGTGTGGATCACAACAAATTGTGACCAGACCATCTTATTTGTCTCTTGAGAAACCTATATGTGGGTCAAAAAGCAACAGTGAGAACTGGACACGGAACCACTGATTGGTTCAAAATTGGGAAAGGAGTCTGGCAAGGCTGTATACTGTCACCCTGCTTATTTAACTTATATGCAGAGCACATCATGAGAAAGGCGGGGCTAGATGAATCAAAAATTGGAATTAAGATTGCCGGGAGGAATATCAACACCCTCAGATATGCAGATGATACTCTAATGGCAGAAAGCGAAGAGGAACTAAAGAGCCTCTTGATGCTGGTAAAGAAGGAGAGTGCAAAAATTGGCTTGAAACTTGATATTAAGAAAACTAAGATCATGGCATCCGGTCCTCTCAATTCCTGGTAAATAGATGGGGAAGAAATGGAGGTAGTGACAGATTTTATTTTCCTGGGATCCAAGATCACTGCAGATGGGGACTGCAGCCAAGAAATTAAAAGACGCTTGCTCCTGGGGAGGAAAGCTATGGCAAATCTAGACAGCATTCTAAAAAGCAGAGACATCACCCTGCCAACAAAAGTGCGTATAGTCAAGGCTATGATCCCAGTTGCAATGTATAGCTGTAAAAGTTGGACCATAAGGAAGGGTGAGCACCAAGGAATTGAGGCCTTTGAACTATAGTGCTGGAGAAGACTCCTCCCTTGGACTGCAAGGCGATCAAACCGGTCAGTCCTAGAGGAGATCAACCCTGACTGCTCTTTGGAAGACCAGATCCTGAAGATGAAACTCAAATACTTTGGTCACCTAATGAGAAGGAAGGACTCACTGGAGAAGAGCCTAATGCTGGGAAAGATTGAGGGCAAAAGAAGAATGGGACGGCAGAGAATGGGGTGGCTGGATGGAGTCACTGAAGCAGTAGGCGTGAGCTTAAATGGACTCCAGAGGATGGTAGAGGAGAGGAAGGCCTGAAGGAATGCTGTCCATGGGGTTACGGTGTTGTTACGTCTTCGCCAGTAACAACAAATTTATTTTTCCCAATACTTTTGAAATAATTTTTATTGGGGTTGGGGTTAAAACCTACAAAGCAAACAGTTAAGATTTTTTGTTTTCCTACGGACAAAAACTTTCTTTCCTTATCAGATGTTCCAAGTCACTAAAAAGATTAAGATTGTAGACAGTCTCTCTATTGTTAGCAGATATATTTTAGCAAATAGTAGCTACAATATGGCAAAGTGACTTTTTACCGGCATTAATCTAGTTATACCTACCACAATCATTTCAGATGGTTCTAGAACAATGCATTCACAGCCACGCCTGAAGCTTCCTGCAGAGCGTTTCCCAAAACTAAAGGAGAGAGAAAACATTTAGAAGAAAAAAAATCTGAAAAAATCAAAGAAACTTCTAAACAAATTAATGCTATATAACTGTTAGCTGATATCATTGCTAATGGCTGTGTTGTGTGTGTGTTTGTGTGTGTGTATATAGAATTTACCATTAATACCCTACATTTAAATAATGAGTTCAACTATTCTAAACCGATTATGTTACCACTGATTATTATGCTGCTACCCAGACCTTTTTATTCTCTGATTGAGCTGAAGGTTGACTGCAGAACAGATAGCAATAGCTTCTATTAATCCTGTTCCTAAATAATCACAGTAACAAGAATATATTTATGAGCAGTTAATTTAAACTAATCAAGTTTTTCTTAGGACTACATAATCAGGGGTGGACTGATTTGCAGGCTTTCTGGAACAGAATCTCTCTTTAGACTCCACTCTTTCTGTACAGTTACCAGCTGGCAAGAACACTTTGAATTTGACATCTAACTCCAAATGTATTTTATATGGAATAATATGTGACAGTTGAAATAACCATTTGTTCCTAAATTATACACTGTATAAGGTCTATAATATCCCAAATATTCTAGATAATTTGTCCCTTAAAATACATCATCAAAATGATCTCATTTGGACAAAAAAATAAAACAGGGTATGTTGCTCAAGGGACACTGGGAAATCATTGATTAAAGGTTCAATAAACAGGATATGGTCAGGTTTTCTTCACTGTGGGTTTCTGACAAGGAAAAGGAAAGAGACTGAATTGTCATAACCTAGCAAATTATTAGAAAACATCATATTTTAAATCATTGTCAGGCCATCAGCTTATCTTTTAATTTTTAATTTATTAAAATAGTGAAATAAACAGGAATTATTATTTAACAGGAATATTAAATAGTAATTATAAAGTTAAGAAAAAAATAAGCATAATAGAAATATTGATATAACTATAAATACCTAATTATGGGCTCCAGGTCTAGCAGCTCTTTCTCTTTGCTATTTATGCTTAAGACCTGGATATGGCAATTAGCAACTAAAATTCATTTGATCTGTTCAAGCATTGGCCAATAAAGTAGCTTTATTATTTTAATAAAATAATACAAATAAAAGTATTATAGAGGACACTTGGCGGTAGATATCACTCCAAACATGTGTCTTCTACTTCTCATCCAACTCCTCATCAATGGTAGATAGTTTGATCTCTGACTAAACTTGGCAGATGTATTTACCTTTGCTATTATGTATAGATAATGCAGCAATTCTTTGCTCATATCGGATGATTTAATACAGGACTTTGGTCTTTCATCTTCTACTGCTATGTTGAAAAGCTTATCATTACAAGTAGTCCTTTACTTACGACCATAATTGAGCCTTGCAATTATAGTTGTATGTCATAATGTTGCAAAGCAGATCATCACTTGACCAACTTGATTTTGTGACTTTTTCTGTGGATCCCTAAGCAAATATCAGAGTTATAAAGCAAATGCTGCACTTGTTAAGTATACTCACTGTTCAATGTAGGTCAGTTTTTGCTAGGAATTAGAAATAAATGCCAGTTTCCAGCAAAAATGTCATAAATATGACAGTAGGCTGCAGCAAACAGCTGTACATGTGGGCTTGTTGCTAAGCACCCAAAATATGGTCATATGATTGGGGAAGTAACATCTGAACCAGGTTATAAGTATCTTTGGGGGGCTTAGTCATAACTTCAAACGTTTGTTAATTTTATTCATTCATCCATCCATCTATCCATTCTATTTACACATCATCAAATCAATACTCACAGCCACTTACAGCGATCCAGTAAAAGGATACAACCAATTAAAATGGCCATGGAAAGTATCATAAAATCAAAATTGCAAATGCATAATTTTAATAAGGAAGTATAAATAACATAACCAAAGTATTAGACAAAAATTGAATCTAACATTTGAATTGAATCTAACATTCTGCTCAGAATGCTCTTAGAAAACATTTCACAGCCATTTATTGTCAGCAAAGTAGGCTGTTCCAGCAAAAATGAACTATAAATTTGTAAAAGCTTCAGTTCATTGGAGAAGATGCAATATAATTTGCCTGTAATCCCATTTACTGAATTCAATCAACTAAGGCATTAACATTCTTCTCAGTAGGGCTAATAGCTTACTAAAGGTTAATTTTCATTTTCTTAAAGAAGACCCGGAGAGAGGAAGTTTCTATCCAGAGTTTAGTGTAAAGTATTTATAGAGTTCCATAAAGGCACCAGATCTGAGATAATGATCTTCAGAAAGACTTGACGGTTTTCAAACAGGAGAATAACATGAAGTATTCAACTGCACCAGATTATACCAAATACCTGGATCCGGTGAACCATTTTTCCAAAACAACCTCATGGGATATTTCACTTCATTCCCAGCACATAAAGTAAACTATTTGAGATAAAGTTGCTGAAACCAATGTGAATACACATTCATTATCGAGGGAACTGAATATTTTCCTAAAAGAATTGATCATATGTTCAGTTAACTTTACAGATGTAAATTATATCTCTGTATTCTCCATATATAAAGTCCTATATGTTAAGTGTAAAAAAGATGAGCTCAGATATTTTTATATTTCTATTGTGATTACTTCAGTCAATCAGACTGAAGTATACTTTAACTATATACAATGAAAATGCGGAAGAAAGAAACGCCATCACCTAATTCTGTAGCAAGAAGTTAATACATTTCATCTCCCCTTATGTGGATCTGGCAACAGCTAGTGATTAAAGCATCCGGGGCAGGACAAGGAATTTCTCAAGATTGCAGTCTTCCACTTCATTATAACTCTTCATAATAACAAGTGCTATAATTTTGACTCAATTTTATGAACACTTCATAAAGCTACTAACAGCCAGATAAAATTGCTTGAAGACTAAGTCAGGACCACAGATTGTTAATAATTAGTCATCCCTACTCCTAGCAAATGGAAGTTATAAAAGACTAAGCATGCTTTTGTGTTAATAGAGGTTAATAGTTCATCTCATAACTCAATTTCAATCTACAGGGACAACATCACAATGTGGACTAAAGGGGTTGCAAATCAAAATGTACATCATTCAAAATTATGCTGCACTTAACAGCCCTTTTAAAAACAATGCAACAGCAAATAACAGCACTCCAAACTTTCCAGAAAATTAATTAATTTTATATAGCTTCCTGTCTTATATCTGTGACTCTGGAAGCCTCACAAAACTGTATAACAAAAGCAATACTTAATTACAAATAAACAACTAAAATAAAAACCATTAAAACTATTAAACATAATAGTAATCTCAAGAGATGATGGCTGCTAGGAAGCTGTATATTATATGGAAAGGGATGTTATTGCCACAGCCCTGAATATTTAGGGTCACTCTAAATAGGGCCCTAACATATAAATAACACTGTACCAACATTAAACTGAAGGTCAGTGGACAAAATAACATCCTTAGGAAATTAATGAGCTCTACCTAGAATGCCAAACTAAAAGTCTTTCTTAAGACAAAAGCTCTTCGCTACTAAGCAGTGGAATACACCTGCCCAGTCTGTATATGCACACGCTGGAAAAGTAGATGTTGTTCTGAATGAAACTAGTAAAATTATTCCAAATGCCTTAAATCCACCCTTCTAGATAAGATCTACCACCTAGCTGGCATTTCCCTGTCTGCTGTTTACAGAGAAGCAGCAGCATACAGAGAGAGGCTCAAATCATCAATATCTAGACAACATCCTCTCTATTGCCTAAAACCAGCTCTCATCAGAGATTAAAATCCAGGAAAAGCTTCCTTAGGTTGATGGAAGACATTGAAGAATTTGAAAGCAGAATGTACCTATGGAAAGATACTAAGAATCAACACTGGATAGAACCAACAGAGGAGCTGGCAACTGGGCCTGACGAAAGCTGGGAAATATGGAAATCGTTGAATAAGCTGCGCATAGGTACAACAAGATTCAGAGACACTCTGAACAAATGAGGCTATCCACTGGCTTATGCTCTTTGCGATTCTGGTGTCATCCAGATAATATGTATACCTGTCCTTTGTGTCCCAATCAGTGTACACTTGAGGCAGCATGACAGGATGTAATTAATATTGCTAGTTTTAGGGCAAGATCTGTTTAATTTGTACATATGTTAATCTTGTATTTTATATTTTAAATTTTATGTCATATATTATGCTTCATTTTAATTGTGATGCTTCTGAAATAAATAAAGACCTGGCAATAATGGGACAAAAATTGTGCATCTGTCTTTGATCATGGTACCCTTCTGGACCAGTTTTGGAGGTTGGAGTGGGAGGCACAATATTGTGCTGATTCTCCTCTTTCCTTTGGGGCTAGTTCCAAGCAAAATGATAAGTGATAAGAGAGGAGATGTCCAACCCATGGCCCTTGTTATGTGTGATGCTGTAGGCTTCAGTGCTCTCTCCTATCCTATTTAATACCTATTTAATAATGAAGCCACTGGGTTAGGTCTTCCACTGGTTTAGGGTAAGCTATATATTTCCATCATGGACTCTCTAAGCAATGCCATGGATGTCCTATCTGATTAATTGGAGGCAGGGGAGGGGATCTGGATTGAATTGAGGGGATCAACTCAACCCTAGGAAGACTGAATAACTGGGTTTTAGACTTCCCTGATTCTGGGCCATCTCTTGTTATGGATGGGATTGCACTACCTCAGGAAATTCGATAACCAATTTGGGGTGCCTCATAGATTTCAACTCCTTCTCAAACAGCATGTAGCAGCCATGGCCAGGAGGGCCTTTGCTGAATTTCATGTTGCAATATTTTAAAGTCAATAGACACTAGATGTTGCAATATTTTAAAGTCAATAGATTGTCAGCATTCAGAAGATATGCAATCTACATGTTATATATTTTAGACAATAGTGATTTTATTACAGGTTTGGCACTGATCTGTTGGGTATCTTATATTCCCATTAGTAAAATATACATTTTATTATAAAATTAATATGAACTAATATCAGGTATAAATCATAATCTAGGTAGAGTTTCAGATAAAGTTTTGAAAAATAACAGATTGTGTCTACATACTAACATCCAGACTAGATTTTTGTGCTCTGTACCAGAAGCTGCCTACATGTATAAAGTTTTCTATTTTATTCTCAGTGTGATACACTTTTAGATATATGTTCCTATCAACTGGAAACACAGATGTAAATATTCTATTCAAATATGCAGTACTGGTAACTGATATATCTTTAAATATGCAGATGCAACCAATTTCTATTTAAATATTTAAAATGAATTCCAATCATACCTGCTCCTTGGAAGAAACATTGATTCTTTGATAAATACTGAACCAGACAGAAGAATATACCAACAGGTCCCAATATCATCAGGGCTGTTAAAAAAATGAGAAAACTTTAGGATGTATGGTTTTAAAAGAAGAAAAAGTAGTAAATGTCATAAAAGAAAATGTATACAATAGTGCTGCAATTTACATAAGTACTAGTGATAAGCTAGTTTTAACAGATGAAAATTTTCTAAAGATGATTTTTTTCACTATGTCTTATCAGATACATTTCTATATCATAAACAATCTTGTTTTTTATACTATTTCTATCCTGACAAATCAGGAACTTATAGCAATTTATTAATAAAACCAAACACAGAATCCTTACAGCAACAAAATCAATAAAACATTTTTATACCCTAACCTAGCATCCATTTTAACAACCATAAATGTTAAAATCATTGTTAATTAAACTCTCTGTGGAAAAGCCCTACATCTCCAATAGTAAACTGCTTCATATGAACGGAATACAAGCTTGTTCTATTCAGCACTCAGTATTCAGCATTCATATTCAGTGCAAACCTACCAGATGGACTAGTTCTTCCAGAAGTAGAAGTTCTCAGTTACCTGGGTGCCGAGCCATAAAAGGCTTTATGGGTTAAAAACTAATACTTTGACTTGTACTTAGAAGTCCACTACCCACAAAATCAGTAAATAAGGCAAGTTATTTGTCCAGTATACTACTAAAATTCTGGAGTCTATAAACTAACTGGGCATAGAACAAAACGTTTTCAACCAAGGTACTTCAAATGGGCTAATTTACACAATGTGTCCAAAATCCAGGACCCATGACTCCCATAGAACTGAAATTTTATAAAACAATTTTATGATATAACATTCATTTAAAGCATTTAGTGACATAATACACAGTGTCATCAAACATTTCCTCTGTTCAACTTCTGATTTTTGACTATGCAGTTCAACATGGCCTATTTTCAAAGCAAATACATCTTTGAATATCTTCTTGAATTTTAAAGATCTTTTCTAGTAACGATGGTATATTAGAAGCTCTACCACTATTGAAGGCATTGAGGAATTTGGTAAGGCAATAGCTATGAAACAATGAACCAACAGGTCATAGGTTGCCCAGTAGTTTCTGTTCAGAGTATATCATTAAATGGAAAAAAATCTAATTTCTTTCCTTTAGGATCAAAAATATTGATAGATTACAGAGATCCTTAAAAGTTTGTGAACACTTAAATGTTCAATATTTTTGCACAAATATGCTCTACAACATGATTTAGAAGACATGTCCTAGAACTATATAAAACGAAACAAAATCAAGAAATTAGTCAACTGCATGACAAGAATGCATTCTCTTTGTTCATTTATTCATTGAGGAAAGTGACCCAAAGTTACATATTTCTGTATGGCAAAAGAATGTAAATGTTTATTTTCAGTAACTAGACTGCCAATTGGTCAGCAATAATTACAACTAAACATTTACAATAACTATTGATCAATCCTGAACATTGGCTTGGAGTAATTTTAGCCTACCCTTCTTTAAAAACAGCTTCAATTTAGGTGTCAAGAATGTCATCCTGCTGTACCAGCTATTCTTTGTCAGATGCCAGTCTGCCATAACCGACGAAGGGAGGGAGTTGCAGGGAGGAAGAAGGAGGGCTGGGATAAGGGGAATCAAAACTACTCTTCGTATCATCCTGTGAGAGCCGCTGACCATTCCAAGGTCATGGAATGGAATGCAACACCATCCCTCCTGCAAGTCAGGGACATCCACAACATTTCTACAGGATGAAGGTCAAAACTTTGCCTTCTTCTGCTTTAACCATTCTTTGATCAACTTGTGCTTGTTGGATTGTTGCCTTGCTTCATGATAGACTTCCTCTTGAACTTTAATTCACGAACACTTATCCTGACATTTTCTTGCTGCTGTAATTCAGAATTCATATTTCCACCAGTAACAGTAAATTGTCCTGGTCCAAAGGCAGCAAAGTGTGCCCAAATCTAGTTAATGCCACCATCACTTTTCACAAATGGGATGAGGTTCTTATACCAGAATTCAGTGTTTGTCTTTCGCCAAATATAACACTTCATTCAAGCCTAACATTTCGATTTGCATCTCATCTATCCACAGATTAGTCTTCCAATAGCCTTCTGTCTTATCCATATGGACTTCTATAAATTGCAGGCAGGAAGCAATGTTCCTTTTTTTTTAGTAATGGCTTTTTCTTTGCAATTCTATCATACACACCATTGTTCCATGTTCTCCCAGTGGTAGTCTCATAAACATTCACATTTGCAAATGCAAGAGAAGCTTTTAATTATTTAGGCACCACCCAGGGTTGAGACATTATGGAGCATTAATGCTATGCTCTTGTTTTCTCTTCGTTGATCAATCATTCATGGGTAGAATGTTGAATTGCTTCCATTTATACACAATCTACTGAATAGTTGATTGATGGAGTCCAAACTCTTTGGACTCCAGTTTTGTAGTTTCGTCACCTTCTGGTGAGCATCAACAACAGTTTTTCAGAGATCTTCAGAAATCTCTTGTGTTGAATCCATGACACACTTCCACACACTTGTGTTATGATGATCGAACTTCAATAGGGAATACCTAGCATTCTATTTTTTTTAAATAAGGTAGGACTCCTACAGACAAACTGACACCTGATGATCATTCCATTGATTGAACATCTGACTCTAATTTCCCCTTCAAATGAACTAATAATATTAGAGGTCCGCATACTTTTGCCACACACAAATATGTACCTTTAGATCATTTTCGTCAACAAATAAATGAACAAGTATAATGGTTTTTACATGTTTGTTTATTTAGGCTATCTTCTGTCTAATTTTGGGACCTGGGTGGAGAACATATCACCTTTTAAATCATATTTATGAATAATATTGAAAATTCAAACAGATTCACAAACTTTTAAGCACTACAGTACTTCTTGACAAGTGAGCCTTAGAACTAACTGGCAATGAAGAGAACAAATTTTTTAAATGTTTATGCTTGAAATACTGTATGTAGGATTGCAAATATCAAGTTTATCCTGCTGCTCTGCCAAATAAATGTAGAATGAACCACAAAATAATTCAACTGGCAAGTAAGACCAGAGAATGAAATTAAACTGGAACCAGTATTCTGAAATAGTTTAGCTAAATAAAAAATGTTTTTATTTCTATGTCTATAACTACAGGTAGTCCTCAACTTAACCCCACAAACTGAGCCCAACATTACCATTTCCATTTCAGCAAGATAATTGTTAAGTGTGTTTTATGACATTTCTTGCCATCATTGTTCAGTGAATCACTGCAGTTATTTAGCAATACAGTGTTAAATGAATTTTGCTTGTCAGGTTACAAAAGGTGATCACATGACTCTGAAACACTGCAACTGTCATAAATACATGACAGCTGACCCTGAATCCAAATTTTGATCATGTGACAATGGGAATGCTGCAACAGTTTTGAGTGTGGAAAATGGTCATAAGTCACATTTTCACTGCTATTGTAACTTTGAGCAGTCACTAAATGAATCGTTGTAAGACAAGGACTATGTCTAATGTCATGAAACTATTGGGAAATTGTAGTCAAGTGCAAAACAACCCAGTTATGTGTAAGAAACAATCCAACATAATTCCCCTCCCTCCCAAAAAAAATTAGAATGATCACACATTAAAAGGAGTATATTTTTAAAATATCTGATAGCATAAAAGTATAAAATGCTTCTAAAACAAATTATAACAAACAATATTACAACTGCTTTAAACTATTTGTTTCAATTAAGAACATGGTTAAGAAATACTGTGTTTCCCCAAAAATAAGACCCTGTCTTATATTTTTTTGAACCCTGAAATAAGTGCTTGGCCTTACTGCCATGCACTCAAAAGCCCAATTGGTCTTATTATCAGGGGATGTCTTATTTTGGGGAAAACGGGGTACAGTTTTCTTTCCGAAACGTATGGTTTAGTGACTATAAAATACAAATAGCTAGAAAACTTTTAAGTTAACTTAGATGTGACAATCTGGCATAATTTATTGTTTAAGTCATTTGGATAATGTTTCCATCTATTCTCAGTACACTTAAAGCCAACACAATGCTATTTGAAAAGGTAAATATAAAATTAAAAACAGCAAGACTCACTAGTATAAAACTTCATTGGCTTCATGCCGCTCATATCGTACGGTTTCACACATGATTCTGTAAAACAATTTTTAAAAATTTATAATGAGATATAATAATTTAGCTAATTATTTCTATTTAGCATTCATTTTCATGACTGGTTTAGAGATTAAGTTCCTTGTCCTCTCTACTTGTATTATTAAGGTCCTATGGACCAGTTCAGGAGGGGCTAAGCCCATGCAATATTATGTTATCCTTTGCCTAATTTCAAAGACTATTAGATATCTGAATTATTTTTCTTTATGATCTGCAATATTAGGTGGGGAGGAGAGAAGGCAAGAGGAAACAATGACAAAAGTATGCATCAGGAAAAAAGACAATTTCATTCATTTTGGTCCTTCCTTATTCCTGCCTTTTTTCAATTCTATATAATAATGGCATATGCCATCCCCAAACAGATCAATTACTGTCAGTAATATTAAAATTGTAATTGGTTTCCACATATATATCAAAACAGATAAACAGAATGTAGAACCTGTGTTTATCATATTCTGTGATATCTCATTTTGCATAATTGCCAACATGATAGATGTTATTTTACTATAAATTAAATAACATTGAGTTTTAAGAAATGGTCAACTGAGAGAAATCACAATGAACTCTGTGCTTTATGAAAACATTTAAAATAATTCACAAAGTAGTGAGAACAAAAATATGCTATTTAGAAAGACCTTGACAACATTGTGCAGAAATGCGTTAAGAAGCATATGAGAGAACCAGGGCAAAATATTAATGAATCTTTTATTAATATCATCAGAAAAGATACTCTACAAAAGAGTGTTTATATGCAGATGTCTACACGACACACTTGATTGTGAGTGATCAGGACATTACTTGCTGCTGACGTAGCTGAAGCTCGTTCAAGAGGCTCATTCAAAATACAGAAGCCGGCTTCTCAGAGACAGCCTACATACACAATGGAAATAATTCCTAATGATTTGCTAATAAAGAATTCTATGTGGAGGCATTTTTTTTCATAAAAGCATTATCACTAAATAGTAAGCTAAGCAGAATAATTGGCATAATTGTATATATCTTCAACTGAACTAATTATAATAGTAAAATATACCAGAAACTGAAACCATGATTATTTAAAGATAGCAGTAAACTGTGTCTATCCTTTAATGTCGATATTTGAAATAATTTTATGTATTTAGCAGTGTCCAAAGTATATATTTTTCTTAATAAATCTACATTTAGATGAAAAATAACTTTACAGGTGTATTCATTCCAATTAAAAGTAAAACTGGTAGCATTCCTAAATGAAAATTGCCAAGTTGAAACATGAAGGAACTATCACTTCCATTTGATTGCAGATACTTGATTTTTGCTTAGCTTTTCTACAGCAACTGTCATGGTTAAAAACAGTCATTTCTAACTTCCAGAAGTTACCTTTAGCATTTCATAATGTTAATGATAATAATACCACTATAATGGCAGAAAGCGAAGAGGAACTAAAGAGCCTCTTGATGCTGGTAAAGGAGAGTTCAAAAATTGGCTTGAAACTCAATATTAAGAAAACTAAGATCATGGCATCCGGCCCTCTCAATTCCTGGGAAGAAATGGAGGTAGTGACAGATTTTATTTTCCTGGGATCCAAGATCACTGCAGATGGGGACTGCAGCCAAGAAATTAAAAAACGCTTGCTCCTGGGGAGGAAAGCTATGGCAAATCTAGACAGCATTCTAAAAAGCAGAGACATCACCTTGCCAACAAAAGCGTGTATAGTCAAGGCTATGGTTTTCCCAGTTGCAATGGATGGCTGTGAAAGTTGGACCATAAGGAAGGCTAAGCGCCAAAGAATTGAGGCCTTTGAACTATGGTCCTGGAGAAGACTCCTGGGAGTCCCTTGGACTGCCAGGCGATCAAACAGGTCAGTCCTAGAAGAATTCAACCCTGACTGCTCTTTGGAAGACCAGATCCTGAAGATGAAACTCAAATACTTTGGCCACCTAATGAGAAGGAAGGATGCACTGGAGAAGAGCCTAATGCTGGGAAAGATTGAGGGCAAAAGAAGAATGGGACGGCAGAGAATGAGGTGGCTGGATGGAGTCACTGAAGCAGTAGGCGTGAGCTTAAATTGACTCCAGAGGATGATAGAGGACAGGAAGGCCTGGAGGAACGTTGTTGGACACGACTTGGCAACTAACAACAACAAATTAT
The DNA here is from genome assembly GCF_059756535.1 of Pantherophis guttatus. Taxonomy (NCBI): domain Eukaryota; kingdom Metazoa; phylum Chordata; class Lepidosauria; order Squamata; family Colubridae; genus Pantherophis; species Pantherophis guttatus. The sequence continues at coordinate 63,651,122 of NC_142070.1, read as the reverse complement.
AATTAGCAAATTCTAGTTGTTCATGAGATTATGCTGTGAGAAATCTGATGGATACAAATTCCTCTCCCATGTAGCTTTACTCACAATTGTCTAATGGAGAACCATATTTTATCAAATAAGAGAGACAGGTTTGAGGTTGATTTAGATGAAGTTACACCCTACAGATTCACATCTTCTCTAATCCAGTTCTGCCACTTGAAATTTAGATCATTGGGGGCTAATTTTGATTAAGCAACACTAGTTTACCAGCTGCAACATCTCCTGAATAGAAAATGTCTGCCCACTATCATTTCCGTTCTTGTTATCCTTCAACCTTATTAGTTCGTGAGACTGCATTTAGAGATAGTTCAGAGGCTGAATTTGATGCAAATCATAACTGAACATATTTAATAAAACCTTGTTCCTGAAGCCTGTTCCAAGTAAGGTCAGGTTAAAGTGCCAGTTATTTTTTAAAACGTATACTGCTTGCAGCCTGTAACCTTAAGGATTGCTTTCTTGCAACATGCCTGAAAAATCATCCATTGACCCCTTTCTCTAAGACTCTAAGAGGTCAGCAACATTTTTCCAAATAAGTACCAGAGGCATGTTTGTAACTAATAAATGAAGATAATAATAATTAATAGCAATAGCACTTAAGACTTATATACTGCTTCATGATGCTTTACAGCCCTCTCTAAGTGGTTTATAGAGTCAGCATATTGCCCCCAACAAACTGGGTTCTCATTTTACTAAACTCGGAAGGATGGAAGGCTGAGTCAACTTTGAGCCAGTCAGGACTATATAGGATAATTAAACCTAATTAAGTATAATTCTGCATATTTAAGTAATATATTAAGAATGCAGCAAGCCACCCACAAGAGCAGCCAAACAGAAGGCCACTCTCTTCATTCTCATGGGTTGGCCAATTGACTATTTTTCAAGACTATGGGTCAGATGATTTCAGATGGCAGGCCACATCTGGACTGCTGTTATAATTTAAAGTATGTGGCAACTAATAAGTAGGCTGATTTTGTTGCAGAACTCTGATAATTAAATGTTTTCCATAAGATAGGAGTCCCCAACTTCCAAGTCACGGTCTGGTACTGGTCCACAGCCTGTTGGTAACTGGACAGAAGTGGCGGTTGAAGCGTGTGAAGCTTCATTTGCGCATGCACAAAATCTAGGTTGTGCATGAGAACCCCCCCCCCCACGACCACCGCTTCCGCCACTGCCGGTCCACGGAGCCAAAAAGGTTGGGGACCACTGCCATAAGGATTTTGCCTGGCACTAATGCTACTTTCATCCAATGACAGATCATAAAATTTTAAAACTCATTCAGGAACTTGGCTCAGCATTCTTTTGGTTTCTAATTTACTTTTACTGGAGCAACTTACACATATGTGATACATATGTACACACACCAAAAAATCCACATACTTATATTTTAATTTGAAATTTCAAAAATTCATATACTTGCAAACATTTCAATTGGAAATTGGAAATTTTGTAGTATTTTTTTTAAATTCCTCTACAAGGAAAACCAAGATAAATACTTTTACATTAACTGTTAACTTTATTAAGATTCTAGAAGACATTTATATAAATAAAAATAATGATGGCCATATTTTTCTCCATTCACTGAAAACTGTCTAATAATTCATGATAGTCAGGGAGAATAATAAGAGGTCAATTTTATTTGAAAAATGAAATGAGTATATCAGTTTCACCTAAACCATTATTTATTTCTGACTTGTGTTATTTTTCTTTAATGTTAATTTTATCTATAATAAAAATAATTATATTAAAAAATTGCAAGGCAGTACTCAATTAAAGCAATACTTTGTAACAAAACTGTATAGGCCTAAAAGCAGAATGAAATACAATGAATTCAGTTTACCTGAGCTGATGTTCTCTTAAATTAGACAAAGCTTCCATTCCATGTAAATAAGAATATACTATCTCCAAATCCTGGAAAAAGAAGAGAACAAATATTTAAAGTAGCATGAGAAAGTATGAGAGGTTCCTATTTGTATAATAAAAGGAACTCAAACCAAATGATCATTGTATATAGAGTGTATTATTACACGTATTGTATGTGATTTCTTAATTCCATAACAGGATTTTTTCTGAGAAAACTGATACCCTGGACATACTATCATAAGTCTTAAATTTGAAAGTAGGATGACTCTAAATTCTAGCTAAAAATATGCCTATCTCAGAGATATTCCCAAAGCTCACATATAAATCCATGTCCAACGTACAAAGAAATAATGCTGGAAAGAAGATTAACCAAGTTAAAAGGGTATAATACAAATGAAAAATAGCATTATTTTGAAGCTTTTTTTCTGCTTAAATGTTTCTTTAAAAAATACAGAATTGTTAAGAACTTATGAATCTAAATGATATGAGATTGTACCAATAATAGGAAATAAGATATGGAAGTAAATTGATGTATCTTGCTAAATGCTTAGATTTATAAACAAAAACAAAGCAGTTAATTAATTAAGGAAACGATCCAGATAAATATAATTACATTTACACTAAACATTCAAAACATACATTTTCAGTTTTGAAATATTTTCCATTCATAAGACTGGCAAAGAATAAGAGTTCCAGGGTTAATTTTTTAAAAATCTACAAAACATCCAAAAACAATGCCACAGTGATTATTGGGGGGGGGGAGGGGGGGTTGGTAGTTTTCATTTTTATGAACTTGGATATAGTGGAAGATAACACAAAAAATTACACAAAAATATTTAACACTAATACTGAAAAGCAATGCAGATAGCCTCAATTAATGACAACTGGTTTGCCTATTGTTTGAATTTACGAGGGCATTGAAGCCGAGTACCTGTGCACCTGTGCATCCTTGCGTTCAAAATTACACTGTTGCTGAACAAAGAGAATTACAACCTGTGCTGAAGTAAGCCTACAGTCACATGATCAAAGCGCAGACACTTGGCAGCCAATTCCTTCCACTTGTCCCCCCCCCCCCGACCGCCATCTATGTCCTTAAACACCAGGGAAATTCCAACAGTGCAATGGGAACCACACACAACCCCCTCCTATGAAGGGCTGAACACCTAGGAAGTCTCCACAGTGGGACCCAAAGCAGCTGCCCAATGGGAAGTTCTAAATGCCTGGGAGACTCCAAGACTGTGCCATTGTATGAGCCATACACCTTTCCCCACGAAGAGCCAAATTCTTGGAAAGCTCCAGCCCAGTCACCCTCACTCCCTGCAATCTATCATGCCAGCTGACTGTTTTCTTCCTCCCATGAGGCCACCAGCCATGAAGAAGAAAAAAGTTAAAGGCAGCTGATCAGTTGCAGCATCTTAAAATGCCCCTTTCTCATGCTCCTGGAGCACTGCAGGTGACTTCACAGAGAAAAAAGAAAAAAAGCTGTCCTCATTTTCCCAAGAATGTGCAGAAGTCCCTCAATTCCAAAATGAAGTATTTATCTGCCTTTAGCATTTCTTCTTCTTTGCAAAGGGCCAGGCTGGGTATGTTTCATAAGTTTGATGGTTTTCAGAAGTGCCCCACTGTGAAGACTTCCTGAGCGTTTTGTGTTTTCTGGGCATGGTGGCTTTTTGCTGCGCTGCTGGGCTTTTTTTCATGGCCTCCCTGTGTTTGTGCAGCACTGCAGCAACCCTGTAACTTGTGTGCAGTCTACACCGTGCTCCCAGGGACTACTCTAACCCCTGAGGCATCACTCGCTCTCCTTAATGACCATGCTTGGGAATACCAGGATGCAGTCATAAAGAATGTGGTGACCTGCTCAATGGCTACAACTATTTATGACCAAAATTCCAGGCCCAATTGTTGTCATAAGTTGAGAAATATCTGTATTTTTCTTCTTTTAAAAAAAAACTAAACAGAGACTCATTTAGTGAATATCAATCCTACAAGTTGGTTTGCAAGTATAGTTAAGCCTGGCACACAAACCAACTAAAACCCTCAAGAACATCCTAAGTAAACCAGAAGACCCAGAAGAAGAAAAAAACCAGAAGTCTTCAAAACCAGAAAACTTCAAAATCCACAGGATTGAGCCCCTGTAACCCCCCAGGGAAGTTTCTGGGGAGAGAACAGGCGTGGCTCCCTCCCAACCTGCTGAAACTCCGGGCGACGTGGGACGATTCTGCTTTTGCAGAACAAGCCGGCTGCAGGAAACTCAAAGCGAAAAGAAATAGCTTTAATAAACAGCGAAATTACCTGAATCCTGAAACTTGGAAACGCAAGTATTAGCGCTTTGTTGACTTTTTAATCTGAGAAAAATGCGAATGAGTGAAAGTGCTTTGAAAAAACATGGCGCTCAGCCTTAGAGTTAACGAGCCAGCGAGTGTGGATTGGTGAAGTTATCTTGCTTTGTTACAAAGTTTCCAAGTTGCTACAAAGTTGCCTTGTTTGTAATAAGAGAAACAAGTGGAAAATTTCTCCCTTTTCAATACTTGACTTTGCTTTACTTCAACCTTTATTTGATCAAATCTGGGGGACTTTTTTAGAAGTCTTTGTGCAGGAGGGAAAGGAAAAGGAACTTCCCTCTTTAGAAAAACTAGAACCCGTGGCAGGATGGCTTCAAAGAAGCAGGAAGGGAAGGCAACAGGGGGGGGATCCCCCACACACAAACATGAAACGCAGCTTCCCCCTGCTCAACAGCTACAGACTCAGAAAAAAGAATTTGATGTGGGAGATTTAAAAGAATTTATTTCTAAAACTTTGGATGATAAATTTCAAAAATCTCAACAGGAGATAGATGATAAACTTCAAAAATCACATCAGGAATTTATGCAGGAAATTAATGAAGTTAAAGATATGGTGAAACAGAACCAAAACAAGGTGACCAAAAAAATATCAGAAGTGGCATCTGGCCTGGCAGAATTTATTGGGAAAGTTGATTTTAAAGTTGAAGAACTTAAATCAGAAGTTAATGTTAAGATGAAAGACAATGATTATAAAATTGCTGATGTTGACAATAAAATGCAAAGAGTTGAAAACGAGATTGTCATGATACAATTCAGGGCAATGGAGTTTGCTATATGGCTTCGAGGAATTCGAGAGGAGGAAAGACAGGATTTGAGACAAGTTTGTTCTGAGGCCCTGGCCAAGATTCTACAAATTAATCCTGATGTGGTTTTTCATAAAATAGACAAAATTTACAGAGTGAACTCTTGGGTGGCCAGACAAAGACAATTACCTAGAGATGTGGTCATATATTTTACAGATAGAGAAATAAAAAACGATATCCTGCAAAAATCCTTTTACACTTCTGTACAAGTGGGGGGCTCACGAATTGGAATTTATAAAGAATTGCCTCCTAAAATGCTGAAAGCTAGAAAAGAATTTGGCTTTCTTGTTAAGGAATTGCAAAATTTACAGATACCTTTCCGGTGGGACGCACCAGTTGGCATAATTTTCAGATACAAGGGAGAAAGATACCGTTTGAATACCGTGGAGAAGGCACAGCACTTCTATACTACTATTCTTAAGGAAAGAACACCATCTCCACGTACATCTACAGTTTTGGAGATTAAAGAGAGTGAAGAGAAGCAACCTCAACGAGAATTGCAAGAACAGTCTAAGCAGGAATTAGAGGAAGTGCAAGGTGCAGAAGGAGGTTTTCTGGATGAGCCCTTGCTGGAATCTTCTCCAATCTTGGACCCGGTTCGGATGATTGAAGTTAAGGATCAACGTATAACTCGAGCTCAATCTAAGTTACTTAAACAAAAGCAACAACAACAACAGGAAAGACAAGACAAGGAGGCAGTTAAGAGTACTGCACAAGAGACTGGAGCCATGGGGGGAGCGAGATCGAAGCTTTCGGATGACCTTCAATTATTTTGCTCTTTGCTCCAGAAAGAGGGTGATGATGTTTAAGTGTTTATCTTGGAATGTTAATGGGTTGAATTCAGCACAGAAAAGGAAGAAATTATTTACATATTTGAAACAATTTAATAATGATATAATTTGTTTACAAGAAACGCATATCACAACTCAAGATCAAAAATATTTGATAAACTCCAAACTAGGAACACATTTTATATCTTCAACTTCGCAAAAAAAGAATGGTGTGGTTATTTATGTAAATAAAAAGTTAACAGCTAAAGTTATAGAAACAGATGAAGATGGTAGGTTTGTAGCAATTGAATTGCCTACAGCAAATGGCCAAATTCTTCTGATTGGAATTTATGCTCCCAATCAACAACAGGACTATTTCTATAAGATGTTACATACTAAAATATTGCAATGGGATTACAGATCTATTTTAATTATGGGAGACTGGAATGGAGTAATCGACTCTAAATTAGATAAAAAGAGTTTGGCAAAGTCTAGGATCAGATTACCACAGACCTTTTTTGACATGAAAGAAGATATGGAACTAAAAGATGTTTGGAGAATACATAATCCAAAAGAATTGGACTATACTTTTTTTTCTGACAGACACAGATCCTTCTCTAGGATTGACCTTATTTTGTTGACAGATGATTTACTTGTTAAGACAAAAAGAACAAAGATTTTTCCAAGAACTTTGACTTACCATAGCCCAGTATGGATAGAAATTGAGATGGACAAGGTTGAGAGACGTTCTTGGAGATTAAATGAGAATTTGTTTAGATATGAAAAAAATACAACAGAACTTAAAAAGCATTTGAAAGAATTTTTTGAAATAAATTTGAATAAAGGTACCCCAATTGAAATTGTGTGGGATGCAAGTAAAGCTTATATGAGAGGGGTACTTATCTACATGAACTCTAAACATAGACTGTTCCGACAAAAGAAAAGATCTGAACTGGAAATAGAAATAAAGAATAAAGAACAGTTACTTATTAAAAATCCAACAGATGAAAGAATACGTAGTGCTATAAAACTTTTGAAAGACCAATTTCAAATGCTTATGGCGGAACAAGTTGCAACAAACTTACAATATGCGAAGCATAACACATTTTGTAACGCTAATAAACCGGGCAGATGGTTGGCTTACACAATGAGGAAAAAACAAAGTATACGGACTATTGATAGTATTGATATTGGAGGGAAAGAAATCTTTCAACAAAAATTAATTAAAGAAGCTTTTGTGGATTATTATACTAAATTATATGCTAAAGAGGAGGTGCAGAATGGACTTATAGAAAAATATTTAAACGATAAAAGAGTTACAAAAATTACTGATCAACAAAAGGAAAGAATGAATTATCCTATAACAGAGGAGGAGATAATAGTAGCAATTAAACAGTTAAAAACAGCCAAAGCTCCTGGCACGGATGGTTTGACCGCAGTGTATTACAAAACTTTGCAAGCTGAAATGGTGAAACAACTTAGAGATTTATTTTGCAATATTCAGCAAGGGGGTAAAATACCCCCATCATGGACAACAGCTTACATATCTTTGATACCAAAAGAACAAATCAGTCCTAAAAAACCAGAGAACTATAGACCAATATCTCTTTTGAATACAGATTATAAAATCTTTGCGAAAGTACTAGCCAAAAGGTTGATGCCAGTAATTCAAAAGGTGATTCATGATGATCAAGCGGGATTTATTGAGGGCAGATACATGAAGGACAATGTAAGGCAAGTAATAGATTTATTGGAATATCTTAAGAAGAATAAACAGATTCCTGCAGTGCTGGTCTTTTTGGACGCAGAGAAGGCCTTTGATAGAGTGGATTGGAATTTTCTACTAAAGACTTTAAAAAAGATGGATTTTGGGGATCAATTTATACAGGCGATTTCAGCAATTTATCAAGAGCAAAAGGCACAGATCATTATTAATGGAAGTCTGACAACAGAGTTTAAAATTGAAAAAGGAACAAGACAGGGATGTCCGTTGTCCCCACTTTTATTTATTTTAACACTAGAAGTCTTGCTAAATACGATACGGGACTCTAATATCTTGAAAGGTATAAAGATTAGGCAAGAGGATTACAGAATAAAGGCATTTGCAGATGATCTGGTTGTTACCCTATCACAACCAATGGAATCAATAATCTTGATGAAGGACATTATACAAGACTATGGTAAAGTTTCAGGTTTTAGACTGAATCCAAAAAAGACTAAAATGATAGCTAAAAACATGACACAAGATCGTAAATATGAGCTTGAAAGGAGGGCAGGTTTTGAGACTGTACCTAAGGTAAAATATCTAGGAGTCCAGGTTGCAGAATCAAACATGAAATTGTTTCAAAATAACTATGAGGTGTTGTGGCGAGAGGTGCAGAAAGATATGGAGACTTGGAAAAAACTGCAGCTGTCTCTACTTGGAAGAATAGCAGCAGTTAAGATGAATATTTTGCCAAGATTTCTTTTTTTGTTTCAAATGATTCCGGTGCTTAAAAGTGATAAACAATTGAAAGTTTGGCAATCTGGAGTGAATAAGTTCGTCTGGAACGAGAAGAAGCCGAGAGTGAAATTGAAAATTATGCAAGATATTCCAGAAAGAGGAGATCTTAAACTTCCAAACCTACTGCTATATTATGATGCAGCAGCTTTAACTTTAACAAGTGATTGGTTTGGAAGTAAAAAGGCTGGAATATTGAATGCAGAAAGTTTTGATCTTGAATTTGGATGGCATGCTTACTTATTTTATGATGACAAAGTTGATAAAGTATTTAAAAGTCATATACTTAGGGACTCTTTGATGAGAGTTTGGAAGAAGCATCGACTCAAATGGGATTATAAAATACCGCTATGGCTGGATCTTGGTCATACTTTGTGGAATACAAATATAATGTCACTCGGGGGGTTTTTATACAAAGAGGTTCTTTTTACAGATGCGGGCAGATGGCAGCTGAAGACATTGCAGACACTGTTGGACGAAGGGATTAATTTAACTTGGTTACAATATAATCAATTACAATTGAGATGGAAAGAGGACCAAAAAACTGGTATTATGTTGCACGAGGAAGAATTGGTTAGACATATAAGAGAGAAAGGTCCAATGCATATCAAAAGGCTTTATAATGTTTTGCTAGAAAGGGACTCAGAAACCGAATTAGTTAAAAGACTGTATGATTAAGTGGGCACAAAATTTTGAAGAACCAGTGATGTTGGAAACATGGGAAAAAATTTGGGTTCAGAATGTTAAATTTACACAGTCGCAGAACCTGAGGGAAAATTTCTATAAAATGTTTTATAGATGGCATTTAGATCCCAAAAAGTTGTCATGTATGTACCCTAATGTTCAGCCAAAATGTTGGAGATGTGAATGCTTGGATGCTACGTATTATCATGTTTGGTGGACCTGTAGGAAAGTTAAGGCTTTTTGGATAAAAATTTGGTGGGTCATGCAGAATGTTTTGAAGAAAAAAATTCAATTTTCTCCACAACTGTTTTTATTAGGTATAGTTAAGGGTTTTACATTGGGTGAAACAAAATTGATATTGTATATGATAACAGCAGCAAGATTGTTGATAGGTAAATACTGGAAGAATGAAGCTTTGCCCACTATCGAGGAATGGACTTTGAAGATGGCCAGTTTTGCAGAGATGGCGAAGATTTCAGCATATTTAAAAGATTGTTCACAAGAGACTTATGAATGGGAATGGAAAAGGTGGATAGAATATGTTCAGAACAAATATCAAACTAGAAAGTATCAAATAGCTTTTATTTGAAAATAATGTATTGGAAATATTTTAATGTAATGAGGTAAAGAGAAAAATTATACAGGGGAGGGAGGGGTTCAAGTTTATATGTAAGTGTTATATTAAGGGTTTTTTATGAGTATGAGTATATTATAGGGAAGTCTGGGGGGAGGGGAGGGTTAGGGAGGGTTAGGGAGGTTGGGAAGTCTGGGGGGGAGGTGAGGGGGGGAAAAGGGGTGAAAATGTAATTGTAAAACTTTTGCAATAAAAAAAAATAATAATAATTTAGGCTTAAAAAACAAATTTAAGCCATCCAATTTATCTAAAAACATTTAAAACCCAATTTAAAAGGGAGAGTTAGGCCAGACCAGCCTGTTGGAATAAAAACGTTTTTAGGGCGCGGCGGAAGATGCGTAAGTCCTGGATCCTCTGTATCTCCGGGGGGAGCTAGTTCCAGATGGCAGGTGCCCCCACAGAGAAGGCTCTCCCCCTGGGGGTCGCCAGTCGACATTGTTTGGCCGACAGCACCCTGAGGAGCCCCTCTCTATGGAAGCGAACTGGTCGGTGAGAGGCTACTGGTGGCAGAAGGCGGTCTCGTAAGTACCCTGGTCCTGAGCCATGGAGCGCTCTAAAGGTGGTAACCAAAACCTTGAAGCGCACCCGGAAGACCACTGGGAGCCAGTGCAGTTCGCGCAGGAGGGGGGTCACATGGGAGCGCCACATCGCTCCCATCACCACCCGCGCGGCCGCATTCTGGACCAGTTGGAGCCTCCGGGTGCTCCTTAAGGGGAGCCCCATGTAGAGAGCATTGCAATAATCCAGGCGTGAGGTGACAAGGGCGTGACTGACCGTGCGTAACGAGTCCCGATCCAGAAAGGGACGCAACTGGCGAATCAGGCAAACCTGATAAAAAGTCCTCCTGGCCACGGCCGCCTATGCTCTTCTAAAGACAGCCGTGAATCCAGGAGGACGCCCAAGTTGCGAACCCCATCTGTGGGGGCCAACGACTCGCCCCCAATAGTCAGAGATGGCGCCAACTGACTATATCGGGACGTCGGAAACCACAGCCACTCGGTCTTGGATGGGTTGAGCCTGAGTCTGTTCCTCCCCGTCCAGATCCGTACGGCTTCCAGGCACAGGGACATCACCTCGAGGGCATCATTGGGGTGGTCTGGGGTGGAGATGTACAGCTGGGTGTCATCAGCGTACTGATGGTACTTCACCCCAAAAGCACGGATGATCTCACCCAGCGGCTTCACATAAATGTTGAACAGAACGGGCGAGAGGACCGATCCTTGCAGCACCGCACATACAAGGGGCCTCGGGGTTGACCTCTGCCCCCGTCAACACAGACTGCGACCGGTCAGCGAGAAAGGAGGAGAACCACTATAAAACGTGGATTACGGAGACCTGGTTAGGCCAGGAGGGAAGAGTTCCCCTTGTGGAAATGTGCCCGCCAGGTTTCCGTGCATTCCATCAGCCAAGGACTCAGGGAAGGGGTGGGGGAGTGGCAGCAATCATTAGAGAAAGTCTTTGCCCGAGGGAGGCCACTGTTCCTCAGATAGCCGGATGTGAGTCCCTCCTTGTGAAGTGGGGTCGGGGGATTCAGATGGGCCTACTGATTGCGTACCTGGCTCCCTGCCACGTAACAGCGGTCCTGCCTGAGCTGCTCGACATTATAGCCAGGGTGGCGGTGGAAACCCCCAGACTTATTGTTATGGGGGATTTTAACCTGCCATCCGCTGGTGAGATGTCGGAGACGGCTCGGGAGTTCATGGCTTCCATGACAGCCATGGACCTGACCCAGGTAGTTCAAGGCCCCACCCACTTGGGGAATCACACTCTGGACTTGATTTTTGTCTCTGATCAGTGGCTGAATGATCTAAGAATAGGGGATATAGACATCAAGCCCTTATCATGGTCTGATCATTCTCTCCTTCACATGGACTTTCAAGTCACTTCCACCCACCGCAGGGAGATGGAACCAACCAAATGGTTCCGTCCCAGGCGCCTGATGGACCCCGAAAGGTTCCTGATGGAGCTTGGGCCATTTCCTGAGACTCTGGCTCATGACTCGACTGAGGATCTGGTGGTCACCTGGGACAGGGCGGCTACTGGGGCCTTGGACCGCGTCGTGCCTTTGCGGCCTCTGACCCGATGCTGATCTCGTCTATCTCCTTGGTTTTCCGAGGAGCTGAGAGAGATGAAGTGTCGGAAAAGACGCCTGGAGAGCGATTGGAGGACAAGCCGATCTGAATCTGACCGAACACAGGTGAGATCTTATATTAAGACCTACCTAGTGGCAATAAGAGCGGCGAAGTCTAGCTACTTCTCCGCTCTTATTGCATCTGCAGAGAACCGCCCAGCTGCGCTGTTTAGGGTGACCCGCTCCCTACTTCAGGTGGGGGTACGGGAAGATCCCTTAAAGGGTCGAGCTGAGGATTTTGTACAATTCCTGCATGATAAAGTCGCTCAGATTCAGGAAGGCCTGGACTCCGATTGGGTAGATCCAAGGGAGGAGACGGGGGCAGGTCTTGAGAGCGTTATCTGGGAAGAGTTTGACTCTGTGGCTCCTGAGGACGTGGACAGGATTCTGGGCAAGCTTAATGCTGCCACATGTTTATTGGACCCGTGTCCCTCCTGGTTGGTACTGGCCTCCTGGAAGGTTACACGAGGCTGGCTCCAGGGGATTATAAATGCTTCTCTGAGTGAGGGTTGAAAGAGGCGGTTGTGAAGCCCCTTGTCGAGTCCTACCGGAGCTCGCCATCAATGAGGGGTGTGGGAGATGAAGGAGTGGAGATAAGCAGCCGCAGCGAACACACAAACAGTTCCTGGATAGCAGCATTCAGGACGATGATTGATGACGTTGCCGGGCCTCTCCGATTCTGCTGTCCTTGCTGCTCTGGTGCTCGCAGCTGTTACTGTTAAGGGAGTGGGGGGTGCTTGATTGATAATCACCGGATGTATGTTTAAGGGGCTGAGTTTTTGTTAAATAGCGCTGTGGTGTGATTACACCCAGCGCTGACTTTGAACCAAAACACCGACTTGTACTTTACTTTTGACTGCAAGCTTATCATTGCCAAAGTAAACCCTGATTCTCTGTGCGTTACTGGTGATTATTTTCTATCGCAGTTCTGAACGAACGACAAGCTGAGACCCCTCCTCAAGAAGCCTTCCCTGGACTCGGCTATATTATCAAATTATCGTCCAGTCTCCAATCTTCGGCATTGATCGCATTGTTGGATGATCTCTGGAGGGCTCAGGACAGAGGTTGCTCCTCTATCCTGGTCCTTAGATCTCTCAGCGGCTTTTGATACCATCGACCATGGTATCTTACTGCACCGGCTGCAGGGGTTAGGAATAGGGGGCACCGTGCTTCGGTAGTTCTCCTCCTTCCTCTCTGACCGTTCGCAGTTTGTGTTGGCAGGGGGGCAGAGGTCAACCTCGAGGCACCTTATTTGTGGGGTGCCGCAAGGGTCAGTCCTCTCACCCCTTCTGTTCAACATTTATGTAAAACCGCTAGGCGAGATCATCCGCGGTTTTGGGGTGAGTGTTCATCAGTATGCTGATAACACACAGCTATACATCTCCACCCCAGACCACCCCAATGATGCCCTTGCTGTGATGTCCCGTTGCCTGGAGGCCATGCGGATCTGGATGGGGAGAAACAAGTTCAGACTCAACCCCTCCAAGACCGAGTGGCTGTGGCTTCCGGCGTCCCGGTATAGTCAGCTGGTACCATCACTGACAATAGGGGATGAGATCTTGCTCCCCACAGAGAGGGCCCGCAACTTGGGTGTCCTCCTGGATTCACGGTTATCTTTAGAAGATCATTTGACGGCCGTGGCCAGGGGTGCCTTTTATCAGGTTCGCCTGATCCGCCAGTTGCGTCCCTTTCTGGATCGGGATGCCTTGCGCACGGTCACTCATGCCCTAGTTACCTCCCGTATGGACTACTGTAATGCTCTCTACATGGGGCTCCCCTTGAAAAGCACCCGGAGGCTCCAACTGGTCCAGAACGTAGCCGCGCGGGTGATTATGGGCGCAGCTCGTTACGCCCATGTAACACCTCTCCTACGCGAGCTGCACTGGCTCCCGGTGGTCTTCCGGGTGCGATTCAAGGTGTTAGTTATCACCTTTAAAGCGCTCCATGGCTTAGGACCTGGGTACCTACGAGACCGTCTTTTGCCACCAATAGCCTCCCACCGACCAGTTCGTTCTCACAGGGACGGACTACTCAGGGTACCGTCAGTCAAATTATGTCAACTGGCGACTCCCAGGGGGAGGGCCTTCTCTGTGGGGGCTCCAACCCTTTGGAATGAACTGCCCCCGGAGATACGGAATATCCCTGATCTCCGTGCTTTCCGCCGTGCCCTCAAGACCCTGATGTTCCAACAGGCGGGGCTAAACATACGAACATGTGAATGATTTTTTAAATGTTATCTAATTCTGGGTTTTATTTAATTGACCAAACTAAGTAATAATTTTAATTAGCAATTTTATGATGTTTGTGTGTCTATATTTTTCTTGACTGTACACCGCCTTGAGTCCTACGGGAGAAAGGCGGTATAGAAATATAATAAATAAGTAAGTAAATAAATAAATAAATAAATAAATAAATAAATAAATAAATAAATAATAAATAAATAAATAAATAAATAAATAAATAAATAAAACAGTGCCCCCCACCCCCAACCCCTCCAACCGGTGCAGCATGATACCATGGTCGATGGTATCAAAAGCCGCTGAGAGGTCTAACAGGACCAGGATAGAGGAGCAACCCCTGTCCCGAGCACTCCAGAGATCATCAACCAATGCGACCAATGCCGTCTCCGTGCTGTACCCGGGCCTGAAGTCTGACTGGAACGGATCTAGATAAGTCGATTCATCCAGGTACTGAGGCAGCTGTCGTGCAACCATACTCTCAACAACCTTCGCAACAAAGCGAAGGTTGGAGACAGGACGATAATTTGCTAACACAGCCGGGTCCAGGGAGGGCTTCTTGAGGAGGGGCCTCACCATCGCTTCTTTCAGGGCGGCAGGAAAGACACCCTCATTCAAAGAAGCATTTATAATCCCCTGGAGCCAGTTCGTGTGACCTCCCGGGAGGCCAGCACCAGCCAGGAGGGACACGGGTCCAATAAACATGTGGCTGCACTCAGTCTGCCCAGTATCCTGTCCACGCTTTCAGGAGTCACAGGATCAAACTCTTCCCATATAATATTCTCAGGACCTGCCCCTGTCATCTCCCCTGGATCTACCCAGTCAGAGTCCAGCTGTTCCTGAATCTGACCAATTTTGTCATACAGATATTGTACAAAATCCTCAGCTCTACCCTCCAAGGGGTCCTCCCGCGCCCCCTGGTGGAGCAGGGAGCGGGTCATCCTAAACAGGGCGGCTGGGCGATTATCTGATGACGCAATAAGAGCAGAAAAGTAGTTACTCTTCTCTACTTTTATCGCCACTAGGTAATTCTTAATATGAGATCTTACCAGTGTCCGGTCGGATTCAGAACGACTAGCCCTCCAACTGCTCTCTAGGCGTCTTTTCCGGCGCTTCATCTCCCTCAGCTCCTCAGTATACCAAGGAGCCAGGTGAGACCGGCGCCGGGTCAGAGGCCGCAAAGGCATGACTCGGTCCAAAGCCCCAGCAGCCGCCCTATCCCAGGCGGCTACTAAGTCCTCAGCCGAGTCGTGTGCCAGAACCTCAGGAAATGGCCCAAGCTCCATCTGGAACCTATCGGGATCCAAAAGGCGCCTGGGGCGGAACCACCTGGTCGGTTCCGCCTCCCTGCGGCGGGGTGTGGTGGTTCGAAGGTCCAGGCGAAGGAGGGAGTGATCTGACCATGACAAGGGTTCAATCGCTATATCCCCTATCTCAAGATCATTCAACCACTGTCCAGAGACAAAAACCAGGTCCAGTGTGTGTCCCCCCATGTGAGTAGGGCCATAAATTAACTGGGTCAGGTCCATGGCCATCATGGAAGCCATGAACTCCCGAGCCGCCTCAGACGTCTTGCCGGCCGATGGCAGGTTAAAATCCCCCATGACCATCAGCCTGGGGGTGTCAACCGCCACCGCGGCTATAACGTCGAGCAGCTCGGGCAGGGCTGCTGCCACGTGGCAGGGAGCCAGGTACGTGACAAGCAAGCCCAACTGCACCCTACGACCCCACTTCACAAGAAGGGACTCACATCCATCCGTCTGAGGAACAGTGGCCTCCCTCGGTCCAAGACCCTCGTTAATGACAACCGCCACCCCTCCGCCCCTCCCGTGACCTTGGCTGATGGAATGCACGGAAACCGGGTGGGCACATATCAACAAGGGAGGCTCCCCCCTCCTGGCCCAACCAGGTCTCCGTAATACCCGCCAGGTCCGCACCCCCCTCCTGAATAAGGTCACAAATGAGGGGGGCTTTATTTACCACGGACCTGGCGTTGCACAGCATCAGCCGAAGACCTGGGGCCCGAGGTTCCATACAACCTGGGGAACGAGAAGAGCTTTGGGGGCCGGAGCGTGCCACCGCTTGCAACCAGCGAGGACGCACTCCCACAAAATGTGGCCCCCTACTCCCACCATATCTGCCCCTCCCACCTACAGTATCGATGTCATGGCCATCTGCATCATAAGCTCTAACCCCCTCCTTGACCCCTGAATCCGCACCTCCCATGCCGCGCCCCTCGGCTGGCCCAGATACCCTCCCCCGCGGGTTTTCCCCCAAACCCACGTAACCTACCCCCCTCCCAGAATCCCTTAAAATCTTATTAAAAAATTTCCCTTAAAAACCCCATAACCCTCTTTTTGCTGTATGCCATCTCTCCGGACTCCAAAGTCTGTCATCGAGATAGGCCCTCGATAGAGCAGAGGGCCAGACCTGTGAGAGGGGGGAATCTTGCAGTTTGAGGAGTTCTCCCAACGAGTACATTTTGTAGCTAGATAGTCCATAGCTGGTGGGCATGTCTTAGCTATCCAGGGTCCCGTGGAGAGAGTATCGATCAGAGGTACAAGTCATTTTAGTCCCACTGACCTCTCACATCAGTGGTATAAAAACTTACGCCATTTTGAACTCAGATGTAAACATCGGTCACCCTCTCACGGCAACCAGATATAAGGGAGAGAAACAGCAGCTTTAGTCCGGTTCTTTCAATGTTGTACCTAGGCACAGATGGAATAGCCAATCCTTGAGTTCAGAGACACGGATAGTCTGTGGGAAATATGTAGTAGGCGAATCCAGGGAGACTCAGATGACATAGAAGTAGGGAAACTCTCATCCTGACACACAGGAAACAACAAACCTAGGGTAGCAAATGATCACAAAAGGCCGAATATCCGGCCACAAAAGGGGCACGGGAGATGAAAATACAGGAGGGGGGGAGGTGGAGTAAGGCAGTGCCATACCAGAGCAAAGCCCCTCTGGTAGACACCACAGTCCCCTTCCCATCTCCTTAGCCACCTTCAGGTCTTCCGTGCATAAAGTACCTCGGGTTTAACCCCCCCCCATAGAAAAAAGAGGGGGGAGGCCTCTGGGAGATGGTCCAGGGCTGGCCCGACAATGAATGGGTCAGCATCCCTCCATCGCCCAGGAGTTTCTGCTGACAATAATCAGGCAGGCCCCTGCTCTCCCGCTTGTGGCCTCTTTGGTCTCCGCCGCCGCTCCCACTACCGCCGCAGGTAGCCGCCATTTCGGGCGCCGTCGTCACTGCCGCCATCACCATCGGCCTCCTCCGCCCACCACTGGCCTCCGCAGGCAGCTCCTGCCATCACCAGGGTCCAACGGAGTCTCGCCAAGGGTGCCAAATGGCCCTCACCGCCGTGCACCACCATCCCTCCGGCAGCCTCCGACGGGTGCAGGGTCGGCTGTCACGGAGCTCCAGGCCTATCTCGCCATCTTACACCCCGCCAGCACCGCCCGTCTCACTTCAAGCTGTTCCGGAGAGCCAAGCCAAAAACTGCTCTCCCAAAAGATCTTCCGGAGCCGGAATGCTCCCAACGAATCGACAAATCAGCCCTCTCACCACACCATGGGACATAGATGGACAATCTGGCCCTAAGGACCCCCTAACCGCCAGGGCATCACCCCTGCAAAACCGGAGCTCCGTCAGGAGTTGCCATCTTGGGCATGCGCAAATATGCCATCTATAACATACATTGTAAAGACTGCAAAACCAGGACACAGTAAGACACCAATATTGTCCAATATGAGAGACGAACAGGCAGACGTCTAGCAGATCTATGAACACCAACTGGCAGTCAGAAGACATGATGAAAACTGCTTAATTTCTCTACACATGGATTTCAACTGGGAATCTGTGAGTACCTTAAACCAAGCCAAGTCCAAAACTGCTATAAAATTCCTAGAAGTCAGGCACTTACACAAATCAGCAATAAACAGGCACACAGACATAAACATCTAAACATCATTCAAAAGAGACAATCAAAAAGCCAAAAAAGAAAGAAAAATAACAAAACAGCTCTTCATCAGCAATCAACACCCAGATGGAAATAGAGTAACACCGAGATTAACATTAGAGTAACAATCACAAACAATACCTCAATCAAGGCATGCCAAACAAGTAAAAAACAACTCAATCAAGAGAACAGGGTTTCCCAACTTGGATAATATTGTGATGTGTAGACTTCAACTTCCAGAATTTCCAGCTAATGCAGCCACTGCTAATAACTCTGAGAATTGAAGTTCACATATCTCAACTGTTACCTAGGTTGGAAAATGCTGGTTTGTAATGGTATGTGGGAATGACCTTAGAAGGAGAGCCACAGACTGGATAACCATCATGTAAAAGATATCTCAGGGCACAGAAAGGAGGAGGAAGACATAGGAAATGTTTCAGAAGGGCCTTGCCTAGTTTTCTGGAAAGTAAAAGGAAAGCAGGGGAGATATACTTTCAGTCTTACAAGATTCAGTTAAGGTAACCTTACGATAAAGATAAAGCTAGTGTCCCCGTTGTACTTCTTGACTACCTCAAAGAGTTAACAGATTTAGACTGTTTTATATAACTAATTCTCAATCAGACTTGTTGTTTCTGAAAAACATAAAACTGTAAACCACAATACTTTTAAGACTGTCATGATGCTCAAGAATTGCTAATAAATATACTGGCAGATTGTTAACTGTCTTCTAAAAACAATATATTCACTTGGAAATGATACAAAAAAATCTTGATTTCTAGATCATATTATTAGGATAACTTTAAAAAATCCAAAAATTTATAAGCCAACTCTATAACAATTCTAGGTAATCTACAGCAAAAACAATCAAATTATTAAAACAAAAACATCGCCCAAAAAAACAAACAGAGGAAAAGCTAATGCTAAAAGACACTCAAATATGGTACCCACCCTAACCCACAGCCTGGGGAAAGAGGTTTTCAAAACTTTTTTGAACATGGCCTGGGTGGCCAGATATATCTCTAAGGCAGAAATGGTGTTCCAGAGGGCAAGTACGGTAACTAAGGACAATTCCTAGATGCTATCATACTATTTAATGGATAGGACCTAGGACATTGCCTAATTATACAATCCAGGCAGAAACCAAGAAAAACAGATGGCGTTTTAGATAACCAAGCCATATGTTATGAAGGACTTTATAGCTAAGATGATAATAATAATAATAATAATAATAATAATAATAATAATAATAATAATAATAATATATTATTTTCTGTTTAATGTTTAATGAATAAGAGATGATGATAATAATAATTAATAGCAGTAATACTTTCATGTTTGTGTTCTTGATTTAGTAAGAGTTAGAAACTAAAGATTTATTTTTATTACTTAGAATTAATATATCTGAATATTTACAAAAATGTAAACAAACATTTCAATTCCACAAGATGGCAGTCTCAACCACCTTTAGTTTCTGAAGGATTGATAAAACTAAAAATCTCCTATAAGATAAATAAAATGATTCAAGACAGATTGATTCAATGAAAACCAAGTTGATTAACTATATGAATTAATTCAAATTGTATTAATGATATAAACCAATGGTTTGAATTTAAACTGATGGTACATCTATTATAGCCAACTCTTATATTAACTATGAAATTAGCTACAAAACATTTTTTCTGCATATATTCTAGTTCAGTTCTTGTTCAACTTTAAGATGCTACAACCAATATATTATCTGATATAAATAATGCCATATATTATTTGCAGGTAGTACTTGCTTAACCAAGGCAATGGGTCTGCCAGGACTGCCATCACTAAGGGATGCAGTCACATAATGTACACCTTACAACCACATCACTTAGAAATTCATCCAATTACCATCATTAAGCAAAGTCTACTCATAACCCTTTTCAAACATCATTAAAACCAATTTCTATGACCCACTTTTTTTCCTTGGCAGCTATAAACCCAATGCATGGTAAAACAATCAAAATTCTATAAAGCACTCTAAATGTAATTTATAAAGAAAAAGCATCTAGATTTATATCTGCATCTTCAAAAGATTACAAATTGAAATCTAAGAATGAAATATAACAAAGAGAAAAGAAAAAAGTACTAATCAAAATTAAGTAATTAAACCATAAATGTGTTTTGCCAACACATTTTGATGGAAGTAGATTCATAAAAATCTCATGTATGGAGTTTCTACCTGGCTTTCCAATTTAAATGTCTTTATTCTATGTCCTAACGAGCTCAGGACTGAGTTGAAACTGGGAGCATCTGTCTCTTCAGTTTGAACCCAATCCATAGAGCCAGAAGACAGAGTGGATCCCATGCCTGGAGTCTCGAGGCCCCCAGCAAGAAAACTTGTAAATTTACTGTCCATCTGGTTATAAAATAACTGCAATTACCATGAATTTAAAATACGTTATTTGACCTTTCTGAGATAACAATACATCCGATTTTATAGCTGTATCTATTTAATCAGAACGTGGAGCAAAGCAACTATCCCCTTCTTCTCTATCCAAGATTTCAATGATTGTAAAAAGCACATCTAGCTTTTTTTCTCTCTTTATTTTGTGGAGTGGAGTTATTGGTTGAAGAGGAATCACCATTTACAAGGTATATTATTAAAATACTACTGCATCCATGTTATTTAAGGCAAGATGAAAGAGTTCACTCACCAATCATCTATCCGTCCAGAGAGGAGGAATGGAGGAAAGAAAGATAACCAATTATGGAGCCATTTATATTGGAAGTCTTCAACTAAATTATATGTAGCTATAATCAAGGATATTAAAAGAATAGACAATGTGGGTGACTTTGAGCCAGTGAGCTCCTCTCAGCTCAACTCACCTCATAGGTCTTGTTGCAGGGAAAATAGGAGGACGAAAGAATATTAGGTGTAATTGTCTCCTTAAGCTATTCATAAAAATAATGAAGGTGCAATAAATCTTTAAAAATAAATACTTTATTTAATAACTAAATAAGTTGAAATAGATGGTAGATAATTATTTTCACAACAGAATTTAAAAGTATGCAAGTAATATGCAATGGAATCCATATTTTACAAACCACTTGATCAGAATTCTGCACACCCAAATTCTGCTGTTCATTACATTATATAATGTAAGCCTAATATCCTGGAAATTTTGATTAAACCAATTAAGTATTAAAGTATGCTTCCAGTTGTTTTCCTGTGTGTGGAAAAATGAAATACAAATATATTTTTCTTGAATTTTTGCTTTACATTATTTATTGTGTTAGAAGTAATTTTATCTAATATGTACTGGAACTATTAAATTAATGGTGCAAAGATTCACCCACACAAGCAGATTTAAATGTATGGGTCCAAATAAGCACAATTTATGCAATGTATGCTGTTGTTAAAAGCTTTTATCAGAATAAAAAGAAGAAAATAACTCATCCATGATTATAACGCTGCCATAATGAGAAGATGTGTGAAAGACACTGAAAAATTAAAGCCTGTCAGCAATTTCAGTCACTAAAAAAAAGCAAACAGAAAATTGCAGGGTTCTTCTATGTGCCTCTTTTTACAACACTGTTGTAAGACATACAATTAAAAGACTTAACAAACAGGATTGAAGAACTGTAGTAATAAATCCTTTCCCACATTATATAATAAAGCTACCCAGATATTTGTAGTATGAGTTAAAGAAACTCCTATAAAAACTATGTTATACATATATTCACACACTAATACATTTAGACACTAGAGAAATAAAGAACAATATATTATATATAGTTTGAGGCATTCTGTCAAAGCATATAATCTATCAATTATTATTATATTGATCATATACATTCAAATTTAGTTCAAGTAACAGATACAATTAGTGAGGTAAGTAAAGAAAAGCAAATTGAATCCAAACACATCTGACAGTTTTGGGAACTTCTTTTTTAATTTATGTAAAACAAAAACAGCAGTAATTATTTGTTTATTGAATTTTTAAGTTCAATGACTCTGGGTGACTTACAATTCATAAAATATATTACAATTAAAAATTTAAAAAAATTTTTATAAAATAATGAAACCAGTAAAACCAATGACCATTAAAAACATCCAATTCAAGATACACAAGAGCAAGATATTTGGCCCATTAGCAATATAACCAGGAAATGGTCCCTTGGCTCATTGAGTGTCCCAGGTTCAGAAACATAGACAGGTTTTACAAAAGGTTAACAGGGTTGGGGCTATTCTGATCTCCAAAGCAGGGACCATTGGAAAATAAGGTCCTCTTCTGATCTCTGCAGCTAACATTCTTTGGCTGATGGGATCTGAAGAATGTCATTTCTAAGTAGGGGGCCTGGAGTAGATCTCTCTCCTTCTATTAATACTGACTGGACCTGGCCTCAGAGATAGGAGGAAAAACAGTGCTGCCTACTTCCAGTTCTGGAGCTGGCCCAGAAGCATACCAGGATTGATGGTATCGAATGCCACTGAGCGGTCAAGAAGAGCCAGGATGGATGCGCTACTTCCATCTCGTTCCCGTCAGGTCATCCATGAGCACAATCAATGCCATTTCAATTAGTGCCATGCATTGATGATTAAAAATTAAAACTGCTATTTACAGACCTTTTAACTGGGCTGAAATATACATAAATCTCTAGTAACATGTGGATTTCCTTATTAACAGGTATTCATCTGACCCACAGGAAAGTCACAGAGTGGGGAGAGTACAGGTAATCCTTGATTTATGTCCACAATTGAGCCCAAAATTTCCATTGCAAAGCAAGACAGTTGTTAAGTGAGTTTAGCAATTATTCTTGGCAGTAAGCAAATTGTCACAATCAAGTTAAAATAAACATCCAGACAGATAAATACAGCCACATATCATTATTATTATTATCCTGCCTCTTATAAATATGTATACATATTCTCCCACAATCTCTTCCTTTTATAGTATGTGCACTATGCACTTTGCACTTCTATACTACATACTACTAAAGTTATTAAGAGAAAATACTTCAATTCTAGAAATTCTGGCAGCTTCCAAATTTCATCCAAATTTTCTCCCCGGGTAGATTATTATTTTACCAAGCCCCTTACTTTAGCTTCAATTCAATTAATTAAAATATATATGATATCATCTTTGAGTAACTAACTATAGGGCAAGATAATGATTCCACTGGCACAAAAAATATGGTCTCGAAGGAGGAGCAGGCAAGTAATGCTTTGTCTCATATCTTTAAATACTAACAATGCCCCAGGGCAATTAAACAGATAAACCGATTACTGTATTGTACATACTACTGCAAGATGTAAGATGATTTCTTACATATTAACAGATGTTTCATTAGAAGCTAGCTTAAGTATAGATATTCATTTTAATAACTTGCTTTAGACAAAGGATTACATGTTATTTGTCTATAAGATAGGAACTCTAATAGCAATAGCACTTAGACTTATATACCACTTCACAGTGCTTTACAGCCCTCTCTAAGCGGTTTACAGAGTCAGCCTATTGCCCCCAACAATCTAGGTCCTCATTTTACTGACCTTGGAAGGATAGAAGGCTGAGTTAGCCTAATACCACTTATTGGAAATAAACACATTATACTTTGAAACTAACCTTATTTCCAGAATACATTTTCTTAAAATTTTAGGCTAAAAATACAATATAATAAAAACTCTAACGCTATGAAACTATAAACACAGTAAAATCTGACATGTAAAAGTTGCTAAAAATCAAACAATACTTGATATTCACATTGGTACCTGAGATCAGGATGATGAATGATCAAAAACTATATCTCAATATACCCTTTGCAATAAAATGCACTTCATATCTTTAAACCAGTAATATAGTATAAACCAGTAAGGATTGGGGCTAATTAGCTATTCCCCTAGCCTATTTAAGGAAGGATGATGACTGAGGCAATTTGCAGGAGACAACTTCATTCACATTCCTTCGTGTCTTGATCTTGTTTCTCTTATCAGTTTCCTGCAAATTGCTTCTGGGCATTCTGCCAACCACAGTAAGATTATGTTTATTATGCTTTGGATTCTTGTCAGCTGTTAATGAAGTTAATTAACAGCCTCTGTTCGGAAAAAACATTTAAATTAGTAAACTAAGGTTTGTACAGACTTTGTGTGTGCTGCATTCTTTGGGGTGCGTAGCTGGGGCAGAACACCGTTGATGTAGCCGCACTGCGGGTAGAATGCGCCGTCAGGTTAACGGGTCTGGGAGAACGCAGTTCATACACCTTAGCGATCATCTGCCGTATCCACTGCCCAATGGTCGAGGAAGTCACTTTGCAACCTAAAGAGACTGGGAGAAACGACACAAATGAAGTCTCCGCCCTGTGGAAGTCAGCAGTTTTCTTAAGGTATACCCAGAGAGCCCTCCGGACGTCCAATGTATGCCATCGCCTCCACGGCGCTTGAATGGTTCAGATATCCTCAGAGGGGATGTTGACTCTACTCAGGGCACACTGCTCAAGCGCCAGATGGTCAGTTGGAGCCACTGAGATCCGGGTGGACCACTGCCCCCTGGCTGAGAGAGGCAACGCCCTGAGGAATCCTCCAGAGTGGGGCCACAGACAATTAAGTGAGATACGCAAACCAAGGCCTCTGTGGCCAATGAGGGGCCAGAAGAATGAGTTCCGCTTGTTCCTACAAGAGTTTGTGTATCACCCTGGGGATGACAGATATAGGCAGAAAGGCATAGAAAAGACCTGGCGCTCCTGGGATGAATAAACTCTGCCCTCAACTGAGTCAATCATTGTTCCCAAATGGAGGAGACAGGTTGAAGGAGTGAGATGACTCTTTTCCATATTAATGGAGAATCCATGGGAAGCGAGGACCTGAAGTGTTAACTGGAGGTCTCTGCGGGCCTGCTGAATAGAAGTAGACAAAATTAAAATGTCATCCAGATAACACTGGAGACAAATAGATCTAACCCTGAGGGAAGCAGCCAAGGCCGCTAAAACCTTGGTGAAACAACAGGGAGCAGAGGAAAGCCCAAAGGGCAATGTCCTATATTTATAATGGGCCCCCGCATAATAGAACCTAAGAAACTTCCTATGAGAGGGAAGGATAGGAATATGAAGATAGGCCTCAGTGAGGCCAATAGAGGAGAGGAGGTCACCCCTCCTAACGCCGTCTAAGATAGAACGCAAAGACTGCATTTTGAACCGGCAATATACCACATAACGGTTCAAACATTTAAGGTCCAGAATAGGTCTCCACCCACCCCTCCCCGATGACTTTGGGACAAGGAATACACGAGAATAAAAGTCCTGCCCCACCTGATCCTCACGCACCCTTTGGATAGCCTTGATCGAGAGGAGATGCTGCACTGCCAAATCCATGAGGACTCGCCTATCGCTGTTATGAGAAAGCGGACAGTGCACAAAAAACATTGGGGAGAAGGAAAGGAATTCTACGGCCAATCCTGATCTTATAGTAGCCCGGACCATCTATCAGATGTAGTTCTCTCCCAATGGTTGGTGAAAAGGGCCAATCTGGCACCAATGGGAGGATCAGAAATGCAGCTAGGGACAGCATCGGATTGAACGACCATGAAAAGGCTACTTACTAAAGAAGGGTCTACCTCTTGAAGATATGTCTTGGAATTCCCGCTGTTTGGGAGTAAACACCCCAGTAAAATGAGAAGTATCAAGACCCCCTTCCGGTCCTCGAAACTGGGAATGCTGGGAATACAGTAGAAAACGGGACTCCCCCCTACGGTGTGCGGTAGGCAAGACCTTCCATTTATCCTTGGTCTCAACAAGGAAAGACTCCAACAATTCCCCAACAATTTGGGTCCCGTAAAGGGAACAGACACCAGACGCCACTTGTGCCTAGCGTCTGCCCGCCAATGGCGGAGCCAGACCAAGCCGCGAGCTGCTACCGAGGAAACTAAAGACTTAGCGGCAAAGCGGGAAGCGTTGAGTGTGGCATCCGCTGAAAATTGGACCGCCATGATGACTTTGTTCAGATCGTTTTGTAGTCTCATATCCTCAGGTGACAACTTATCTTGCAACTGGTGCAACCATAATAAAGTCGTCCAGTTAAAAAAGGAAGCCATGGTTGCCGATCAAATCACCCAGGCAACCCCTTGATGTGCCCGCTGAAGAACTGGTCAGAACGACGTTCTTCAGGACAATGCCCTTCATCCGGGTCCCCAGGAATAGCAGCGTTAGGTAGCAGAGGTGCAACTGGGGCATCCACAGTCGGCACTTGGAGAAGCGCCACCAGGTCAGGGGCTACATTGTAATATTTCCAGTCAGCAGTCGACGGTATTGGAGCCAACCCAGGCGAGGACCACTGCTTCCTGACTACGTCGAGAAACAAAGGTGGCACTGGAATAGAATCCACTGGCTTGGTAGGCTCTGCAAACATAGAGTCCAGACTCCCATGAGACGTCGGAGGAATCGTCTCAGTCGAACCGGAACCAAGCTGGGCAGTATTAACCGCCTTAAACAATAAAAACTTGAAAAGGGCTGGAGGGAACAGTCCGGTGAATTGCGGGTAGCTCCGGGGGAAGGCCTTCATCATCTGAAAGGTCTGGTTCCCACAAATAAACCTCCTCAAGAAGAGAGGGGCGGCTGTCATGGGAAGTAGTCGGGAAACCCAGACCTCCAGTGGGTAAGGAGTCCTCATGGCAGTCCCTCTCTGGAGAATCAGATGCAAAGGATCGCACAGTCGCTTCCCTGCTGGGAGGCAGGAATCCCGCCGACAATGATTGTTGAATAGTAGTAGCAATCAGCCACTGAAGATGTTCAGGCAAAAGATGACAGTGACAAACATGCTCCTGAGAAATCCGGGCTCCCCTCGGATCGGAATCAGAAGAAGAAGGTTGCGGACCGACGATGGTGTCAGGCGCAACTGGACCCGCTGCGACAGGCACTGGAACTGCGGGTAAAACTGATCCCCACAACCCGATGTTGGGATGATCACCAGGCAGTCAAAGCTACTCCCATGTTCGTCCACCGCCAGAAGATAAAGGCTGGAGTGCAAAGCTTCCGAGCCTGTCGCCGCCAAGCCGGGAAGGAGAGTGGTTAAATAAGGCTATCGCCAAGCCAGTAAGGCAGCCAATCTATCAGAGCATGAAGCTCCACTTTTAAAGGATCGGGTGGTCATTGTCAGTTTTAACAAAATGGCCACCTGTCAATCTCTTCAGGGAGCACAAAGCTCCATACAAACTCCTCTGGCTGTCGGGAGCGCGAAGCTCCTCAAAAACCAAAGAAACAGCTCCCCCCGGGAGCGCGAAGCTCCACAACGCCCCGGAGCACTTGACCGGTCCATGGGCAAAGGCAAGATTTAAATTTAAATCGGGAGCTAAGAAAAGAATCTCCTCAGCCAGCCAGCCAAAGCCAGCAGCTAGGGAAAGAAAATTTCCAAACTGTGGAAATATCCGAATCACTCACGAGAAGCAAAGTCAAATAACAGTCCAAATAGTCAAAGTCCAAGAGTCCAGATCAATAGAATGGAAGGAGAAAGGCAATTGAAGCCAAAGAAACAGTCCCGCACGTCAGTCCAGTCTGATGGACTGAGTCAAAAGCTGGAAGCCCCTAGCAACAGAGCTGGGATTTAACAACTATGACAGACTCAGTCCTTCAATCTGAACAGACGAGTGAAACCCATGCCTGGCTGCTGTCTCCACCCACAATGGAGAATTTCTAGGGCAAGATCAGTTACATCTGTGTCTTAAAGGAATTTGTGGATATCACATTAGAGTCTCTTTCTGTGATTTTTGAGACCTTGTGTATAGCTTAAAGAAGAAGATTGAATAAAAGTAAATGTTTTTCCTATCTTCGAACTAAAATAAGAATCAACTACAGACTAGACACTCAAAACATTGCTACTAGGCAAAACTCTGAAATAACTCTTCAAAAAGGCAAATTATTTCCGGTCAACATTTCTGAATTAAATAGCAATATTTCTAATTCCAAAAGATTACAAAGAAATCATTTTGTTTCTTTGAAAGCTTTATATAATAACTTTTCCAAAGATTTGGCATTCCAAGCAACCACTTTTATGATTAAAAGAATATTTCACACAGATAAATAGTTTCTTTACAGTTGCTTAACAAAACTGGTTCACTGATTAGTCTTTTAAGTCAGAACATAATAATTATAATTATGAATAATTATAATGGGGTGCTGCTTGCTTCAGGGGGGAAACATATTAATCATTAATCAGAGAAAAAATAATTTAAGATTGCCTCAGTATGGGTTAAAGATAAGCTGAAGATAATGTCGGAACAAAACACCAGAAGAAAGAGGTGGATGGAGCATGTCTGTCTTATGTTAAAGAGAAATATGGAAGTCTCTAAATAGTTCTCGTTGTAATCAAGTAGCATATACAATTCATAAGAATACTGGGACATATATTCTTCATAATGACAATCTAATGAACTCTTGAAATTTTCCTTTTGATTTCATTAATACATACATACTTTCAAAAAGTTAAATACAGTAGAAACAGTAACCTTATACAGACTAAATGATCTTATTGTAAATAACAACCAATTCATACTAGGAGAACTTTTTAGTTGTTTAGCTAAATGGTTATAAATTATCACATGATTTATTTCATCTCAAATCTGAAAGTTGCAGCACCAGTGAATGGGCATTTTGATAGAAATGAAGCAACTTATAAAGACATACCATTTAGCCAATATTTACCTACTCTGCATAGGTAAATATACTTACTGATAGAGGGAGCTTTCACAGTTTTAATAGAATTGGAGGGAAAAGGCCTGGTTTCCTCAAAGGAACATTCAATAAACATATTAACAATCAATTTCAGACAAACGATGGAAATAACTTGAGATTGTACGCTGATGTTGTATGATGTTTATAATGCTTCATCATACTTTAGATACAGCAAGTAAGAAGTGATGATATTATATTGCAAAACAAACTTTGTACATTTTTGATATCTATTTTAAGCTATCTATTTTGAGGGAATATAGCCTTCCCAGAATGCAATATAATTATTAACAATATAATCAATCTCAGACCAAATATACCTTTGTTGGTGGTTGAAGTATGAAATAAAAATTGACTGAATATTTATTTTCTTTTTATTGCAGTTTTAATTGAAACATACAGATAAAAAGTAGATAAATCTATGCATAACCGACCATTGCATAGAGTATAAGTAATTTTTTGCAACTATAATTGGGACTGGCAACTGGGTCATTAAGCAAAGTGGATGCTAAGGAAAACCAGGAATATGCTTATGATCTTACTTCAGCTATCCTTTGCTTTACAGTACTGCAAAGATCACAAATGTGAAGGTTGTTTGCGAAGTTAATTTTCCATAACAGTTGTAGCTACAAACAATCACTACAAGAGGCAGTCACTAAATGAAATTACCCGAATAGTTCATATGTAATGATGTGGCCAATAGCCAAAATGTACTTCAATCCTGATAGTAAATTGGATTCCATTAATACATCTCTATTTGTCTTACAACATTTTAGATTGATTTGTTCAACTAAAGATGTGATCTTACTTTTGTGAGTATATGGACAATACAATTGCTATGTATTTATGCTGTTAAATTCATAACTGATTCTTTGCAAATTACTTTTGTAAATTAACATTTTAAAAAAAACAATCTTACATTGTTAAGCCAATATTGTAGCAGAGAAAGAAATCAGAGATCCTCTATAGTAACCATTCACCAGCACAAAGCAATACCTCAGGGAGGAAGTTGTCATATTCCTAACAGCTACAGAGTTGATGAATAAAAGCTACAGCTGAAAATAAGTAGAGGAATATGAGTAAACATAAGGGAGGAAATAACTTTAAGGGAGTATTAGTTTCTACAGAATAAGAACTTTTAGAGTTTATAAGGGTGGGCAAGCCTGCCAAGGGTAAGTGTGTCATGCTTACTGCATAAGAATGAAGGAAAAGGGAGCTTCCATGAGCACATTAGTTGTGCCCGAGTGTCTGGAAAAATACTGCTGACCCAGAGCAAAGATGCCAATAATGCTGGACTGACTATTTAAAGCATTTGTTGCCAGCCTGATGATACAGCTTGTTCCTCCTTTCCTACATGTTGATTTAATTTGGTGGAAGACAGTAAAATACTACTGTCAGAGATTTAGTTTCTTCTTGTTTTATCTCATATTGTTAGATTTTATGCAAAACACATGAAACAAGCATCTGATCTTTCCATCTAAAATAAAATTCAGATCTGAAACACAATCCATTTCTTTTTGCAAGACAAGAGTTCCAGCTACTGTTACAAATAATTCCTGGCTACCTCGTTGGTTACATCTTAAATCTCAAATGCGTATCTTATTTTCTAAATATTAATAGCTCAGAATTGCAAATTATTTGATCCATATGTGTGTTAAAAGTATTATATTTTCCACTCTGGAGTTTATTACCCACGATTTTAATTTCCAAGAAGAAATTAACTTGATAAATTGAGAAAAATCTATGATATTCTGCTCATTTTGTCTGCTTAATTGTATAGGATATAACTATGAAATGTACGTATATTTAGACTTAAGAAGCAATATTAGAATGACAAATTGAAATTCCCCTAAAACTTTAAAAAATATAACATAATTGAGATATTTCCAGATGATTCTCCAAATATATTTAGATAAATAAGAAACCTAAGACATTTTACAACTGTCTTTCAGGAGAGGAAGATTAAATTCTGACTGGTTATTCCATTTCATCTAGACCTCTTTTTGGATGTGGGCAAAGGTTTATTTATTCTGTTGATGATTCTAAAAGGATATTGGCATCCATTAATAGCAGAACAGGGAAATTAGTATAGTTTATTTTCTAATAATATTAAGAACAATTTAGATAATTACTAAAAAGAAACAAATGAAAATGTATACAGTAAAACTAAAAATTTAAAAATCCACAACTGTTAGTTTCCAAATGACATTTACTCAATACTCTAACCTAAGACAAGGTACCAATCTCATCCTTAAAAATAGAAAATCTGTATTGAAAAAAATACGATTTCTTTATTTTAGATTTTCTCAAAACAACAAACCAACAGGTTCTGGATTTTTTTAAAAAAATCTTCATCTCAGAATTCTGAAATAAATGCTAGGGTAGAAAGAAAACTTTAATTTCATTTTATTTAGCTGCCAATCAAACTTTACTAAATAAATTGTTCCTTAATGTTTATCAAGGCAGAGTTGGAGAATAGAAGGACTGGAAAGCAGGGAGAGAGAAGTAGAAAGAACATTAAAGGATGAGGTTTCCAAAAGGCCCTGTTGTGAAGCAAAGCTGCAATGCGGCTTCCCATGTCCACTGCTCCTGTCCAGACCTGTGCTCCTCCATAGCCATGGCGGAGACTGGGTGTCTGTCAGCTCCTGAGCATCTCCTCCTGGCTAGCCCCAGATCGAAAGGGACATCCTCCCAGCCCCATTTGATGTTCTAAGTGGATGTGGCTTAAGTCTCCATCCCAGCGCACTTGCAAAGAGAAGGCGCTCATAGGTGATTGGCTGGTTGGCTTAAACAGTGCTTTTTCTATTTGGGTGGGGTGGGAGCCACTGGAGAAAGTTAACTGGCTTTGGAAAAAAGACAGAATCCTTTCAGTGGTGGTTGCTTTGGGGAGAATGAAGGCCATCCAACAGAGCATCCTCAAAACCCCACCAAAGCCAGGCAACCCTGAGCAAAGCAAAAGGTGGCTCAATAGCCATTTGCCAAATTTGCTGCATGGAAATGTTTGTTTGAATGCAGGAAAGTTTGAAGGGGCCAGGACCTGGCAAGCGGCTGCAGAACTGCACCTCACTGTACCCAGTGCTGTCCAGGAATAATTGATGGCCATCCAACAGAGCATTTCCCATGCCCACCAATGTTAACATTTATATTTACAACAAATGTAAATTACATTACATTCCCTTCTTAGCAATAGCACTTAGACTTACATACCGCTTCATAGTGCTTTTACAGCCCTCTCTAAGCGGTTTACAGAGTCAGCATATTTTCCCCAACAATCTGGGTCCTTATTTTACCCACTTCGAAAAGATGGAAGGATGAGTCAACCTTGAGCCAGTGAGATTTGAACTGCCAAACTGCAGCTAGCAATCAGCTGCAGTACTGCACTCTAACCACTGCCTCACCTTGGCTCTTGCTAATATCGAGCACTAGAGTGAGTACTTAGGAGGCAAACAAAAGCAAAAGGTGTGAAACTGATTACTCTTTGTTGGTTTTGAGCCAGAAAGCACAATTGTTTTTCGCTAAGCAACTGCTTTGCTGGTCCCAATTGTGGTCATTAAACACAGACTACCTTTATAGGGAAATCTCAACTATTAATTTCTACCTACAGACACTATGTGACATATAACCTGTAATAGGCACAATTCAACCTGAAAATTGTTATTTAATTTCAACACTATTTTCATTTCATTTTTATCACAGGTTTCAAGCTGAGTGAACCTTGGTGAATCAGTCACTAAGTTATTTAACTTTGCCATTTTCTGATTTCTTGTTACTGGTTTAATACCTAATCCAAAAAAGTTCTCTTTCCTATCATATACTACCTTGTTTTGTTTTCTTTTAAAAAATAGTCATTTTAAAACTGTGTAAACCTTGGGAAACTGCTTTTAAAAGTTTCAAACCATTGAATTCTCATTTTCTGGTAGTGAAAATTGCTCTGGATTTTCTTCAGCTCACTCAAGAAATTATTCCTGAGAGAATGAATCCCGCTTTGTCTATCTTCTCAATTTCAGAGTCAGAATTAATCAAGTAAGAAACAGCACAGTAACATAACAAAGACTGACAAGAGGAATTTTCTGCTTACCAATTAAATAGTAAAGCAGCCAAAAAGATCAGGAGACAGCCCATAGCTTTGAAGAAAAGTGAGCTTTAAAAACACTTTAATATGCTGATCATAAAACTGGCTGAATATGCTAATTATGTTTTATTGATAATTATGCATGCTTAATACCAACATGCATTGTTACAGTACAATACTTTAGTAAATGTTCCAATTGATTCATATATTTCCTCTAACCTAAAGCAATAAAATGTGGGATTTTAATTAGTTAATATTTAATTTTTTTAAGTATCATTAAATAACTGTTTCAAGGAAACTTTATTTGCAGATACAAATGAAGTAGACATTTGTATTTAGTAGACTAATTGGGAAGAATATTCCAATACTCCCAAACCTCCATTATATCTGAAAGTAATTTGCAGCAATTTCTTTTGCATAATGATGCAATTAATGTGGATTACATCATTTGTTAATGTATATCATCTGTGTAATGTCAGTATTTAAATTATCTAAATAATGAAAATAATGTAAAAATAACATGTGTTGTTAAATTTAAGTTCCTCATCTGAACTATTTTGGATGTAAAAGGCTTGCCTGTTATTTTGGAGGGATGTCTGGACTGAAATTTTGTCCACTGTATCTGAAGGCTGCTAAATGGGAATCCATAAAAGGGACGTTGGTCTTACTGTGATACGTTCCTTCTCGTAGTGTAAAATGGGAGGTGCCAGGCTGGGATATTCCTTGCTCTAGCTCTATGTCCTGAGCTGAAAACTTCTGAAGATCCGCCTCCCTGGTGACGTCTCTTCAGTTTTGCCAGCGAAGCCAAAGCGAATGGTACGCAGTCCAGGCAAATGGTACGCAGTCTGAAAGATAGAAACAACATGCTCCACCAGGGGAGCCGGTCCAGGCAGCCACAGGCAGGGTGGGGCTGGCACTTCCCATTTTACACTACGAGAAGGAATGTATCACGGTAAGACCAACGTCCCTTCTCCATAGTGTAGAAATGGGAGGTGCCAGGCTGGGATATACCAAAGACTGGCCAGCCCTAAGGGTGGGAGCTGTCCTGAACTGACGAACCTGGATCTTCATGAACCCGCTGCAGTACTCTTCTCCCAAATGCTGCCTCCGCCGAAGCGAAGGAATCAAGTCTATAGTGACGAATGAAGGGAGTGGGAGTAGTCCACGTGGCTGCCCTACAAATGTCTTCCACTGACACCTGAGTAGACCAGGCCGCAGTTGTGGCAGCACTGCGGGTGGAATGGGCCGTTATCCCTTGAGGCACCGGGAGAGCCTGAAGCTCATATGCAGATGAGATGCACGTCCTAAGCCAGCGTCCCACCGTGGAAGAGGTCACCCTGTGGCCAAGAGTCGACGGCTGAAAAGAGACAAAGAGTGCCTCCGTCTTTCGGAAAGAAGAGGTCCTAAAAATGTAAATACGGAGGGCCCTCCTCACATCCAAAGTGTGCCAGGCCTGCTCCAAGGCATGCCTAGGCCGAGGGCAGAAGTCTGGCAGGACCAACTCCTGTGCTCGGTGAAACAAGGAGTTGACCTTAGGAAGGAAGGCAGGGTCCAGCCGCAGGACCACCCTGTTGAGGTGAAAAATACACAGGTCTTTCCGCACCAATAAAGCCGCCAACTCCGAGATCCGTCAGGCCGACGTGACGGCCATAAGGAAAGCTACTTTACACGATAGAAGATGGAGACTAGCCTCCCTCAATGGTTCGAAAGGTGCCTTTGTTAATGCCTGGAGAACCTTAATGAGGTCCCAAGTGGGATAACGGTGAAGAGGCGGCGGTTTTAAATTAGCCACTCCATGCAGAAAGATCTTCACCCTCGGATGGTTAGCGAGGGAGCCCCACTTCCCAAATGTCAAGACAGTGCCAAGCGCAGCCACCTGTCGCCGTAGAGTGTTAGTGGAAAGTCCCATGTCTAACCCATCCTGTAGGAACTCCAGCACCCTCACCACCGATGCTGAAGTTGGGCTCAACTGTCTGGAGGCACACCACCCTGCAAACCTGATCCACGTTGCCTCATAAATTTGCGTGGTGGAGGGCCGCCTGGCCGCCTGCATAGTCCTGATGACCCTGTTCGGAAAGTTCTCCCGCCTCAAGAGGCCCCACTCAACCTCCAAGCGGCTAACTGCAGTCTCTGTGGGTCCGGGTGCTGCACCGGACCCTGGCTGAGGGTGACTCTGTCCGGGGGGATCCGCCAGGGCTTGGCGACCGACAGGTCGACCAGGTCGGCGAACCAAGGCCACCTGGGCCAGTGAGGGGCCACTAACACCATCTCCGCCCCCTCCAACAGCAACTTCCGAATGATGGCTGGGATCAGGGGTAGGGGAGGGAAGACGTATAGGAGGCCCCTGGGCCACGGGGTCCGCAGAGCGTCCACCCCCGCAACTCCCGAGGCAGGAAACCGGGAGAAGAAAAGGGGAAGTTGTGTGTTCGCTGGAGAGGCGAAGAGGTCCACTACCGGGCGACTGAATCGGTCGACTACCTCCGCAAACAAGCTGGGATGGAGCCTCCACTCCGAGGGGTCCACAGTGGCTCGGCTCAGCCAGTCGGCTTCTACGTTGTCCGTCCCTGCGATGTGGTCCGCCGTTAGGGACAAAAGGTGAGTCTGCCCAAAGACAAAGGGTCTCCGCCTCTCGCATTAGAGGCAAGGAACGAGTCCCCCCTTGCCTGTTGATATGGGCTTTTGTCGTCGTATTGTCTGTGAGAAGGAGCACATGCTGCCCCCTCACCTGCAGAAGAAAGGTCTGAAGAGACAGACGGCCAGCCCGGAGCTCCAACCAATTGATCTGATGGGATAGTTCTAGGTGGGGCCAGCGGCCCTGGGCCACCTGAGACCCGCAATGGCCCCCCCCAGCCCATCAGACTGGCATCCAATGTTACTACCACCCTGTGGGGTTCCCTGAAGAAGCACCCCTTCTGGATGGCCCCCGTTGCTGACGGGGAAAGCTTGGCCCAGCTTCCCCCCTGACAGAAGGAGGGCCGCCTATAGTATGGGGATGAACGGAAATCCGTTCGCCTGCTCTGGGACGGGAGGTCCTTCCTCTTATCCCTCGTTTCTATGAGTAGGGGATCTAAGGCTCGGCCAAAAAGAAACCCCCCTTCAAAGGGAGCAGAAGCCAACTTCCACTTGTTCTTCCCGTCCATTCGCCAATGACATAGCCAAAGCATACGTCTAGCGGTGACTGACGAAGCCATGGCCCTGGCGGAGAACCTGGCAGCGGCCAAGGTAGCATCCGCCGTGTATTCAGCTGCAGCTAAAATTTTAGAAAGGTCTTGGTGGGCCCGAACATCATCTGGTGCCAAATGGCCTGTAGCTGGCGGAGCCATCTGACCTACGTTCTGGTGAGAAAGGATGCTGCAGAAGAGGCTCTCACAGCCCAGGCATCCGCCTGGTGCGCGCGACGAAGTGCCGTCTCCTCTCGCCTATCTTCTGCCTTTAAGGCGTCCTCTGCATCAGGTGGCAAAACAGAAAAAGAGGTGAGAGCCGCCACCGGAGCGTCCACCTTTGGGACCTCCAACAAGGTAAGCATGTCCGCATCAACCGTAAACAAATGGATGTCCAGACCTGAGGCCCTGGAGGGTAGAGCTGGGGCCGCCCACTGTTTAGGGATCATGTCCAGAAACATTCCCGGAATAGGAATAGTATCTGCCTCCACCGCCTGCTCTGTGAAAAGGTAATCATCCTGCTCTCCAGTACCCGAGGTACCAGAGAGTGCTGGGTCAGGACCCAATCGAGCAGTGGCCCTGGCTTTTGTCAGAAGTGGTTTCAAAAGGGCAGGATTAAATAACCCTTTGAATGTGGGCCTAGGTGGTTGGTTCTGATCCCCATCCGATATCTCTCCCTCCTCCAGGTAGTCTTCTGCATAGTCAACTAATTCAGAAGGGGAAGGGGAAATCTGCCTTTGGTAATCCTCAGAAGGGACAATATAACCTTGGGTCTCCACCTCAGGTCTAAAGGCATACATTTGGGCAAACATCTGTGACTGAAGCTGCATCCCTTCTGCAATGCCCTGCCTAATGGCCTGCTCCACTCAGGACTTCATGGAATTCTGAACATCCAGCTCCCCACGTCACCCTGGCGAAGGCCAGCCGCTGTGGGGGTATAGGTGGCTTCATGGCATCTGTTGGTCCCAGAAGGCCCTGGAAGCTGCTGGGGCTCGGCCTGCATCTCTGGAGACCATGTCCTGGTCGTCCCAGCCAAGGCGGGAGAATGGACAGTCTGAGGAACAGAAGCTTCCACAGTTTGAACTGATAGCTGAAGCGCAGGCACAGTAGCTTGAGGGGTTTCTGTAGCCGTATTAATGGCAGCTGCCCTTGCAAATTCTCTGTCCAAGCACATTGTCTAACTTGAGCTGTCTTTTCCTCAGCCTTGGAACGCCCAGAACGAGCTCTAGCCTTGGCCTTAATTTTATTAGCTGCAGCAATGCTGGCAGTTCGTGGCCTAGAAGCCGCCCTGCCCCTGTCAGGTGGAGGAGACCAGGAGCCCTCAGCAGAGAAGGATGGTTGCCTGTCAGCATCCCCCATGATATTAAGTCAGTTGGCAATCACAGGGTAACCAAAGTCCAAAGACTCTGCAAATAGATAATAAAAGAAAGAAAAAAATATATAAATAAAAATATACTGGCCTTGAAACGAATACAAAATGGCTCCCGGGTCTCAAAATGGCCGCTCTTCAACTGCCACAATTTAAACAAGCCTATCTCTGATGGTTAGAAGCAGTATCAGGTCAGGCCGCCAGGCAAACCCGCAGATATAAAATGCGCTGGTCAGAAGATGCACGCTCTCCTCTGCTTCTCATGCAGAAAGCCACCAGTGCTGTGCCCAAAGGTTGCCAGGGGATCAAAGCCACCTGGACTAAGTGGCGCCATAATGCGCGGGGATGAAGGCCGCCGCGACTTACAGGCCACCATTACTATCAAGTGTGCAGCGTGGCCCTGGCACCAGGCACAGACCCCTCAGCCATCGCCACTTCAAGCCTCCAGCCAGATTCCGGCTGGCGCGGCTGCAACAAACTTCAAACAATCAAAGAAGGCAGAAAAACGCCGCTCCGTTTCACAGCTGACGAGCGGTGATCAAAGGGACGCCGCGGCAAGCATAAAGGGCGCGCGCGGCTCCCGCGGCTGTCTGGAAAGCTCGTAGAGGCTTCAGAAGAGGACCTGGAGGGACCGGGGCGAAAGCCAGCCGGCTAGCCCCTCACAGCCGCCCACAAGATAGGGGAGGTTGGGGGGAGAACAACAGCCACCCCTCCCCATGCTCAATCCAGAAACTGAAGAGCTCCCCTTTGACCGGTACCTGGAAATCCAGTAAACAGAAGCTGAAGAGCAAACAGAAACAACTTCCAATAAGAAAAATAATTTAGAAAGTCCAGGGAATTAATTAGTACTTTTTTTGGCTCAAAGCTCAGGAGCTTAAAATTACAACCATGAGCTGTGCTGAGCTGAAAAAAACTGAAGAGACATCACCAGGGAGGCGGATCTTCAGAAGTTTTCAGCTCAGGACATAGAGCTAGAGCAAGGAATATCCCAGCCTGGCACCTCCCATTTCTACACTATGGAGAATAAAGGATCTATTGTACAAGTAATTCTTGCTTAGCAATCTTTCAAGGTTATGTGTAAAGTCCCCTGTTTGAGCTCCATGCCTCCATCACTGCACTTGGAGATGTACACGACAGCGGATCTTCTTGCGCTGCGAGATTCCCCCCTCTCGTAGATGTGGCCCTCCTCACTATCAAGGGCCCACCTCAAGGACAGGTTTTGGGACCCAGAAAGGTGGCATGTGAAAACTAGGGGATTGAGGGGTTTTCTATGGAAATTTTTAGTCAAACTTTTAAGGGGTCCCAGGGAGAGGGAGGGTCAGATTGGAACTTGGGTTGTGGGTATGGGGGATAACCCACAAGGGGGAGGATCGGGTCTGGCCGTGAAGCGCGGCGTGGGGGGTGGGGGACCCGGGGTCGAGGGGGGGTTAGAGCTCATCCGGATAGTGTTCTGAACATCAATACTGTAGGTGGGAGGGGTAGATATGGCGGGAGCAGGGTGCCATATCGTGTTAGGGGAGTGCGCACTCGCTGTCTACGAGTGGTGGCATGCTCCGGCCCCCAAGGCTCCACTCACCCCCCAGGTTGCATAGACCCTCAGGACCTGGGCCTTCAGCTGATGGTGTGCAATGCCAGGTCCATAGTAAATAAAGCCCCCCTCATTTGTGATCTTGTTCAGGAGGGGGGTGCGGACCTGGCAGGTATTATGGAGACCTGGTTGGGCCAGGAGGGGGGGGTTCCCCTCGTTGAAATGTGCCCGCCAGGTTTCCAAGCATTCCATCAGCCGAGGTCACAGGGGAGGGGCGGTGGGGTAGCGGTTATTATTAAAGAAGGTCTGAGACCGAGGGAGGCCACTGTTCCTCAGACGGCCGGCTGTGAATCCCTCCTTGTGAAATGGGGTCATGGGGTTCAGATGGGTTTGCTGATCACGTACCTGGCTCCCTGCCACGTGGCAACAGCCCTGCCCGAGCTACTCAACGTCATCACCGCGGTGGCGGTTGACACACCCAGGCTTATGGTCATGGGGGATTTCAACCTGCCGTCCGTGGGTGAGACGTCTGAGGTGGCTCAGTTCATGGCTTCCATGACAGCTATGGACCTGACCCAGTTAATTCATGGCCCTACCCACACGGAGGGAAACACGCTGGATCTGGTTTTTGTCTCTGGACAGTGGTTGAGGGATCTTGAGATAGGGGATATAGTCACCGAGCCCTTGTCATGGTCAAATCACTCTCTCCTTCGTCTCAACCTTCGAACCGCTGCATCCCGCTGCAGGGAGGCAGAACCGGTAAAATGGTTCCACCTCAGGCGCCTGATGGAACTTGATAGGTTCCAGATGGAGCGTGGGCCATTTCCTGAGGCTCTGGCACACGCCTCGACTGGAGACCTAGTGGCCACCTGGGATAGGGCGGCCGCTGGAGCTCTGGATCGGGTTGTACCTTTGCGGCCTCTGACCCGGCGCCGATCTCAATTGGCTCCTTGGTTCTCCGAGGAGCTGAGGGAGTTGAAGCGCCGGAAAAGATGCCTAGAGAGTAGTTGGAGGGCCAGTCTTTCTGAATCTGACCGGACACTAGTAAGCTCTCATATTAGGAATTGCCTAGTGGCAATAAAAGCAGCGAAATGTAGTTATTTTGCTGCTCTTATTGCGTCATCAGATAACTGCCTGGCCGCCCTCTTTAGGGTGACCCGCTCCCTGCTCCACCAGGAAGCGCGGAAGGACCCCTTGGAGGGTAGAGCCGAGGATTTTGTCCAGTATCTGTATGACAAAATCACTCAGATTCGGGAAGATCTGGACTCCGACTGGGTAGTCTCAGGGGGAGGGACAGGGGCAGGTCTTGAGAATGTTATCTGGGATGAGTTTGATCCTGTGACCCCTGAGGACGTGGACAGGATTCTGGGCAGACTGAATGCGACCACTTATTTATTGGACCCGTGTCCTTCTTGGTTAGTGCTGGCTTCCCGGGAAGTGAAACGAGGTGGCTCCAGGGGATTATAAATGCTTCGTTGGGTGAGGGTGACTTTCCCGCCGCCTTGAAAGAGGCGGTGGTGAAGCCTCTCCTCAAGAAGCCTTCCCTGGACCCGGCAATGTTGGTAAACTATCGTCCGGTCTCCAACCTTCGCTTTGTGGCGAAGGTTGTTGAGAGTGTGGTTGCGCAACAGCTCCCCAGCACCTGGATGAAACAACGTATCTGGATCCGTTCCAGTCGGGCTTCAGGCCCGGGTACAGCACGGAAACGGCATTGGTCGCGTTGGTAGATGATCTCTGGAGGGCTAGGGACAGGGGGTACTCCTCTGTCCTGGTCCTGTTAGATCTCTCAGCGGCTTTTGATACCATCGACCATGGTATTATGCTGCACCGGTTGGAAGAGTTAGGGGTGGGAGGCACTGTGTTGCAGTGGTTCTCCTCCTTTCTCTCTGACCGGTCGCAGTCTGTGTTGACAGGGGGACAGAGGTCGACCCCGAGGCCTCGCATATGTGGAGTGCCGCAAGGGTCAGTCCTCTTGCCCCTCCTGTTCATTTATGTGAAGCCGCTGGGCGAGATCATCCGTGGTTTTGGGGTGAAGTACCACCAGTATGCTGACGACACCCAGCTGTACATCTCCACCCCAGACCACCCCAACGATGCCCTTGAAGTGATGTCCCGGTGCCTGGAGGCCGTGCGGATCTGGATGGGGAGGAAAAGGCTCAGGCTCAACCCATCCAAGACCGAGTCGCTGTGGTTTCCGACGTCCCGATATAGTTAGTTGGTGCCATCACTGACTATTGGGGGCGAATCATTGGCCCCCACGCAGAGGGCTCGCAACTTGGGCGTCCTCCTGGATTCACGGCTGTCTTTAGAAGAGCACTTTACGGCCGTGACCGGGAGGATTTTTCATCAGGCTCGCCTGATTCGCCAGTTGTGTCCGTTTCTGGATCGGGACTCCTTACACACGGTCACTCATGCCCTCACCTCCTGCCTGGACTATTGTAACGCTCTCTACATGGGACTCCCCTTGAGGAGCATCTGGAGGCTCCAACTGGCGCAGAGTGCGGCCGCGTGGGTGGTAATGGGAGCGACATGGCGCTCCCATGTAACACCCCTCCTGAGTGAGCTGCACTGGCTCCCGGTGGTCTTCCGGGTGCACTTCAAGGTTTTGGTTACCACCTTTAAAGCTCTCCATTGCTCAAGACCTGGGTACTTGCAGGACCGCCTACTACCACCAATAGCCTCCCACCGGCCGGTACGCTCTCATAGAGAGGGGCTCCTCCGGGTGCCGTCGGCCAAACAATGTCGACTGGCGGCCCCCAGGGGGAGAGCCTTCTCTGTGGGGGCACCTACTATCTGGAACGAGCTCCCCCCGGAGATACGGAGGATCCCGGATCTGTGCACCTTCCGCCACACTCTAAAGACCTTTTTATTTCACCAGGCAGGCCTGGCCTAACTTTCTCCCTCTTTTTAACAATTTTAATATTTTAATATTTAATATCTTTTAATCTTCAAAGTTTAAATCTGTTTTAAATTGATTGGGGTTTTAATCTGTCTGGGCCAAACTATTTAATTCGATTTTATTTCTGTTTTTTAAATTTTGTATGTATGTATTTTATTGTTGGCTGATCACTGCCCTGAGCCCTTCGGGAGTAGGGCGGTATACAAATCAAATAAAAGATAAAGATAAAGTTATGACAACCCCCCCCCCTCAAAAGCTACTTACAAACTGGTTCAGGAGTTCCAACAGCAATACCCACATACAAACACAGTGTTGTGGCCCCGCCCTCTGAGCCTGTACCATCGGAGGAAGAAAGCTCCGAGCATGAGGAAGAGGAGTCAGCCAGGCCTCCCTCTCCAGGCCCCTCCCCTCTGGCATTGTCTCAGGTGCCGGCCGAGGGAGAGGAGATTAGCAGGGAGACAGGTGGCTCGGATCAGAGTGATGGAGAAACATCATTCCTCGACACACGCCTCCGAAGGTGTGATAAACGATTGCAGCATCTTAGGAGGC
The DNA here is from genome assembly GCF_059756535.1 of Pantherophis guttatus. Classification (NCBI taxonomy): domain Eukaryota; kingdom Metazoa; phylum Chordata; class Lepidosauria; order Squamata; family Colubridae; genus Pantherophis; species Pantherophis guttatus. The sequence goes on along the minus strand of NC_142070.1, from coordinate 63,608,893 downwards.
GTGCTAGGGATTAGAACTGAGTCACTGGACCACACCCCAGAGACTATATAATAGAGGGTAGTGGTCAGTGATCCTTGTGATGAACAAAACTAACCTTGGATAGTCACTAAAGCCTCGTTCGGAACTGCGGAGAGAAAGATTTATTGTTGTCGGACATTTGGAAGCTGAGTATTTGTCTTTCTGTTTTTCTGTGAAAATAAAGGCACTTGGCAGACCGTGTGTCTATCGCTGCCAAGTTGGAGATAAAGAAACTGGGTGCGTTCCAAAGTGTTTCCTTAACCCTCGGCTGGCTGTGTTTGTGTGTGTGTGTGGACGGGGACAGATCACACAGGAACGCACCCATGCTGTCATGTGACATATTCCATGACAACTGGCTCACCAGTCACATGACCATGATTTACAACATTTTTTGCCACTTTCCAACATAGGAATGAATAAATTTGCTTAATGATCATCTTGTTCACTTAACTACCAAAAAAAAGAAGTAAAAAAATCAGTTGGACATATGGTATCTAGGTTTTATAACCATAATGACTTACGGAGGGAATTCTAGACTCAATAGTCATAAATCAAGGACTACCTGTTTACTAAATTACTAACTTTGGATTAGCACTGTATAAAACAGATAGGTTAAACCCCCATGAGAAAATATAATTGTGGGTTTTTATATTAATAGTTATGGTTGTTCAAGCACACTGATGAGTTTCTAAGCAATTTTACTCCTGTCTTTTCTATCTCAACAAATACCGCGTTTCCCTGAAAATAAGTCCCAGCCTTATTTATTTTTTTTAAAAAAATACCTCCAAAAGAGCCACTTACTTTCAGAGAATGTCTTGGTTTTTTTTCAAGTAGAGGCGGCAAGCATAGGGGCCGACATGAGTGAGACCGCTACCAGTGGCCCCACTCTCTTCATCCCACTGTCTGCTTGCCTGAGGCCACAACAAGCCAAATTCTCAGCATGCCCGGCCTCCACTCACCTTGCGTGCTGACTGGGTCTTATTCAGATGATGTCCCAGTATGTTTTGGAAGAGAAATAAAAATAAAGCCTGCAGTCTCTCATCACCGCTGTGCAAACCCCAGCATGGGCAATAGCAGCTGCGCCTTCTCCCTTCCAAATCACACCGAGATGTGATCTGAATAAGAACAGTCTTTACTTGCTATTGAAATGCCTCCTGGCTCTTTCCCAAAGGGAGGGTGGCTCTTCTCTACATTTTGCCACTTTTCACAGTACATGGAGCAGCGGGCAAGTCCTGCTTTTCATTTTCAACATGCTCACCGCTTGCTTACAGCAACTGGAACCGCTGTGGACAGCACTGGCAGCAGGCAGAGGTAGAGGCACGGGGCCACCCATTCCATATCCAGCAGCCGCTGCAAACACATTTTAGGCAGCAGCTGCAAGTACATTTCGGGAAAGAGCCAGGAAGTGTTTCAATAGCAATCCCAGCGTGTTTCAGAAGGGAGAAGGCACAGCTGCTATTGCCAGGGATGTGATCTGAATAACACCCAGGCTTGATCTGGTATTGAAATGCACCCCCAAAAGGGGGCAACAAACGGGAAGGGCACCTGGACTTGCAGCGGTTTGATTCAGACTCTGCTGCTGACTTGGAAGGAGCAGCTTTTACATTTGCATAGTAGGTGTCCTGAGAGGTCTTACAGAGAGGCAGGTGAGCCCCTTATTCTTAGCTTCTCCCTCCACTCTTTCTCCTCTGCTTCAGCCCAGCCTAGCTCTCGATCCAGCAACTAAGGATGAGGGGCTTGCCTGCCTCTCCATGAGACCTCTTAGAAGACACGGTGTGCAAATCAAAACAAAGCTCTGTTTCCGTTTGTTCCTCCCTCCTCTCTCTATCAAGGGGACACTGGCAAGACAGTTCCAGGTGTCAGGGTTCCTAGGGAGAGAATGAAGTGGCCCCAGCAACCAGCGAAGAGGCACCCCTTCAGCAGCATGAAAAATCATGCTAGGGCTTATTTTCGGGATAGATCTTATTTTCGGGAAAACATGGTATGAGATCTAGATCTGGCCAGTTTGAATTCAGCAAACAATAAAGCACAAGTTTCAATACTACCTATTCTCCAGAAGTGAGAGATTCTTCGCTCATTAGATGGTGCAAGCAGGAGAATGAGGTACAAGGTTTGAACCTTGCTTGTTATGGGATGGGATGGGATGGGATAGGATTCTTTATTGGCCAAGTGTGATCAGATACACAAGGAAATTGTTTCCAGTGCATAAACTCACCATGTACATATAAACAATAGAACAATAGGTCATAAATCATAATTACAATAATCAATCATGTTACAAACAATTGATAAATCGTAAGAAACCAATAGTAGGAGAGATGAGATGAGAAAACATGAGAAATGAGACAGTGCTGTAGTAAGTATTCTAGTTATTTTGGCATTCAATGCTCTATAGCAGCATTTTGAAGGGAGGAGTTGAAATAGATTGTGTCATGATGTAAGGGGTCTGTAAATATTGTCTCAGTGCTCTTTCTGGTTCGTGCAATATAAAGATTCTCAATAGAAGGCAGGTTGGTTCCGACTTATTTTATCAGTATGGCTTGCACTTTATAATTAGTTTTTTGAATTCTTTAAATGTTTTTTGTAATTCTTGCATTAAATACAGTTATCAGGTAGCTATGCCTTTGAACCAGTACTAGAAAGTTATAATTGTAATTGTCACTTGGGAGAAGTCTAACAGTTATGATTACAACCTGATGAATGGAATTTCAACTTCTCTATTTTTCAGTTTTTCACTGGACATATATTTTGACTTCTACTTCTTCATAGAATTTAAATAATACAGTTCAAAAAGTCAACATAGGCATAATTAGAAATTTATTATGTGACCTCTCTAGCTCTAGCCAAGGAACTTGGTTTCATATTTAGCCACAAATTTGATGCATTTCCAGTATAAAGTAAGGATTGCTAGACATACTTCCAGCATAAAGTAAGGGTTGCTAGTTGGCACCAAAGTACAATTTTCATTCTTACTTACATGAGAAAATGTATATTTTCAGATAATTCCAGTTATCCAATTTTACATTTTTTAAAAATCACAGAATAAATATAGTCAGTTTATGACTACTCAGATTTTTACATCATTTGAAATAATTAAAAATCTTGATTTTTACATCATTTGAAATAATTAAAAATCTTGACTGTCTAAAACCGTAGACTGGTACTGTATTCTACTAATGCAGCTTTTGATTTCCCAATGTGACATGAAAACGGACGTTGTCTTACCTGAACGTCCCTTTTCTGGGCGCTGCGACTACAATCCATAGCTGGGTTGTTTCCTCATTTTCCTGATTCTACTGGGTGACATTTTTTTCCACCTTCTTTGTGCTGTGGCCATGCCCACAGATCCCATAATGCACCAGTCTTTCACGAAGGCACGACCACCTACACCAACGTGTAACAACGGGAAAAAAATGGTAACAAGGCACAACAGTCAACAAAACTGGAGCAGGAAGCCCTAAGGCGGCAAAAACAGGGTGGGAATGGATTGTAGTCGCAGCGCCCAGAAAAGGGACGTTCAGGTAAGACAACATCCATTTTCCAGTGTGCTGCTCCTACAATCCGTAGCTGTGAAATACCCAAACTTAAACCCCAGGGTGGGAGACTGACTGCTCCCGGAGTCCTGGTCGATATGGACACTTTGAAGTACCCTTCGACCAAAGGAGGCCTCAACTGAGGCGTAGGCGTCAATCCTATAGTGTCTAATGAAGGGTGTAACCGAAGACCAGGTGGCAGCCCTGCAAATGTCAGAGACCAATGCCTGTGGAGCCCAAGTGGCTGTGGTTGCAGCACTGTGCGTCGAATGAGGCAGAATCCTGCCCGGGAGAGGCCACGCTTTCTGTTCATAAGCTGTCAAAATACATGCCTTGATCCACCTGCCTACAGTAGAAGGTGATACCTTCTGACCCATGGATGCCAGATGGAACGAAACTAGCAGGGCCTCCATTCATCTGAAAGACGCCGTACGGCGAAGATAACGACGGAGAACCCTGTGAACATCCAGGGTATGCCAGTCCTTCTCGCGCCGATGTTGCGGGGAGGGACAAAAATCCGGCAATATGAGCTCCTGGGCCCGATGGAACCAGGAGTTTAAATTCGGGAGGAAGGCGGGGTCCAGACGGAGGACAACGGTTTTCGCATGAAAAATGCAGAGGTCCTTCCTGATAGATGAAGCGGAAAGTTCAGAGATTCTCCTGGCGGAGGTGATCGCTCGAAGGAAGGCCACCTTGTAGGACAAGAATTTAAGCAGGACGGAACCCAGAGGCTCGAACGGAGGTGACATGAGCGCCTCCAGAACCAGCAAAAGATCCCACGTCGGGTAGCGATGAACCGTGGGGGGACGCAAGTTCATAGCCCCATGCAGAAACCCTCTGATCAGTGGATGGTGCGCCAACGAAGCATATGGTGGACATCTAATCACTGTAGACAAAGCTGCTGTCTGATGTCGCAAAGTTGACGGAGACAAACCTTTGTCCAAGCCAGATTGAAGAAAGTCCAGAATATCCGAAATCTGTGCCGTTGTAGGGTCCACATGGCTGCTGGAACACCAAGCGCAGAAGGCGCTCCAAGAAGCTTGATAAATTCGTGACGTAGACGGCCGACAGGAAGCCTGAATCGTGCTAATGACAGCATCGGAGAGATGGTCCTTTCTCAGGATGACCCTCTCAAATGCCAGATAGCCAATTTGAGCCACTGAGGCTCTGGGTGGCTTATGGCCCCCTGGCATAAGGAGAGTCGCTGTGGAGGAATCACCCACGGCTGGGCGATGAACAGCGCCACCAGATCGGCATACCACGGGCAACGAGGACAGTCCGGTGCCACCAATAAAATCTCGGCCCTCTTGTCTAAGAGTTTCCGGATTGCTCGCAGAATCAGTGGGATTGGAGGAAATGCGTACAAGAGCCCGGGGGGGCACTGGCACCAGAGTGCGTTGTGGGCCTCCGCCGACGGGCACAGATATCAAGTCACATAGCGAGGGAGTTGGGCGTTCACGACACTGGCAAAGAGATCTACAACCGGCATCCCGAACCAAAGCGTCGCCTCCCTGAACAGTCTGGGATGAAGCTGCCACTCCTCTGGGTCGATCAGCTTCCTGCTGAGCCAATCTGCCCGAACGTTGTTGACTCCGGAGATATGGTCTGCTGTCAACGAGAGCACATGCCGCTCTGCCCAGGACAAAAGATGTTCCACCTCCAACATCAGGGCCCTGGACCTTGTGCCCCCTTGTTCACCTGGGCCTTGGCTGAGACATTGTCTGTGAGGACCAGGATGTGCTGACCTTCTAAATGGGACTGGAAGTGCCGTAGCGCAAGTCGAATGGCTCTCAGCTCCAGGAGGTTGATGCAGTGACACTGTTCCGATGGAGACCAACGGCCTTGCACCACTAGATTGCGGAAATGTGCCCCCCAACCTATCAGACTGGCGTCCAACGTCAGAGTCAGGCGGACTGGTTCTAGAAAGGAGGAACCTTGTCCCAAGGCCGGACTCGTTTACCAGCGCAGCAAGAGATGTATCTGGGGAGGCAGAGACACCTTGTGGAGTGAGTCGCTGCGGCCAGCCCATTGGAAGGGGAGGAGGAACTATTGCAACGGTCTCGAGTGACGCCGGGCCCAAAGTACAATCGAGAAGCACGAGAACATCTTCCCCAACAGTTGTGAGAGATGGAGAAGAGGTAAAGACCGGTGGGCCAGGACCTGGTGGATCAAGCCGGAGATACTCTGGGCGCGGTCCGGTGATAAGAAGACCTGCCCCTGTACAGAGTCTATTAATGCCCCGAGGTGTTGAAGCCAGGTAGACAGAGTCAAGCTGCTCTTTGGAAAATTTATCGAGAACCCATGATTCTTGAAGACCTTGATTACCAGATCCAGATCCCGCTGGGCTTGTTCTCTGGAAGACGACAGGACCAGGATGTCGTCCAGGTAACACACGACCCTCACCAGCACCATCCTGAGAGTTGCTGCTACGACCGCTACCAGCTTGGTGAAAGACCGCTACCAGCTTGGTGAAAGTCCTTGGGGCTGAGGAAAGCCCAAAGGGCATGGCACAATACTGATAATAGACGTCCCCATACTGGAACCAGTGCGCTGGATCCACTGGGACATGGAGGTACGCTTCCCTGAGGTCGACAGATTGAAGGAGGTCCCCCCATCGTACACGTCCAAGAATGGAGCGGAGAGAGTGCATCTTGAATCTGCGGTATCGTACCGACAGATTCAGATGCTTCAAGTTCAAAATGCCTCTCCAGCCCCCCGAATTCTTGGGAACCAAAAACAGGACCGAATAGAAGCCTGTGCCACGCTGGTCCAATGGCACTGGCTCTATCGCTTTGATGGATAGAAGATGACAGATATCCTCTCTCAGGAACCGATCCTTCTCGAACGAAAGGGAAGCAGGGCAACACATGTGTCGAGATGGTGGGCGGTCGACGAACTCGATGGTGAGGCCGGCAGTGATGGTACGTCGAACCCAAGCGTCCGTGGTTGATTGCTCCCATTGGCGGCAGAATAGTTATAGCCAGCCGCCAATGGGGCCTTGTGACCCGTAGTCACTTTCCCCTGCGAAAGGACTTGTAGCCTGCACCACGGAAGGGATGTTTGAAAGCGGAAGGCTTCCTGCTCCTGTCACGAAAACACTGCGGATCAGAGGAGCGGTCAGCTGTTTGGAAGAAAGGGCACTGCGTATAGGACCCCCCCGGGTCCTGAGGAGGCCTGAAAGGGCTGACGTTGCGAATAGGGGGTGTAGCGCCACTCCGGTCTGCGGAATTAAGTTGGAAGCACTTTCCACTTATCTTTATCTTCCACAAGCACCGGATCGAGGGCGGATCCAAACAGATTCGGGGCCTTGTATGGGGCTGCAGCCAGCTTCCATTTGGCCTTGGCATCGGCCCTCCAGTTCTTTAGCCAAAGATGTGAAGTCACAGAGGTAGCCAAGGCTCGTGAAGCGAATTTTACTGAATTGAGGGATGCATCCGCTGAGTATTCGGTGGCTGCCACAATTTTATTTATATCCTGATGTAAGCGTATCTCCTTCAGAGGCAACCTCTCCTGGAGTTGACGCAGCCAAATCAGCGACGCCCGGTTGAAGAAGGATGTAGCCGTTGTGGTCTTTATAGCCCAACCCACAGCCTGGTGCGTTTTACGAAAGGCGAGCTCCGTCTTTCTGTCCTCAGAATTGAGAGCGTCCAAAGAATCACTGGAAAGCACTGAAGAGGAAGAAAGACTCACAACGGGCGGGTCAACTAACGGCAAGGTCAACAGTCCATCCAACTCTGGAGCCGCATAATACAATCTCTTGTCCAGACTACTGGGGGCCATTAGGGAGTCTGGCTGAGACCAAGGAGACTGTAGGACGTCAGAGAAAAGTTGAGGGCACGGAATAAAGTCTTTGCCCGGTTTGGAAGACAAGAGGGCATCGTGAGGCCCTGACGAAGTAGAAGGCTCAGTAGGCAATGCCTCCGGAATACCAATGTTAGTTGTCTGGCGTGCTTTATGCAAGAACGACTTGAACAAGGACGGTCGGAACAATCCGGAGAAAGCAGGGGCATCTGGCAGCAGGCCCTCGTCCTCAGAAAAGTCGATGTCCTCCGGAGCCACCTCACCATGATCAGAATCATCCGAAGAGGCCGACTCCGCCTGGGCAGGAGACCTGGAACGATGGTGGGCTGCAGCACGAGAAACCGGCTGAGCCAGTTGGCCCTGGGATGACTGAAGAGAGGTTTGTTGGAGGCCAGCTGCCAGCAAGGAGGACAGCGCCGTAGACAGTAACGTCTGAAGGTCAACCTGCAAAGCCGGAAGTTGAGCCTCAGGTGCGCAAAGGCCCGCAGCTGTTGGTGTAAAAGACGCCTCTGGTTGGCGCAGCTGAGATGGAGCAGGCTCCACCAAACCCACCGCCGAAACGTCCGGCAAGGAGAAGGAAGCCCTCTTGGAGAGGCCCAGAGGTCGACCGTAAGGACCGCCAGCAGCAGATGATAAGTCACCGAGGGTCATAGTCGGAAGGCGGGCGCCAGAAGCCTCTACAGGAACCTGACGGGCAGGCACAGAAGCAGAAGAGGAAGCCTGCTTGGCCTTATCGCACTGACGCTCAAGCGCCTTGTGGCGTCGTAGCGCATCCTTTTCCGCTGCCATAGATTTTTATTTTATTTTATTTTGAATTTGTATACCGCCCTTCTCCCTGAGGATTCAGGGCGGTGAACAGCCAAGTAAAAACATCAAGTACAAATATTAAATACAATTAAAAAGACACATATAAATTTGGCCCCATTAATTAAAAACGATAAACAAAACAATTAAAAAACATTTTAAAAAGATGATTTGGGCTGGCGGGAAGCATGGGAGGATCTTGAACGTGCTCGAGGCACGGCCTTATGCTTGGCCTGAGACCTCGGTCGGCTGACCTCGTGTTTGAGGTTGGAAGATAACGAAGAATCCGCCAACCATAATGATTAATTAATTATTTTTTTTAAAGGCAACAAACTATTTACACGTGATTAGAGGTCCTAGCTATGTCAGCAGGCCGCAGGACTGTCGTGTGACCCTTCCAGATGAGACCTAAGGAAGGTCGACTATGGCCCAGGTCAGCAAAAAGGTGTCTCACCTAGCGGTACACCAGAAACAGCCAGTCCTCCAAATAGTCAAAGGCTATGGGCCCAGGAATGGCCGGTATAAGCCACAAGTAGCTGGTAATGGCGGTTGGGCAGGCTACACGAAGGCCCTGATGGTAGCCAAGGAAGGAGTCAAAAAGCCCCGACAAATTGGCTGCCCTTGCTACCAAGCAAAATGGAGTCCGCAGCAGTATTGGGCCCAAACTAAAATGGCGGCCACTGCCCACAGTAAGGATGGCGGCCTAAACAGTCATGGGCCCCACCGAAGATGGCGGCCATTGCCCTTGCAAATAAGGCACCCACTGCAGTCCCGGAGCGCCTAAAATGGCGGGCGGGCGAAAGGCAGCAGGAAAAGACGAATTCAAAATGGCGGCCGGGTGGTTGAACCGTGGCAAATTAAGATAGCGGCCGCAATACCAGTGATGATCTCCGAAGCTTCTCACCACCGAGCGGGGAAGAATCAGCAGCCTACGATCGATCCATAGCCCCCAAAACCGATCCCGCTCAACTCCTCCGCCAGAAATAGCGCTCCGCAATAATGCTGCACAGCTGACTCCAATAAGCAACAGTGAGAGCCCCCACAGATCCGCAGCAATGACAGGCACAACAATTCATCTCAGAGGCTGCAGGGCGAACCGTGCAGCGCACTCCGGAGCCTCCACTAAGGAGAGCCAATCAAAAAACTAAATGTAGAGGTGTGGGTGGGTATGCCAGCACACTGGGAACCCAACACGCACACCGGCGGCTAACAGCCTAAGAGGGGAACCGCTCCCAGGAGTCAGTATCCCCCAGCTGCCTTCCAATAACGAAGGAAGGAATGGGCATGGGATGGCCTGGAGCCCCAGACATGTCACACACACCCCGCAGCAGGCAATCCAACAGCTCTCGCTGAAAAGAATCCTAATGAAAAATAAAGTAAAAAAAAAAAAGGCCTAATCGCTCTAAAACCTACAGCAAAAGGCACGAAGGCAGAAAAACACACCAGTCTTCTCAGCGACTGAGTGAAAGACTGGTGTATTATGGGATCTGTGGGCGTGGCCACAGCACGAAGAAGGTGGGAAAAAATGTCACCCAGTCGAATCAGGAAAATGAGGAAATAACCCAGCTATGGATTGTAGGAGCAGCGCACTGGAAAACATTAGCAACATCCAAAACTCCTCAGCATTGTATATGTTCTGCCAGTTCTAAATCTATACTATTATTATTATATAGACAATTATAAAGAATGGCTAAGATGGATATTCAGATATTTGGAATAAGAATTTAGAATACTCAATACTTTATTAACAATTCAATTGTTAAATGTCTTAAAAAATATTAAGTCTATTAATTCTATAATGATTTTAAGATGGCCTAATTCAACAAAAGCTCATCTTCTTTACTTGAGATGGGAAATGTTTTTTAAAACTGTTATGCTGGAAATGCTATATAATAATGCAAGCTGTACTGATATGGGTTTCTTTTACTTTTCTCCCATTTGTTTAATAATCCATATGCTTGTTAATATGGTTTTGAAAGTAATATGATTTAAAGATATGAAACTCTAAATTCTATATAATAAATATGAAATTATTATTCGTTTTATGAATATATATCAAGCCTTCCTTTCATGATGTAAAGATCACGCTACCCAAATTTACAGACTTTGTAGTAATGTAATACTTTACTTATGAACAGTCTAATGATATAAACACACACCAATATTATACCAGGGGCTAATGTTTAATGTATTTCAAAGCTGAGCTGTTTTCCATGTGAATATATGCTCCTTTTAAATCTCCCCCCCCCCACACCTCCTCGGCAACTATACACACACACACAATTTTGTATATACACACACACACATTAAAGGAATAAGAAATTTTAAAATGATTAAGTTTTACAAACACTACTCCTCTCCAATCTGACAATCATGGACTAGTACATTTATTAAATATCAGCATACAGATATTCCTCACTTAGAGACAGTAAACTGGCAACAGCAACTCTGTCACTAGGTGAGAGCTGCAGCATCATATGACTGCACTCACTTATGGTAGCAGTTCCAATTACATCATCTCATCTAGGGCCATTTGTGATTTTCTGCTTGCTTTCCCATTTATTTTGCTTGTCAAAAGCTGGCAGTGACGGCCACCAATGGTGATCACGTGACTGCAGGACACAGCAATCTCATAACTGCAAGCTGGTTGCTGAGCATCCAAACATACAATTTTACAAACTGTTACCAAGTTGGTTAATAGTTACTTATAGAAAACCATGTCAGAATTTAGAAGACATGACATATGATCCATAGTCTTCAGTTATATTTATTAGAATATAACATATCTTATGTTCATACATGTATGAAGTAAATTCCAGTCATATTCTAATGAGTGTTCTCTGATAGGCTGATGGGTACCCTGACTAAAAAACTACTAGAACAGAGAAGTTTTATGTAGGGCTGCATAGAATTAGATATAGATTGTGATTATCAATCCAGATTCTAGAATCTAAAAGATATTTGAAATTCTCGTTATGTTTTACTGAAAAAGTAAATATAGTAGAGTTGTATATAATTTCTAACCTACAGTGGGAGCAAGAAGCTTTCAACTTGTAGACTAAAGGAGTGGGATAATTATAAGTCCACTGATATAATTTTTTCAGGCATCTGACAGGCTAACAGGGAGCATTATCTTCTGTAGCAAGATAAGTGATAGAGGGAAGCCTCATTGTCTCCCTCCTAATGACTGTTAACAAATTAGTGGGAGGGAAAGATGCTTCCCTCCTCCCAATGACTCAGCTCTGAATCTGGATTAAAACAAAAACAAAAACAAATGAGTATGCCTGTAAGAATATAATGCCTGAGAACTTGTGCAATTTGTGTCTGCCGGTGCAGCATCTAGTACAGGGGTCCCAACCCCTGGACCAGTATTGGTCCATGGCCAGTTAGGAACTGAGCCACACAACTAGAAGTGAGAGGTGGCCAAGCAAGCAAACCTTCATCTGTGCATGCATGGGATCTAGGTTGCGTGCAAAGCTATCCCTCCGCCCCTCCCACTCCGAGTCCATGGAAAACTGTCTTCCATGAAACCAATCCCTGTTGCCAAAAAGTTTGGGGACCGCTGAACTAGTAAATTTGTAGGAAACAAAATTCTTACCAAGCCCATAAACAAAGGCGGTTGTTTATTTGCATGTTCCTGATAATAAATATTCTCACCATACAAGTGAGCATCTCATATCTGTAGATCATAAACACTGAGGCTCCATGAACATTTAAAAAATGATATGGAAAACTGCTTCATAACAAATGCAAGAATGGCACCTTTCTTTTTTTTATTACAAAAAATGAGCTGCTTTAATTATTACCTTTAATAATAAGATTAATTTTTAATTCATTAACATTAGGTCTGTGCAACAAACATGAAGAGAGTACTTTACAAAGTACATTGTTATAAGAGAAGCACTTCTGGAAACATTAAAACAGTTCAAGATATTCAGCATGGTTGCTTCAAAACTCTTCTCAACTATCTCAATCTCTGTATATACCAGTATATGTACTTTCCTGCAAAAGCATCAGGGAACAAAGAAATCTTACAAGTGGCCATAGTGAGCTATCCAGAAACTGTGGCAAAGAGATGCTTTACTCATTCCAAAATGCTTTACAAGGTCTTTTTTTTTAAAAAAAAAAAATATTTTATTTCCAAAATAAAATGCAAAATCCAAAAAAGACAAAAATAAAACAATTCAAAAATGTGCATAAAAATAAGCTAACAAAAATACACATAGATTGTCCCTAGTGGTTGAATACTGATAAATATATTTCAACATTCCCCCCCCCCCACCTTATAAAACAATCTACAATTTATGACCTTCTACATTTCTATTTGCTAAATTACCTGATTTTAAAATATTATAAATATGAAAATCTACTATCAATAACCTATCTATCTGCCAAAAAAGTTAGCAGATAGCCTAAATGATAACAAGCTAAACTTCAAAACCCTATTAACGATCTGTTATTGTGTTTACTTGGCAGAAAGTCCTCAAACAGTAATCTATCACAAACCCACTGCAATCTTTATTTATGATCTGTCCAGGATCAAATAATCCTTGACTGATTCTTGATAATAAAACTTTTCCTTGAAATTATAACTGGGTTCTTTCAAATAGTTGCATCTCACTCCCCAAAGTAATAGGTCTCAGTTGAGAGTCTATCTCACGATCTCCTTCAGCTTTCCTAAAACCCAGTCCATCACACATCAGCACCAGCATCTCCACTCTAATTAAACCTTTTAAATTGATGCCCCTTTTCAGCCTTCTCTAGGAAATCCCCAATACTAAAAAAAAAACCTTTCAAATCTGTTAATAACAAGTTAATTAGTTTGGCTTTATGAAATGTTTTTAAAATTATTTTATTTGCGGCTTAAATTATGGTATAGTCTTACAAAATTCCAGATTTAAGCAGCTTCTATATTCTCTCATCGCTCAAAAATTGCACACACTTGAAATCTTTAACTTATAAATTCACTGATGGTTTAAAAGTAAATGATTTTCAGAAATTCAACATTGTGCTGCAATGTTGCCATATTTTTATATCAAGTTTTAATAGGGTTTACCTAAGCCTATAATAAAGTATTTCTATCCAGATCTAAATTGCAAATGGTTACTCAGACTAAACCATCCACTAAGGTTCTGTTATTATCGCAATCGGTCTAAAGAAAATGCTAAATAATTTTTCTCTTCCCCTTGTATAAAACTCAGTAATCATACTTTACGATGTATCAAAGAGGTTCATGTACATCAGGCAACATTTATACCTGTTCTTGAGGATTTATCTCTTTATCTATAAAAAGATTTATATTCTCAAAACGGGAATGGATAATGGATATTTTAAGGAATTTATATTTATCCACAAATATGATGATGATGATGATGATGCTATCCATTCAGTCAAGTCCAATTCTTAGCGATTTTGACAGGCCAGATCTCTCCACATGTTCCATTCTTCAACTATTTCTTTGAGTTTTTCTATGCTCTGGTTGATGTCTTCCAAACATAATGACTTTCTCCAGTGAATTTCCCCACACAACATGCCCAAAGTAAGCAAGATTCACAAATCTATATCTATATAAATAACAGTAATGCATTAATATTATATTTTAGCAACTTCTAATATCATTTATTATAAATTAACCTTGGCTGAGTCACACTATTTATAATTGAAATTTGTAAGGCTACTCAGAGTCACTGTTCATTCGGTAGCCTTAAGAAATCTAAATTATACTGTAAATAAACCCAAAGAAATAACCAAAGATAGTGGACCAAAGGATCAACCAGCAACATTTCTGCAGTATTACAGCATTTGGCTAAGGACAACAAAATTCTTATTATGATTTAAATTTAAGCACAGATTCTGTTTCCATGATTTAGCAGCACCAAAGTCTTGACAGTTACATTGTCTCAAAAGCAATTGTTCTTAAATTAGCTGTTCAGTGTCTTTGAATACAGCAATCTAACCCTTAATCCTCTGAAAAAAGATTATACATTTCCTTGCAATTCCATGAAGTTCCTGTTTACCAAACATATTTCTTCATGGCATTTTTCATGGAAAAGGGGGGGTAATTAAGACTTTTAATTGAAATCAACCATCTCCTGGAATCTTTCATAATTTTATTCATGAGAATAACCATTATACCTAGAATTATGAACAATTGTGATTTGCTCTCTCTGAATTTCATATTGTGCATCAGCATTTAGTTCTTTCAACATCAAATGTTAGCTTCTAAGAGCAATGTAGCTTCTTGAAAAACATGATTTTTTAAAAAACATGGATTAGCCCAAACCCTTAATCTAGAGGTGGGCATCACATGCTGTAACAACCAGTTCGTCCAGAACCAAAAATGTGAGCATGGGCATGCATGCACCTTCCGTGCATGTGCGCAGCATCGGAAAAACGGTGATTATATAGGATGAGATAGCTCTAGGGCAGATGGCAGGCCCAGCCGCTGGTCGGAACTACTGGTTCGCCCGAACCAGTCCGAACCAGCAGCACCCAACTCTGTCTTAATCCCCACCACTTGTAAGTAGCAATGAACAAATTGGTGCAAAATTCATTACTGAATATTACTAATATAATTTAAAGGAAACTGAAGTACTGGAGATGCATTCTGTTTGAAACCTAAACCTGATCTGGAATTAAACTATTTGGGATAATTTTTGATGGGAACACTGTCTTTACTGTTTCTAATTCGAAAATCTTTATAGATCTTTATCTTGACTGTACAGTTGGGGAAATCAGCAAACTGGAAAGACAATGTTGTATACCACAAGGGTTATTGTGCTCCTTCAGAATACTCAGTGAAGGGAATATGAAGGAAATGGAAATACTGAACTCACGAACTTATAGGTCTACCCTTAAATTGGAATGCTATATCCATCACAGATTTTTGTCAGGTGGCAATAATATGGAAGGTAGACAAAGTTACTTTAGCTACAATCACTTATCTTGTAAATGACCAACTGATTCATTTTGAATAAATAAATATAACCTGAGGGTATTCTAATGCTACGTTGAGTCATCTCTTCAATCAATCAATGTTAGTAAACAGACAGATCCATTACAGGCAAGAACATGCTGGTTTATGAATTGTTCTTTTCTCTGATTTTTCCTCTTAACTGAACTATTTTCAATTTCCTTCTTCAGGTTCTAACTAAATAAATGAACATGTGATTAACCCTCTTCAAAACTGGGAGAAAAATCTAAAGTTGTGTTCAAAATTAGAAAATCTTTATTCTCGTGAAGTTTTAACAATTTTTTAAAATTTTCTCCTGCATTTTAAAAATGTAGTTCTATGCAAGACAAGATCCAGAATATTCCTAAAATAGTGCTTACGAAGATGGATGGATAGATGGATGGATGGATGCATTGATAGATTGTAGATAGGTAGATGCCAAAATCTCAAAATATTATCACAAACCTTGTAGAATGATGTGCGCAGACGTAGTTAGATACTATTACTGAGGGCACAGGTATGAACTAAAATAAGCAGTTAATGATATAAAATCCTAGTGGAATGATGTCATATAGCCACAAAGAGTTGGCTTTTGAACAGCATAATTCTTGTACAGTTCAGTATATGACTATGAAAATAAACTGACTCAAACAAATTAGCATGGGGAGAATTAACATCTATTTCTGTTCTTCAAGGTCTTCAGAGAATTCTGACATTCCAACAGCTGCCCCCTGCACATCACATGACTGCATTTTGAGCGCTCAGCAAGCACTCACATTTACAGATATTTGCAGCATTCTACGGACCCATAATTACATTTTACATTTTTGCTGAAAAGGGACGTTGGTCTTACCTTTTCTTCCTTCTCTCTGGATAGTGGGAAGGTCCAAGAATGGGTTCTATGATGTCCTTTCTGCCGAGAGACTGAGTGAAAACCTGAAGCCACACCCAGGTGCCTCTCTCTCTGGCTCCAGTTTCAACGAAGGCGTAGCTGTGAATAAAGTCTTTTCGCGGGATTAATTGCCCTTGACTCTGGCCCAGTCAATCTGTTAGGGTGGGTTTGGACCCTCCCACTATCCACAGAGAAGAAATGTCTCAGGTAAGACCAATGTCTCTTCTCCAGTGTGATAGTGGGAGGCTCCAAGAATGGGATTTACCAAAGCCTACTGTTCTAAGGACGGGAAGACATCTGGGCCTCAGTCTCCCCCGTGGAATGCAACTTCGGTAAGACCCTTCTCCTGAAGGCTGCATTGGCTGACGCAAAGTCATCTAATTTATAGTCCCTAATAAATGGCGAAGGAGAAGCGCAGGTCGCTGCAAATTTCCTCAATGGAGGCTTGGGTAGCCCAAGCTGCCATTGTGGCTGCACTCCTAGTTGAGTGCACTGTTACCCATCTGGGTAAAGGCAGAGCCTTAGATTGGTAGGCCATGGCTATGCAGGCCCTTAACCATCTGCCAACCGTCAATGAGATTACTCTAGAGCCTACAGAGGATGGCTGGAAAGATACAAATAGGGACTCTGTTTTCCTATATTTGTCCGTCGTCCTGATGTAGATCCAGAGATCCCTCTGAACATCTAAGATATGCCATTGGCTTTCCAGGGCATGGGAAGGTCCTGGACAAAAGTTAGGTAAGACAATCTCCTGGGCTCGATGGAACCAACTGTTAATTTTTGGAATGAAAGGGGGGTCTAATCGGAGAACCATTCTGTCAGGATGGAATATGCAGAGGTTGTCTCCAACTGACAGGGCTGCTAGCTCCAAAATACGTCTGGCCGATATTATGGCCACTAGAAACATGACCTTAAGGGTCAGATAACGGAGAATAGTAGTCCTTAACAACTCAAAAGATGCCAACATAAGCGCCTGCAGTACAGTAGTTAGATCCCAAGTGGGATATCTATGGACCACAGGCAAACACAAGTTAGCTGCCCCCTCTGATGAATTGTTCAATCAACGGTTGATAAGAAACAGGCTCCCGCTACCTGCCAGTCAACACCATGGAGAGGGCCACCACTTGCCTGCAGATGGTGTTGTGCAAGAGACCCCTATCCAACCCATCCTGGAGGAAGTCTAGGACCTGTGGCACAGAATAGGTCAATGGTCTTTGTCAAGCACCAAATGGTGAACGCCTTCCAGGTGGCGTTGTAAATCCAAGCAGTTGATGGACTCCTGGAGGCCTGAATAGTTTGTATGACCCTGGAGGAATATTTGTCCTCCCTCAAGAGGTTCTCCCTCAGGTGCCAGTTGGTCAACTGGAGCCACTGAGGCTTCAGGTGGATCAGGACCCCATGGCTGAGGGAAAGCTTCTCCCAAGGGACCCTCCAGGGCCGTGACATCAGGAGACTCACAAGGTCCACATACCATGGATGCCTGGGCCACTGAGGAGCCACTAGCAGGACCTCTGCCCTTTGCACAAGGATCTTCCTGATGACTGCGGGGATGAGTGGAAAGGGTGAAAAGGCATACAGAAGGCCACTTGGCCAAGGGCTGTGCTGGGCATTGGTCCCTTCTGATCCCGGGATCATGAATCTGGTGAAGAAGCGTAGTACTTCGGCATTCACCAGGGAGGCGAACAGGTCCACGATTAGTCGACCGAACCTCTGAGACATCTCCTGGAAGATGTCTGGGTGAAGTCTCCATTCGGAATGGTCGCTCATGTGCCCGCTCAAGGAGTCCGCCTACACGTTTGTGGATGTCTTCAAGGAGAGATGGGCCCCCACCCAAGTACCCAGGTGATTCACCTTGGTCATGAGCGCCCCTGAGTGGGTGACCCCTTGTTGATTTATGTGGGCTTTCGCTGCCACATTGTCAGTCATAATCAGGACATGATGTCCCTGGACTAGGCTCTGAAAGTGGCGAAGGGCCAGATATGCTGCCCGGAGCTCCAGCCAATTTATGTTGTTGGTGAGCTCCGCCTGCGCCCAACGCCCCTGCACCATATAGGTCAGCAGGTGGCCGCCCCAGCTGACTAGGCTGGCGTTCGATGTAATCACCAACCTGTTGGGCTCCCAGAACAGATGTCCCTTGGCCAGAGCCGGCGATGTCCACCATCAAAGTGAGCGAAGAACCGATGATGACACCAGAATTCTGACCCATGCATTGCTTTTCCCGGACCGCTGGAAGGGAAGCAGGAGCCACTGCAGGGGGCGGGCATGAAGCTGTGACCAGGGAACAATGGAAATGCACAAAGCCATCTTCCCCAGCAGTTGAGATAGTGGGGCCATGGGCACCGTGCACCTCTCCCACACCTGATTCACCAGGGCCATCAAGCTGTCCCTGCGCTCCTGAGACAGATACACCTCACTCATGGAGGTGTCGATCATTGCCCCAAGATGCAGAATTCATGTCGCTGACACCAGATGTCTTTTTTTGAAAATTACAGAGAAGCCATGGGCTTGTAATATTTGAACTGTTGCATGTACATCCTCTGCCACTCGTGATAGAGACGTGGCCTGGACAAGGATGCCGTTGAGATAGCAATGGAGCCTGACCGGGATGGATTTCAGGTGAGCTGCCGCCAGAATCTTGATAAAACACCAGGGGGCAGAAGCCAGCACAAAGGGTAAGGCCCGGTACTGATAGTGACTTGTTCTGTAGTGAAATCTCAAGACCCGGGTGTTGGTCCTAACTGACACACCCATTTTCTGTGGGGACGAGAGACTCTAGGGATAGGATTCACTCTGTGCTCTGTGCTATAGACAGGGTTGTAACTTGAAGAGACGCCCCTCTGCTGACTCTCCCAGTTTCAACTATGACCTCGAGATGTCCCCAGACACAGCACCTGTAAAGACACCCCAAGGATATCCCTGGACCAGATCCCTCTTTAGGGTGGGGTTGGAGTCTCTCGTCCCCACAGAAAATGGGTGTGTCAGGTAGGACCAACACCCATTTTCCTGATAGGGGACTTGAGACTCCAGGCATGGGACTTACCAAAAGTCGTCCTCAAGGGCGGGCACCTGTCTGATCCCGGTCAGTGGCATCTCCAATACCCTCTGCAGGACCCTCCTGCCAAACGCAGCACCCGCCGAAGCGTAAGAATCCAACCAGTAATGACACATAAATGGCAATATAGTAGTCCAAGTTGCCACCCGGCATATCTCCTTCACCAAAGCCCTTGTCACCCAGGCTGCCGTGGTTGCAGCATGGGTCTTGGCAAGGATTGTACCTCGTAAGCTCTGGCAATAGTCGCTCAAACAACCTGCCGATTCTGGAAGAAGAAAGTCTTTGACCCATCATGGCCAGTAAGTAGGAGACAAAGAGTGCTTCTGTCTTTCAGAAGTCCTTGGTCCGCCAGATGTATATACACAAGGCCCTCCGTATATACAGAGTGTGCCATATGCGTTCTCTGGCATGCGATGGAGCAGGGCAAAAGTCTGGTAGAATCAGCTCCTGTGCCCGATGAAACCAGGAGTTGATCTTCGGCTCAAAGGCCAGGTTAAGCCGTAATACGTCTTGATCCATGTGAAAAATACATAATTCCTCCTTCACAGAGAGTGCGGCCAGCTCTGAAATTCTCCTGGCTGATGTGACCGCAACCAAGAAAACCACCTTAAATGTTAGAAAACTCAGGTGGGTCGACTGAAGAGGCTCTAAGGGAGCCTTGGTGTGAGTGCCTGTAACCCTTTAGAGAGACCCCATGTAGGATACCAGTGAACCATCAGAGGACTTAAATTGGTGGCTCCCCTGAGAAATCTCCGAACCTCAGGGTGCTGTGTTACTGCATCCACCCCACCACAGGACAAGACTGAGGCCAAAGCTACTACTTGTCTATGGAGGGTTGACAGGGCTAACCCTTTCTCAAGAGCCTTGATAGTACAGGGGTTTAGTGCATCCTGTAATTAACACAGCTGCCTGCAATTTCTGCTGGTTCAAATCTCTCCAAGGCTCAAGGTTGACTCAGCCTTCCATCCTTTCTAAGGTAGGTGAAATGAGGACCCAGTTTGTGGGGGCAATAAGCTGACTTTGTATTAAAAAAAAACATACAAAAGAATGAAGGCTATTGCTTAACGCATTATAAGCCGCCCTGAGTCTCCGGAGAAGGGCGGCATATAAATCAAATTAAAAAAAAAAAAGTCTGTCTTGCAGAAAGTCCAACAGTTGCGAGACTAAGACCGAAGTGGCCTCAATAGTCTTCGTGGAGCACCAAGCACAAAAGGTACGCCAAGTGGCGTTGTAAATACGCGTCATGGACGGTCATCTGCCGTCTGTATCGATCATATGATGCCCATCAAGAAATTCCGTTCCTTCAGACATCTCTGCTCAACCGCCACACCGTCAAGTGCAGCCACTGGGGATCTGGATGTTGTATGGGACCCTGGCTGAGGGAGACCCTGTCACGAGGAATCCTCCATGACATAGCAACTGACAGGCTGACCAGATCCACGAACCACTGACACCTCGGCCAATGAGATGCAATCAGAATCATCTCCGCCTTGTCCTGTAATATGCGACTGATCACTCGCGATATCAGTGCCATGGGTGGAAAAGCGTACCGAAGACCCTGGGGCCAATTGCAACAGAGGGCGTCCAACCCCTCTGCCCCTTGTGCTGGGAACTGGGACAAAAAGCGGGGCAGTTGGCTGTTTTCTGGTGATGCAGAAAGGTCCATGATCAGGACCCCGAATCGGAGAACTGCCTCCTGGAACAATTCCGGCTGCAGGCACCACTCTGCCTGATCCATGGTGACTCTGCTCAGCCAATCCGCCCTTACATTGTCTGAACCCGAGATGTGTTCTGCACGTAAGGATATCAGGTTCTTTTCCGCCCAACGACAGAGAGAACGCGCCTCTGTCATGAGGGTCCTCATGGAGTGCGTGCCTCTCTGTTGATTCACATGTGCCTTGGTGGCGAAGCACATGTTGTTGTGCAATTTGAGTCTTGAAGCTCTTGAGAGCCAACCGAGCTGCTCTTAGAGCCAATTTATGCTTCATTGGGCCTCTGTCTTGGATCACACCCCTTGTGCTACAAAGTCCTGACAATGGGCCTCCCAGCCTTTCAGGCTGGCATCCGTCGTGACTATGATGCAGTCCCGCACCCTGAAATGACATCCCTGATTCATGCAGTTGGACGTCCACCAATGGAATGACCCAATACCTCTGGCGGTAACCTTACTTTGGTTGGGGCCATGCTTCTGCCCGACCTCTGAAATGGGAGGAGGAACCACTGCAGAGGTCGCGCATGGAGCCTCACCCAAGGTACAATTCTGATGCAAGAAATCATCTTGCCTAACAGGGTTGATAGTACTGCCAGAGATACCATCCTGGCTGGAAGTACCAATCATATCAGCTTCTTGATGTCCTGCAGTCTGTCTGGGGACAGGTATACCTGGCAACTGATGGTATCTATAATCCCCCCCCCATGTACTAGGCGATTTGTTGGCCTGAGATGGCTCTTCTCCACATTGAGCGAAAAGCTGTTGGACTGAAGACAGCTCCCTTGAAGGGTCTCTAGGTCGGCGGCATTGCCAGGGTACCTGGATTGGCCAGCGTGACCAGTTAACAGGGAACTAAGCCCTGGTGGCGGGAATGCAAGGCAAGAGCTCCTGCTGCTTCCGCAATGCTGTAATAGTCAAATCAGCCAAAATGAAGTATAGAACCTATTCCTGTCCAAGAATGGAATTCCAGATGTCCCAACTGTCCAAAGACGTCTCTCTAGGGCAAGACTAAGTTGAAACTGGAGCCAGAGAGGCAAGTACTTGGGCATGGCTTCAAGTTTTCACTCAGTCTCTGAGCAGAAAGGACATCATAGAACCCATTCTTAGACCCTCCTACTATCACACTGGAGAACTGGCATTTACTTCTGGTTTTCAGCAAAATCAGCCCATAGTAAGCCATAGGATTACTTAACTACAACTGTGTTTGCTTAATGACCACCACAAAAAATGTTGTAAAATTAGGTCAATCATGTGTGTGATCTGCTTTATGATATGAGTAGGCTCCATTAGAGTCGTTAAATTGAGGATTACCTGTACTCTTCATAACTGAGGAATGCAAATGAAACACATCTCTTCAAATAGTTGAAATGGCTGTACCATTTCCATGATAGCAGCTGCAAAAGCTGGACCTGTCTCCACATGTGTGTTGTGCAACCACAGAAAAGGGAAGTAAAGGTGCATGCATTTCTAAGCAGAAGCCACACTGGGAGTCTTACAAAAGGTATATCTACTTTAATAATTCAAACAGAATCCTTTTTCACATTCCCACATGCTGGAAAGTACCTCACTAAAATGCTTTACATAATTCTCATATTCACATGCAAGCAAAATAGAAGAGGTTATCGGGAACTCAGTTATGAAATAGTGCATTTGCAACCAACCCTTTTCTAAACAATACTGAATAAAATTGATTTCCTAAACCAAACTTCAAATTCAAATAAGATCAAAACCATTTTGCAATTGTACAACTAATATATAAAAATATTTTTGTGCAACTAATTTTTCCCCAGAATATATGGAATTAGTTTATACAGAAAAAAATATGTTGATGTTCAATCAACATGTAGTACAACCTAGCAAAAGTTGTATTTTACAAATATTTAGCCCAGGTTGCTTTTATTTTCAGGTGGTCCTTATTTAATGACCAAATTTGAGATGGTGCTGAACAAATGGTAATTATGACCAATCCTCATTGGGTGCTCAGCAATTGGCCTGGATTTCTGATTACTGCAGCATCCCACGGTAATGATTTTTAACCTTCACTGCTGGCTTCAAGCAAGCAAAATCAGCAAGAAGTTGGAAACAGCAATCATAAAAGGTCCTTCTTAAAAACAGTAACCAGGGACTGCTGGAACTGCTATCACTAATTAGCATGATCACGTCATCACATTTTGCAGCTGCTTCACTTAGCAATGGAAATTTCAGTCTCAATTTCCATCATTAAGCAAGGACTACTATAGCAACAGTTGTAAAGTATGAAAAGAAAAAAGTGTGCAAAGGAAAAAAGCAGAATAATTGGGGATTTCACATGGAATTATCCTTCTCCTCCAAATGAAAGGACTGAAATTGTTAAAACCTCATTATTTAAGATATGAAGCAATTTAAAGATTAATGAAACAGGATCTTAATTATAATAATCTGTAAACATTAGACAAACATTTGAAAATCTATACAATTTATGGAGGCAAATTAAACAGAAAAATGCAATGTATCTTCTGCATCTACATTTTGAATCTGAATACATTTGACCTAGATCACACAACAAAGTTGGGCACTTGGAAACATTATTTTATTTATCTGAGAAAGAATAGATAGATCTAAATTTTCATCATTCAAATTCTGACCATCTACAAAGCTCCAGTCCAGATTTTTTCCCATGGAGATTCAGTGAATTTCCAAGGCAGCACCAAAGTACAAAAAGCAAAAAAGCCAGTGGTGGGATTCTGTCGGTTCTACCTGGTTTGGGTGAACCAGTAGATGCAGCTGCAGGAGGCTCCACCCACCAGCCCTGACGTCATCATGTTATGTTTTTTACACTCTGCGCATGTGCAGAAGGTCCTGTGCATGCGCAGAAGTGGCACACGCGCTCACATTTGCGAACCGGTAGCTAAGGTAAGTGAATACCACCCCTGGCCGCAAGCCCCAGTCAACTCCCGGGCCGGCCCGCCCAGCCTACCTGCCACCTTGGAAAGCCCCAATCGAGTGCCGACTCCCGGGCTGGCCTAGCTCATGGCCACGCTAGCTGTAATGCTCTCTCTCCCCTCCCCCGGCTGGGAACCGCATGGCCATGCTAGCTGGGAAAGCACTCTCTCCCTCCTGGCCGGGAACCACATGGCTGCACTAGCAGCTGAAAGGACACTTGCCCCACTTGTCAGGAGGCTGCTCAAATGCCTCTTGCCACGCACTGTCTCCTTCTAGAAAGTCTCGGTGCTGTGAGATGTGTGCATGATCTCTGTGTGTTTCAGGCCGAGAAGGAGACAACTTGGCTGAACTTTTCCTGCCTCGGAAGCTGCGTTTAAGTAGCAAGGACAGGCTGCAGCAGCTGCCTTCCGAACAGCTTCGGCCGGCCCGAAGAACAGGGTGGTGATGGCGGCAATGGGTCAGGAGAATGGTGGGACACATCATCGCCAACCTAAAGCTCGTCAGAAGGCCGTCCTCCTGGCTGGTTCTGGCCATAAGCGGCACTGGCACCAGCAGGCAATGGGGTGCACAGCTGGCGTGAAGAACAAGATGGCGGCGACAGGACTTCCTGCAGCCACGCACCCCACTGCCTACCGGTGCCGCTCATGGCCAGACCCGACCAGGAGGATGGCCTGCTGACGAGCTTCAGGACGGCGCTGTCATGACGTGTCCCGCCATGACCGTCGCCGCAGCAGCCTTGCTTGCTGTTGGACTCGACTCGCCAGCTCCAATGGTTGCAGCTCTGTGCCCCCACCCCCAGGTATGGCAAGCCCTGAATTGGGATTCGACAGCATGCTTTTCACTCTAAGCAGCCCGGACTTGAAAACGCATGGCTGGGGTGGAGGAGCCTTCCTTCTTAACAAGCTCCAACTGAGTGGCAAGTCTGGGGTCCCCGCATGGGCCCTGGACGTCCAGTACTCCGGTGCACTCATCTCTGTTTCCCTCTATGACCGGCCTTGGAAAAAGCTTGCCCTCACAATCACATGTCTGCAGCCAGAGCTGGGCTTACAGTTCTCATGCAGGGAATTCAGGCTTGCAGCAACAGTTTTGAGCTTGTTTAGAAGGACCGCTCCTCCATCCCAGCCATGTGTTTTCCAGTCCAGGCTGCTTGGAGTGAAAAGCATGCAATATGCTGCTGCTCCCGGGATTCCTGCACAAGCACTGAAAGAAAATTGGCCAAGCTCCCAATGCCTGAACCGGCGAACTGGAAGAGATTCGCTGTCATGCTGGTGAGTACGTATGGACAAAGTAGGCTTTTTGCTCCCCCAGCTCCCCATCCTGATCCAGTGTGGTGCAGAAAACGGGGCCTTTCCATCAGTCCTTCTCTTTTTTTCCCCCTAGCTTCCTTTTGCCAGTATTTGGCAGGCAGGCAATACTCTTTAGATGGGCTTTTATTTTGTCAGCCCAAGGACAGAAGGGGGGCGGGGAGGAGATTGGAAATCACCCTGTCTCTGCAGCATCAGTCATGTGACTGAGTGGGTGTGGCCAACTCGACATCGCTCATAGCAAGGTGCCGCCCCACCTTGCCATGATGTTGAGTTGGCAACGCCCACCCAGTCACATCCCCACTTAGCCATGCCCAGCCAGTCACATGCCCACCTAGCCATGCCCACCTAGCCACACCCACAGAACCGGTTGTTAAATTATTTGAATCCCACCACTGAACAAAGCCCTATTCTTACTAATGGGAATGGCAAAGGGAATTACAGAATTAAGTGACTGATATGTCTGTGTGTAAATCAGAAAAATCTTTGCAACAAAATACCAATGGTCAACTAAATATTATATCTTAAGTAAACATAACCTTAATTTGATTATCTCACTCTATTTCATTGTTACCCAATCTCTCATTTTGCAAAACTATGACAATAGTCTGTGCCCTGTGTGAACCAGCTTACCTAACTTTTCAACACAAAAAAGATCATTGCTGCGCATTTCCAATAACTATATCAGAAACTAAGGATAATTGTTTGGTTTTTTTGCTGTTGTTTCTAAACTTGTAAATTTTAGACACTGAAACCAGCTATTTAGCAAGTTGGATTAATTTTGTCCTATGGACTCAGCTTGTTGAATATCAAGATATCTTTATATAACAAAAAAAAATGTTTCTGTAATGTATTGTATTCAAGTGTGAGAATTTTTAAAAAGTGCCTGCAAGAAGTATAAATTAAGGAAAAATCTGAATTTTCAGATGCCAAGCTTTTCTTTCTATATTAATTGGTTTCCAACACATTTTTCTTAATTATGTCCTACACTGACAACCTTTCCTGCCACTTGCTCCAAAAGTCAATGGAAAGTAATAATTTCAGTGTAAAGAGTGGGGCATTTCAGACTTTATTTTTTCCCTACCTACTCTGAATTTTTATGTCCATCTCCTGATTGGTATGGATTTATTAGCAACTTCATTCATCACTTTTCTAAAGTATAGTTTGGTTGCTAAGTTACCACATTTTTTCCATTTATACTATATTTATTTTATAATTATGACCCATGTCTTTGCCAAGCTAATAGCTTTGGTGAGAAAGCTAAATTTACCTTTCTCCATTATCTATTTACAAGTTTACACAGCTGGATAAAAAATAGTCAAGTCCGTCCTTCCTGCTCTTTATTTGATCACAGGATATCTAAAATTAATCAGGTAAAGCTGAGAAATGACTGGTAAAAGGCTAACATTTTGCAACTTTAAAGAATTATTAACTCATGACATAATAAAAGTAAACATTTAAATATCATACCTTCTTTCTAAAACCACTACTAAGCTAAGTAATCTCCTTCACTGGAAAGAGAAGACTGTTGAGAAATCTTGTGTTTATTTTCCTTGCATGATTCCCAATATATGCCTTCATTTCAGTATTGGCAATGACATCCAGAGAGCATAGTTTTGAAATAATACTCTTACTCACTGTTTTTCCAGATCAAATACACACCACATTACTCCTTGGAATCCATTCAAAGATAGGTTTCACAGGCAAACTTAATAGCTAAGAAAAATTTCAACTATGTTGAAAGGAGGATTAGAGAGCTACTCTTGCATAACTCCATATTAGCATACTATACACTGCAAAGTGCAGAATAATTGTTCTCTAAAATAAGTTTAATTATACAAATAATATTGATCTATACTTTAAAACGTTTTATAAAAAAGGTGAAACTTGTATTAAAATACTTCATGAATTTTCTGAATGCTATTACTTAAAAATATTTTCACTGGAATCCATATAGAACTCAATAACAGAACTTAGTACAATTACCAATATTATGGTATGGTATATGATTCTTATTTATTTTCCAGGTTTACATATTAATTTATAAAATGTTTGCCAACATAAGAATTAATATCTTTCTTATTTATTAAAGTTATAAACAACCTATCTGTCAAGCTACATTTATTATAGTTAGACACAACCTAAGACAGAATATAAAATTAATAATAATACTTATAAAAGTTAAGTGAAAATAAAAATATAAGATACAATAAGCAAGCTAGATCCTTTCTACAAGTTTACTTGAGCAGTATCTGTTATATTGTACCTCTCACTGGAATCCTTTTCCTAGGGCAGGTGGTAGTAAAACCCTGACAAACATAATTCAGCTAGAACAGTATTTCTTAAAATGTGGTCCAAAGAGCCCTGGAGTTCCTATAATTCCTCAATCAATCAGAATAGATCTGGAAGGGACTTTTGATGTCTTCTAGTCCAGCCCCCTGCTCAAGCAAGAGACCCTATACCATTTCAGAATATTGACTATCCAGTCTCTTCTTTAAAACCTCAAGTGATTAAGCACCCACAACTTCTGAAGGCAAGCTGTTCCGCTGATTAATTGTGGAATTAATAGGAAGTTTCTCCTTAATTCCAGGTTGCTTCTCTCCTTGATTAGTTTCCATCCATTGTTTCTTGTCCTGCCCTATGATGCTTTGGAAAATAAATTGACCCCCTCCTCTTTGTGGCAGCCTCTCAAATACTGTTATCATGTCCCCCCATGTCCTTCTTTTCTCTAGAATAGCCAAACCCAAATCCTGCAACCGTTCTTCATATGTTTTAGTCTCCATTATCTAAGTTGCTCTTCTTTGCACTTTTTCCAAAGTCTCAACATCTTTTTTGTAATGTGGTGACTGAAACTGGATGC
Organism: Pantherophis guttatus; assembly: GCF_059756535.1. Classification (NCBI taxonomy): domain Eukaryota; kingdom Metazoa; phylum Chordata; class Lepidosauria; order Squamata; family Colubridae; genus Pantherophis; species Pantherophis guttatus. Next base: position 63,581,044 of record NC_142070.1, on the reverse strand, counting down.
AGTATTCCAGGTGTGGTCTTACTAAGGCTTTATAAAGCAGTACTAATATTTCACGTGATTTCAATTCTATGCCTCTATTTATACAACCAAGGATTATATTAGCTCTTTTGGCTGCTGCCACACACTGCTCGCTCATGTTTAAGTTCGTCCAATAGGACTCTTACAACAGTTCATTTAGTGACCATGCAAAGTTACAATGGCACTAAAATAAATTACTTATGTCATTATGTTTTTCACAGTTACGACCTTTGCAGCAACCCCCATGACCACGTGATCAAAATTCAGATGCTTAGCAGCTGGTTCATATTTAGGACAGTTGCAGTGCCCCAGAGTCATGTGATCACCTTTTGTGACCTTCTGACAAGCAAAGTCAATAGGGAAACCAGATTCACTTAACAACCAGGTTACTAACTTATAAACTGCAGTAATTCACTTAACAACTTAACACTTTAAAAAGACAAGAAAGGTCGTAAAGTGGAGCAAAACTCACTTAACATCTCATTTAACAATAGAAATGTTGGGTTCAATTGTGACATAAGTCAAGGATTACCTGTACTCACTGATTCAATACTATTTTATACAATTCAGTAAATAAATATGGTATAATTCTACCAATTTCAATTTTTTTAAAAAAAATTATCCAAGCACATCCTACATCAAACCTTACTCTTTGAATTCATATCTCTATACGGTATTTAAAGGTGTTGTCCTGAAACATTCATTCCCAGTACAATTTAAACTATGGAGCATATCACAGCTACTATGTGTATTATTTTTATATTACACATTTCATGTATTTTATCTATTTTATTGTAAATCACTTAGAATCCTGTATGTGAGAGGCTATATAAATTAAATAAATAAACAAAACAAAAATATTTTTAGAATGTTGATGACATACAAAAAGTTGAAAATCAATGCTACTAGATCAGTAAAATTAACACTTTTTAAACAGTTTTGCAAGATGAAAATATGGTCTGTAATTACTTGAGATATTCAACTGTATCTTCATTACTTTGTCATGAATTTGGAGGTTTACATATTGTTCTTAATACCATTTCGCCCAAAATAAGACACCCCTTGATAATAAGCCCAATCGGGCTTTTGAGCGCATGGCAATAAGGCCAAGTGCTTGTTTCAGGGTTATAAAAAATATAAGACAGGGTCTTATTTTCGGGGAAACACAGTACTATTTAGGCATAGTAATTGTAGGCTATTTTAATCTCATATCAGATTTAATTTTCAAGTTGAAGGTAATATCAGAAGTAACAACACAAACTTTAAATGAAGATCAACTTTAGAAGCCATCCATCTCTCACTGTTCTTACTTCCCCCTGCCAGAAACAACTTCACATTCTTGCAATGCTTCCCTAATTTTCCTAGTTTTCATAAGGAAAAACAGAAAAAATTCTTCTCTACCAAAAAAACTACTACATTTTACTTTACTTCAAACTATAAAACTGTAATTGAAACACTGGTATAGATGAGCAATAAGACTGCTTGTCCTTGATGAGAAATTCTGATTTGCTTGTTATTTCTGAATCAGTCTTACAAAGAAAGACTGGATTTACCATGTTTCCCCAAAAATAAGACCCTGTTTTTTATTTTTTGCCACCAAAAATAAGGCATCAGGTCTTATTTGGGGGGGGGGGTGTCATTCACTGACTCAGCTCATTTGCGCGCATCGCCCCCAGCCTCCTTTTCACTGTCAGAGGCCTTCATGAACTTCTTTGGCCAGCAAGATCAGCAAGGCTTTCCTGAAGGCCTCTGCAGTTGATAACAGAGCTCCAGATTGATCCGAAGTTATCAGCTACAGAGGCCTTCAGTAAAGTCTTGTTGGCTGCAGAAGAAATGGGCTGGCAAGGCGGATGTCAGTGTGTGTGAGGTCTGGCTGCAACTGTCCAAAGGTAAGTAGTACGGCAGCTCCATCCCCATCATACCCACAGTAGCTTAATTTTTACCCGTGTATTCTGGAGTGGGCAGGGTCTTAATTAGGGCTTATTTTGGGATTAGGGTTTATATTGGGTGTGTAAAAGTCAAGCTAAGACTTACTTTCAGAGTAGGTCATATTTTCGGGGAAACACGGTAGGAACTTCAGGGTCAGCTATGGGACTGAAATAACCTTTGGTAGTTTCATGGATAATATTTAGTTGGAAATCAACAGAACAATGAAGCAACTTGCAGCAAAGCAGACACTTAATAAAATTATGAACTTTACAACAATGGAGCTAAGATGAAATATACGAATATATACAGTGATGTTACTGTCTTTTACATTACAAGCCAGATCCACATACAACCTTCCAAAATATTCCTCCCCAGGCTTGAACTGGCACTTTGATTGGGTGGATCTAGCTATTTACCTAGCCTTCTGGTAACTTACCAAAAGAAGGAAGAGTCCTTTCTCCTTCATCAACCTGTCTTTTCTTTTAACAGGGCTGGTGCTGAGCCTTTAAATCCCATAGGAAAAGTAGCTGGTCCTCAGAAGGAGAATGTTTACTCTTTCCATATGATGTTTAACATGACCTTTTCAGCTGTGCATAATCTTGATCAAACAATTTCTATGCTTTACACCCAAAAGTGTTGCTTTTTTTCTTTGACAAAAGCAGATTTCAAATTAAAAATTAACAGATCATGCAAGTATAATTACGGTATTTGTTGTCCAGGTGTGCATGAATATCTAAGGTTTCTAGAGCTGTCAGCCATTTAACAATTGATGTTTCTTCACACAATATAGGGTTAGACAGGTATTTCTTCATTCCATATCCCATCCCTTATCTATAAGCAAATCTATACAACAACTTTCCAATCCTGGTGTCAGAAAAACATACATAAAAAGGGTTGCCAGAACATTGCAACAAAATATTTTCTTTTAATATTGGTCAAATAAACTAACTTTATATTGCTTCCTTTTATTTCTAAATCTTAATGTTTAATTGAATCAAATATTTTCATAGAATTTTATTTCTCTTAATTTCTTCTTTATCCCATCACACAGATTTGTTCAAGGGTTTAACAAGTCTCTTTTGTACTTCTAGTAAGTAAACATTTTCTAGGTCATTCATTTGGTTTATCATTTGTTTTCCCTTTTAATTTTGAAAACTTCAACCAGGGTTGTTGTTTTTTGTATAACTAGTAAAGCATCTTATTCTAAATCATTCTTTTGGCCCATCATTTTTAGTTCCACATTTGGTACTTTTCTGTTTTATCAGATAAAATTTGTTCCATATATGTCAATCTTTCATTAACACTAACTGGTATACAATGTTTAACACTTTTAAAATATTTTTGTTTCTAATTTCTAATTTGTGTTTCTAATTTCTTTAGTCTGTTCTTTTCCCCCCTAAAAACCACACTCTTATTATTAGACATAGCAATAGCACTTAGACTTATATACTGCTTCACAGTGTTTTACAGCCCTCTCTAAGCGGTTTACAGAGTCAGCATATTGCCCCAGCAATCTGGGTCCTCATTTTACCGACCTCGTAAGGATGGAAGGCTGAATCAACCTTGAGCCTGGTGAGATTTGAACTGCCAAATTGCAGGCAGCTGGCAGTCAGCAGAAGTAGCCTGTTGTACTGCATTCTAACCACCACAGTTCTTACATAGTATACATAGTATAATAATACATAGTATTATTGAAACCATTCTTGCTTAAATTGGTTCTTAAATTAAACTTCTGTGAATATATGCTGTTAATTTTGCATTTTCTCTAAGTTTAAGTCCCAGTCTGATATCTTCAGTCATGTGTCTCTTTTCCAATATTGTGCTGAATTTATCCTGCAGCTGTGAACATGAATCTTAGTAAATTGGATTTTTAAAAGAATACATTTTAGAATTATGCCTAGTAGGAATACTTCATTTCAAATTTGATTTCTAAAAATTTTCTGAATAGTGCTGTGCTGTTTCTTTCCAGTATTTTTTATATTTCTATCATGTATCATAAAATATTCTTTCTAATGGTATTTCCATCATTTATTACCAGATGATTAGCTATGTTGTCAATATGAAAAAGTTGAATATAATCTATAAAACATTTTATACCAATTTTCTTTTAAATTTTAACCTGGCTTAAACATTATAGATTTGTTCCATAATTCATTGTTCTGTGGCTATTCTAAATTTTGCATCCATTTTGATTCCTAATTTAGGTTCTTTTTATTTTTTATCTGTGTTTTGTTATGTATCTTTCTACACCACTTTAAAATTGCAGCAGAGAACAAATTACTGAACACCAAAAGTTTCTCATTTAAAAAAAAATCAGACTAATATGTAAAAAAATAAAAAGAATATTTTTTTTAACTTCAATTAACAAAGAAGCACAAATCATCTCATCACTTGGTTTTGCAGCCTCTTGAGAGAACATGTATGTGCATAAAAATGGAATGTTGCTCAACCAAGATCTGAGGTTATATACTAAAATAATTCATGAATCTGCCAACACAAATATTTATCATATATTCTAATCAGTTATCTGAAGTTCAACACTTGTGAGTTGCTATTATCCAACTTTCAGCAGGGAATGCAGTCTAAGCAAAAGAAGCATCCCAATAGCAAAATGGGGGTGAGGGGGTGGGTTTCCCCCTCACTTTGCCTTTTTAATAAAACTTGGGTTTATGCATACAAACTTTATTTATTTATTTAAATTTTGCCGTCCATCTCACTGTGGGGCTATGCTGAGTGGCTTACAACAATAAAATGGAAAAGAATGTTTTGAAAATGTAAAGATAACACTAGTAAAACAATAAAAATAAACATTGGAAGTATAATAATATGAAATTAAACAGATAGGCAGAGGGGAAACAGGAAATACATGGGGGGTGTCAGAAAGTTAGTCCAGCAGCCACTGTCAGTGAGGTACTCCCCTATTGGATCCCCAGGCCCTTACACAAGGATAGGAGAGTGGGGGGCAAGCCTCATCCCGGGGTGTGTGTGTGTGTGTGTGTGTGTGTGTGTGTGTGTAGGCAGAATATTCCCAGAAGCTGGCAGTACAGTAGAGAAGGCTCTCCTCCAGTCAACAGTTCCTTGAATCACTTTACTGCTTTGCACTGCTTTTGCAAAATTAGTATTTTAATAATACCAATTCATAATTATCTTCCAAAATATCAATTACTATTCTCCAAAGACTGCAACAAAGATATGAGACTAGGATAGCTTCTTACAAAAGAAAAAATAAATCTAGAAACAGCTTCCAACAGGTTGCTGAAGTATTAGTAGGTTGCTGAGATATCTGCAGGTTGCCTCCATACTACAGCATGAAGCTTAATTATTCATTAATTGTGCTTACAGTATGTTATCATGGCATACTGATTAAATGTAACTTAGGACATAGAAAACAGTAAACAGTATATGTGCAGGTAATCTTACCACAATTGGGACTGAAATACCACTGCTAAGCAACGTGGTCATATTGTGTGTATGTCACATTATCATATGAGTTAGGCACAGCAATCCCCTCACTTTCCATTGCTGTCATTCATCAAATTCCACAAGTTGTTAGCTAAGGACACATTCCAATCCTAGCAATTTCGATTTGGTCCAAGCCTTGGTTCTTCCAAGGCAAGGGACTGCCTCCCCTTCAACTCCCCCCAACTGCCTATTCTCTCCCATCTCTGCTCTTCGGGCCACCCTGCACTGTGCCTTGCAGAGTGGCAAACAGCCCTATAATCACAGGGCCTTGGCGCTGCTTGTCATGCTGTCAGCTTCCGCTTTTTCACTGCTTGCTTGCTCGGCTGCCATGAAACGGGGGGAGCAGGGAGCTATTGGAATGTCTGGGAGGGGGGAAGTGAGCTGGTGGAGAGGAAAAGAGAAAGTTTTCTTTGAAGCTGATAACAACTCAAGGTCGACCATTGTGGCATAGCAGAAGGATGGCACCATCGGACGTTGCACCCCACATGACCCCTGCGGGGAATGTGGATTGGATAATTTTCGCTGGACGGTTGGGGGAAGGATTTTGGAGATGCTTTCTATATGTAATTTTCACGCCTTTTGCTTCAGACCTTGCTTTTCTTTGGTTGCATTCAGTTCATACTCAGTAAAAGTACCTTTCTCTATGAAAATGGAGTCGGGGGTTTTCTTTCTTGAGTATTAAAAAGAGGCACACCTGACACATGCTGTGCTTCAGGGACTTTTTGGCACACCATGATTCTGGGGCTGCAAGAAGGCCCTGAGAAACAACGAAGCATGAAGCTGTCCCTGGAAACCTATGCTGCCCCAGCCGGGCAGTGTGATGCAAAGTGCCATATTCCAGGTAGCCCCAACAGTATGGCAGAAAGCCACAGAATCTTGCTCAGCCACCCAGTCCAGTCCCAGCCACAGTTACTCTCATCATCCTGTACCCTGAGGCCTCTGCCCCGCTGCTTTCTGCCACACCAACTGACCTTTACCATCTTCTTGCTTCCGCTGCTGATGAGGTATGCCAGCCCTATCCCTTTACAAAGCAGCTGTTGGCCATGTGAGGCCATCTTGTAGGTATTGCACAGAAACTGTTGTGTGTGTCCTTGGAAGGAAAGCCTCATGGAGCCAGCAGCTGCCTCACAAAAGGCCAACTGGACATGCTTGGTCAGCAGTGGAAGAAGATAGCAAAGGTCAGCAAAAGCGGCAGAGGCCACAGAGTGCAGGGGGCCAGAAGTTCATAGATGTGTGGTAGATAGGTGGGTGGGGAAAGTTGAAGTGCCCCTGCAGTTTTAATAGTGGGTCAAGGACCTGAATTTTGATTACATGATTGTAGGGGTGCTGCAATAGTCTAACTTCAGAAACTGGTCATTCATTCAGTGCCTTGGTCTCCCTTATTATCGCCATTATATCATTACCGGAATACATATAAAATGATCACTGGTTAATAACTACCAGAATAAACAGCTTTCAAGATCTTTGGAATGTTTCATGACAACTCCTCTTTCAATTGAATTTTCAGTTTCAACACTATTATGAAATCCAGTGAATTAATGATTCCCAATAGATATGAAGGTTGCAAAAGAAATGCAACTTAGTTTTTTCTAAAGAGTGACACAAATCACCTGTTAATAGACAAAATGTAACACCATTTAGGGTACCGTTACACTATTATGAAATGGTAATAGTCACAACATTGAAAATATTCTCTATTAAAATTCAAATTAATAGCCCAACACTGCAGTGCTTCATTGCTCTTTGTACAAAAGACTCCTGACATCACTTTTCCTGTCATCTTTTCTTGTGACTTTCTATCTCATGTTTTCTTCCTTTCTGTCAATCTATAGCATGCAGGTATTGCATTCATTTTAAATCCTAACATTCATAGTAAGTTCTACAGTAACTCCAACCACAACTATTTTTGTTCTTTCCACACCATTCACTGTACAGATGCTCTCTCCAATATATCATATTGTGCAATATTATGCCTTAATTTATTATCCACTTCCTTCTCATACAACGTTTCTATTTCTGTTGTTAATTTCAGCTTTCCACTTTATTTCTGATCTGTTTGATGTATATGAAGCATTTTTGCAAAACACAAAAAACTGATTTGTAATACAAGTAGTCCTCTACTTATGATGATAATTGGGACCAGAATTTCCATCACTAAGCAATGCGGTCATAAAGCACAACAGCATCGCTTAGTTACAACAATCCCTGCAGTCATGGTTGCCATTGTCAAATAAATCCCACAACTGTTAGGTGAAATAACTTCCAGCTGGCTTCTCACAACCAAAGTCAGTGGGAAAGCCAGGAAGCCAGCAAGAAGTTGTAAACCCAAAACCAGCAGGTAAGTAAGTTGCTATTACTGGTGGAGAGCAAGTGAGGGAATGCACAGAAGTGTGAAGCAGAGTACGCAAGACATGCCGCGCAGGCTGAAAAGGTGTGGGGTGGTGTGTAACTGATCAAGGTAGTGTGAGCAAAGACAGACTGGGGAGGGTGCCCAGCCTGGGAAGAGTTACTCCAGCGACTTGCAATGTTCCCTGTTGGCTTCTCCACAGATTTTCTAGAGCAGGGGTGTCAAACTTGTGGCGTCACATTGTCTTCACGTGATGTATGGCAATTTTTTTCCCCTTCGCTAAAATGGGAGTGGGGGTGCCCAGCGCAAGACGCACCCGGGCCGCAGGCCACAAGTTTAACACCCCTGTTCTACCATGTTTCCCCAAAAATAAGACATCCCCTGATAATAAGCCCAATCGGGCTTTTGAGCGCATGCGCTAAAATAAGCTTCCCCCAAAAAATAAACCCTCACCAAAAATATTTAAATGCAGAGCTGGAAATCAGGTAAGATAGTAATAGGAGCCCCATCTTGTTCCACGTGCCTCAAAATAATAAGACCTCCCCCAAAATAAGGCCAAGCACTTATTTCAGGGTTTAAAAAAATAAGACAGGGTCTTATTTTTGGGAAAACACGATAGAGAAAGTGGCAGGAAAGGTTACAAAGGGTGATCATGTGATTATGGGCTGCTTGGCAACTAGTTGTATATTTGAATAGGTTGTCAAGCATCCAGAAAGCAATCACATAACCACAGGGTGCCGGGACATCCATAACTCCGAGGATCACTATTCATTCAAAACAGTTGTAACTTTCATTGATGAAAAAATGGCCGTAAGTCACAGACTACCTGTACATATTTATCAGGTCTTTTTCAGAAGAATACAGAAGAACTGTATTCTTCTTCAGTGAAGAATACAGAAGGTAATATATGAATATGAGTGATACATTACAGATTATTCACTAGGTATACAAGTTATACCTCAACAGACTCTAGAATTCACCTGAAAATTGTAAACTAAAAGCAGTTCATTATGTATTCTGAGAAAAAAATAAACCTGGGATATCTGAGTCCAGATTTCAATTCAGCCAAAATGTTTATTAAGTACCTAAACAGGTTATCACTTTTGAATCTAAACTACTGTAAGAGAAATTAGCGGTGTGGAGCCAGGCTCATTCACGCTAACCGTGACCACCAAATACCTTCTGCAACTACATCGATTGATCAGCCTTCAGCCAAAGCTCTTCAGTCCGGCAGCTCCACCAGTCAGATCAGGAGCCAGCCAATTGGGAATCAAATCTCCCCAAATGTTCTCCTGTGCGAAGAATCCAGGAATAGAAATTTCTCTCCAAAACGGATCAAATTTGACACGTCTGTCCTAGCTGAAAGACTGAGTCAAAAGCTGAGGACCGTTGGTAACAGAGGCATGTCCTCACAGCTTTGACAGACTCAGTCAAATCCAGACAGTCAACCGATTCCTGGATTCTCTCGTCAGCACACTGGAGAATGTAATATTCTACCTATCGTAATTACAGTATGATCTGAATGAATATGTAATAAAGGAAATGATAATGATTAGGGCATGTATGAATGAATGACTTCTAAATTACAAATTCTACTGTTGTGTTTATTTTTACACTGCAAACCACTTGTGGCTAAAATTGCCAGGACAATCATACAAATGCAAAACTGGTGAAACCCAATTAAATATAATTATAAAAAGTAACCTCACAAAAGCAGTTTGAAATAGTGAAGTTGAGATATAATAAACGAATGTTTTTTTATAAACTAGAAATATTTAAAGAGACAGAAATAACTTTACAATGCACCTTAAATTACATGTAAATTCTAATCTATGTAGCAAATTAAAAGACGTAACATAATTAATATTACATTTTGAACCCACAGAAGAATGGAGCTAACTTTCAAGATGATAGATTTGGCTCATTTATCTGGAATTCAAAAACTTCTATTGCATCTGTATTTTGAATTGGGAAACATAACATGTTGTCAAGGTACCAGTATGTAACACTTTGACAAGTATATAACACAGGGAAGAAAGAGCAAGGGATTCAAGAATCAAAAGATCCTTTCTACTAGAAATCCCACGATCTTTTGAATAGATGGCAAGAACAGGGTTATTCAATTGCTACATCTGATTATGATGAAAAAATATGTTTTTTTTTCTGTTTGAAACAGTATTGGGCTGCTGCCAGTTCGGGCGAACCGGTAGTTCTGATTATCAGCTGGCCCCGCCCACCCGCCCTATCCTGTCCTATATTTCCTTCTTTCTGGCTCAGCTGATTTGTGCGGCACAGTTGATTTCCGTGCCTCCGCTCTTCTACTTACTGGGGCTGCCTTAGAAGGTAAGCAGCTGAGCTTCAAATTCCTATATTTTGAACGCTGCGCACAAGCGCGTTAGGCATGCGTGCCGGTTGTTAAACTGGTTGCAGCCCACCACTGGTTAGAATGCATATAAACTCTGTTTCCTTATAAAGAAAGCATCAACAAATAATTCAGAAAGAAGAATAAAAGAGAAGTGAAGACACTGGACAAAATAAAAAGGAGGAAAACATAAGGAGATAAATAATATATCTTTAAAAGAAAAATATGCTAAATACTTCTGACATGCCAAGCAATTTGCTAAGTAATTAAACATGCTAAATAGATGTTTTGTAACCTTACCCATTTAAAAAAAGTCAAATTCTTTTGCAGTGTTCATATGATAAACAGTTGTAATTATTTATGATCAACTAGTCATGTGAGTAATTGGGACGCAAATTATAATAATACCCTCTACCAGACTAACGCCATACACTGCCAGAAAAGAAAAAGACATACAAATGACAATACTAATATAAGAGCTATATTTAGGATGGTGGCACTAGGGTCTTACAAAGTATTTAACAATTCCCAGACTTAACTTATAAACTTGAACTTAGATCTCCCCCATCCTCGCCTAACACTTTAACTGTTAAACCAGTTCAGAATGTAAGGAAGGAAGAAGTTTATGAAGCACAGGAATCAATTTTAAAGTTCAGTATTTTATGGTTTTACTATTATTATTCTCTTTTTCTCATTCAGCACTGTGACTATCAAAAGTTCGTTCTCAAATACCTGCAATGCTGTGTACCTGCAAGTCTCCTTTCCCAAGAAGTCAGCACTTTCAAAACATTATAATAATTAAATTTGTAAGAAAACATTTCCAAGGTTCACATTCCTGTATTTGACATTGTTTCAGCATTTCTCAGATTTAATTTACAAAAAGTGGGAGAGAAGCAGCATTAAAAAAAAGTAGAGAAAATGAAGCCATTTATCTCTGAATCTCATGCATCTTGAATAATGTGAACTGCTTCTGTTCTGTGTAATTTAAATTCCATTTAAAACTATTGTTTTAATAGTTTCCACTTTAAGATTCAAAAATTTGTATAGGAATTATATTCAAAGCAAATACAATTTGCTGCTGGCATTAGTTCCATAGGTAATACACACCAGTCTGGTAGCATTCTATATATGTTATTTAACAGCAACTTTTCTGTATTCAACCCCACCCCTATCTGAACCCCATTGCTATTGAGCACAAACTCAGCTGTGATGATTTGCATCCCAGTGATGTAAGAAGTAGCCCATAGAGACATGTAGAGTTTTTCAAACAAAGAAGCTAGTCACTGGAGTAAACTGTCTGCATGCTAATTGGCAATGGAGACAATAAAGAGTTCAGATAACACTAAAAACAAAGAAAGGTCTGATTTTATTTCTTTGCTTGCTTCATAGTATGTATGTATAACATTCTATTGTTACACGGGGACAGGAGAACCAGTTCAGTATTCTGTAAACAAAGAAACAAAGCATAAACATGATCCTCATAATCCTTCAATTTACAATAATATCAAGGCTTTCAACCTGTTTGACTTCTAAGTACATTTAGAGTTTTGACTATAAGTTATAGGTTTTTAAAGTGTCTGCTGCTGAAATACTAATTCACCAACAGCTGAATTTGTTAATTAAAATATACATACAACGGAACACAAAAAGATGAAGCTAAAGAAACCACAAACACAAAGAGTTGAAGTCTGTGTTCCAAATACAGAACTGTAAGTGAAACTTGTAACAATATACTAACAAATGTAAAGTGCTATTTATTACTTTGATAAAGGATTCATATAGGTAGTCTTTGACTTACAACTATTCATTTAGTAACTATCAAAGCTACAACAGCACTGAAAAAATTACAACTATTTTCACACAATCACTGCAGCAGTCCCATGGTTGTGTGATCAAAATTCAAATGCTTGGCAACTGGCATGTATTTATGTCCTGGGGTCATGTGATCACATTTTGCAACCCTCTGACAAGCAAAGTTAATGAGAAATCCAGATTCTGTTAACAACCATGTTACTAATCTAACAACTGCAAGGATTTGCTTCACAATTCTGGTAAGAAAGATTGTAAAATGGGATAAAGCTTACTTAACTGTCTTGCTTAGCAACATAAATGATGGGCTCAATTGTGATAAGAAGTGGAGGATTACCTGGATTTCTGAGTAAACTAAAAAATTTAAGGAACTAGAATTCAAGGAATTTGCATCAAATTCTTCAGTTATTATTTTATGCATTAAACAGTATGGTTTTTCTTGATCCCTCTATAGCAGGTCAGCACAACTCATAGCAAGAAAAGGACTACACTCAGTGATGGGATTCAGCCAGTTCGCACCACTTCTGGAGCACTGGTTGTTAACACCTCTCCTGCGCGAGCTGCATTGGCTCCCAGTGGTCTTCCGGGTGCGATTCAAGGTGTTGATTTAAAGCGCTCCATGGCTTAGGACCTGGGTACTTACGGGACCGCCTTCTGCTGCCGACAGCCTCCTACCGGCCAGTACGTTCCCACAGGGCAGGGCTCCTCGGGGTGCCGTCGGTCAGACAATGTCGACTGGCGACCCCCCGGGGGAGAGCCTTCTCAACGGGGGCACCTGCTCTCTGGAATGAGCTGCCCCCAGAAGTACAGAGGATCCCAGACTTGCGCACCTTCCGCCATGCCCTGAAGACTTTGTTATTCCAGCAAGCTGGGCTAGCCTAATTTTAAAAGTTTAAATTTTAAATTGGATTTTAATGGGATGTTTTTAATTGTGGGCCAAAGTATTTAATCTGGTTTTAAATTGTTTTTAACTTTTATATTTATGTATTTGATCTTGGCTGTTCACCGCCCTGAGTCCTTTGGGAGAAGGGCGGTATATAAATATAATTAATAAATAATAATAAATAACTTTCTGAGCAGTTTGGCAAACTGGTTGTTGGAAGAAATCATTAGGGCAGAGAACCGGCTGTTAAATTACTTGAATCCCACCACTGACCACACTGATAAATTAAATATAATTGCAGGCCACAAAAGAATAGGTGGCACAAAGGTCAGCTGTTCAGCAGTTAGCTGTGTAGAAACAGAAGCAGCAATGTTGGTGAAGCCTGGAGGCCCTGGAAATAGTCAATACAAGAGTCCAGGTTGCAAAAATAAGGGGTTCTGGACCCTTCCTGAAAGTGGCAACTTTGATAGCAGTGGATTTGTTGAGTTTTCAAAAAATGCCCACAAGCCATACAGGGCTTCTTAATGGACTACATGAAGTCCACATGCATTATGTTTGCAGGCCCCACTCTACCATTATGTCAGCTGTTAATCAATTAACTGGCACTATAATTATACCATCTAATATACTTTCATTTTCTATTGGATACTCTGTAAATGGGTTTAATCTATTCTTACTTGTTCTATTAATTATGCATTTTGGAAATCATTTTTTAAATTATTATCTGACTGAATAGGATACAATTAATAAAGCCAATATCCCATATCATTAACAAAATGTTCACAAAGCCTGAAAGGTTTTTGAAATAATAAACATTCCCTTCTTAAATATATTGTAAAGAATGAATATTCCCTTTTATTTATACCAGTAGAACCAGTATTAGGGAGATAATTTTAAAAGGAAAAACAATGTAGTACATAAAATCCTTCCTCTCCCAAATCCTGGGATGTTGCCACATTGTGTTTGTATGTTCGCCTGTGTGTGCACAGACAAGTGTTCTTAGGACTGATGAATGAAGAATGACAGGAGTAGATAATCATGTACATATTCTCAGCAGGATCACCCAAGGTGTGAAGGTCATCCCAGCTGCCCTTCTAAAGAAAGCTGGCATCTATATTGGAAAGCAGGGATACAAGATGATGCTGGAAATAAATAAACCACTTTATTGACAGCAAAGAAATAAACATTTATGCAAAAGCATAAATTCATACTGTTCAGGAGAAGATAATCATAAATCAGTCCTGTAAGTTCACCAAAAAAACCATATGGATAAGAAAATGCACAACTATCCGCAATACAGTCCCGGATGATAGGCCTCTTTTTCAGAAAGAACTCAACATGCTGAGGAAGAGCTGAGGATCTTTTTGTAGTACTAATGATGTTTTTGATAAGCCTTCAGGATATCTAGTTATTGAGGTTGCCATATGGGGAAAGAAAATCCAAAAATGCAAAGGCAGAATTAAAGCTGGAACGTAAGAAGCATGAACATAGGAAATCTCAACACAGTGAAAGATTGAATGAAAAAAACTACAAATTGCCATCTTAGGCATCAGTAAATTGAGATGAACTGGGATTGGACATTTTCAGTTAGAAGATACTGTTTACATACTCAGGACATGAAAAACAAAGGAAGAACTGTGTTGTTTTTATAGTCAGGAACAATATGGCAAGAACAGTACTTGGCTACAAAACAATCAACTATCAAAAATATCGATTAGACTTTGTGGACAACCCTTTAATATGACAACCATTCAGGTTTATGCTCCTATCACTGATGCAGAAGAGGGAGTCGATGAGTTTTTTCTATCAAATACAATTTGAAATTGACAAATATGAAAGCAAGATGCCATGTGATTCACTTAACAACCATCATAAAATCTGTCAATATCTTTAATGTACAATACCCTTAATTTCACATTCTAGAAAAGTAATGCTTAGGATCAACCAGTACAGGTTAAAGCCCTACATGATCATAGAAATGCCAGATGTTCCTTGGACATTATTGCTGATGCATGTAGGTAATTGAGAAAGGCAAAGAAGTCTGTATGTGCCAAAGACTGGCCTTTGACTATGTCAATCACATTAAGTTATGGAATGTGCTCAGAAAATGGGAATCCCAGCGTATATATCTTCACAAATATCTTAGATACAGGTCAAGAAGCTATACTATGGATACAATGTAGTGAAACAGATTGGCCCAAGGTTAGCAAAGGAGTATGAAAAGACTGAATAATCTCCTCTTATTATTCAGCCTATGTGCTGAATATATATTAAGGAAAGTTGGAATGGAAGATCAACATGGGTTTTTTAAAAAAACTGGATGAAGAAATATTAATAACCTTCCGTATGCTGATGAGACTGTTTCTATAACCAAAATTGCAAAGGATCTATAAGCTCTAGTACTCAAAGTCAAGGAGCCAAGATGAAAAATATGGGACTGAAAATTAAATATAAAGAAATCCAAACTAACAACAGATAGAACAAGATATAGAAGTGGTGGATAGCTTCTGTCTTTTACTATCAATTATCAGCAGTAAAGGAACAAGAATTGACTGCAGACAAACTCTTGGGAGAACAGCAATGAAGTGATGGAAAGTTTAGGCAAACACTATATCTCCAAATATCAGAATTATGCATGCCGCATATTCCCATCTATGGAAACAAAAGTGGACTCAGGAATAATTAATATTGATGCTTTTGAACTTTGGTGTTGGAGAAGATTCCTGAAAATACTTTGGATAGCCAAGAAAACAAACTCAAGAGTTCTCACTGAAAGCACAAATGACTGGGCTCCAATTATCCTATTTTGATACATTATACAACTCTTTGGAGAAGTCTCTAAGTTTGGGAAAGACAGAATAGGACAACCAGAAGCACAGTAGATGGACTTCTGGACAGTTACAATACCAGTCAGTGTACCACCAGAAGACTTGAAAAACAAAATTAAAGACAGATTGGAAAATCTATGTGGTCACAAAATGTTGACAACAATTTGATGGTACATAATCAATCAAATGGTGTGTAACACTCCTTATAGCTACCCATCCTATCCATTTTTCTATATATAAGGAGGAAAAACGGAAGCAAAAACTTTTGTACATGTTGCAATGATACCTGCAAGTATAAAAGAAGCAGAGTTTAAATTATAATACCATAGCACTGCTTTCCAATTTTGATAAAAGCAGCAACCTTCTACAGGTGTCTATAAATGAGGCAACCAATTATTTGTGAAGA